>NW_008824283.1:2369041-2391150 GCF_000699105.1 Pygoscelis adeliae | reverse complement strand
GTAGCGAGGTGGGTGTTGGTCTCTTCTCCCAAGTAACTGGCAATAGGACAAGAGGAAATGGCCTCAAGTTGCACCAGAGGAGGTTTAGCTTGGACGTGAGGAAAAATTTCTTTACTGAAAGAGTGGTTAAACATTGGACCAGGTTGCCCAGGGAAGTGGTTGAGTCACCATCCCTGGAGGTATTTAAAAGACGGGTAGATGAGGTGCTTAGGGACATGGTTTAGTGGGCATGGTGGTGTTGGGTTGATGGTTGGACTCGATGATCTTAGAGGTCTCTTCCAACCTTAATGATTCTATGATTCTATCTCATCAATAACAACTGTCACAAAATCAACTGGGGGACACAAACAAGGACAAAAAGAGAAGCAGAAGAACAAGAAGCAATTTTATCATCCCAGTTCTGTCTCTAGCCCATGCTAAATTGGTCCAGAGCTGATATAACCTGTGGGGGTGACAGTGGCTCATGGGGTTGGCCAGAAGACTACTGCCACGGTCTGGCAGAGCTGCCTGTGCCATGGCCGTGAGAAGGAAAGCAAAGGCGCTTGCTGGTTGGGACAGCCTTCTGGGTATTGACTTTGGCTTTCAGGCCAGCTGGGATGGACACAACAGCTCCAGCACAGCTCTGAGGCATGTCCTACGTCAGCCTTGGGGGTTGATTGGAGGACCCCACTGCCTCTTATGCATTTCATTAGCAGTAGCTGCTTGCCCTCCCTAAGCTCTGCATCCTCGCCTACACAGAGCATCCCTACCACGTACATTTTTTTACCTTCAGTTTAACAATTCAGGATGGCATCATGAGTAACTCAGGGTTTTAGAGTGAGGTTAATGCAAGGGCTAAAATAGCATTTAGGGAGTCCATTTGTCTTACAGAAATATAAACAACTTAATTTTCTATTCACATTATAATATAAAGGGCTCTGAAGGATAACACTATCTCAGAGAAAACATCTGCATAGGTTTGAGCATGGATTTTCTAAGTGGCAATTTGTTTTTAAAGACTTGGCAATACTTTGAATTTACTTGGCCCATGAAGGGAATATATTTAAGCAAGGTGCTGTATTGTTTTATGAAATCATTGTTCAGAAGCACAGTCAATCCTCCTTTTTGACTACAATTTTTGGGGGCCTATGGATCTGCTTTCTTTAGTATTTCAGGAAATGTATGCTGTCAAAACTTTGTAAAGAATTGTTTAAGGGACCAGGAATGTAGGAGTGTGTTTGTGTTGCTCTGGCTCTGTACATAATTGTCAAAGATCAGCAATGGCATGATGAATCTGTTGGAAAACTTCTCCCTTTGACCATCCCTGTGGAGTTCCATTTGGGGACCCCATAAAGTGTAGCTTCCTGGCCAAAGCAGCTAGCAAGGTTTTTTTAACAGCAATTACTTGTTCCAAAATATTGTAGTGCAGGTTCATTCTGCCCTGATGCTCCAGCTCTCTGCTCTGATTCACAAAGTGAACCTCTCATTGTCTTTCACCAGTGACACCGAGGCAGAGTTACCCACCTCCTTAACAAAAGAAATGGAGCGATCCACCTTAAACAGGGAGGCAGCCCCAACCAAAGTACTGTTCTTAACTAACTCTATCATTGCAGCCTGCCAGGGCTTCTCATTTCATCACGATTCCATGTTTTGGAACAGCTACATTCACTTCTGAATGAATCATGTGGTTCAGATGCCTTGGCAGCCTGCATGGCTTTTTTTGCAGACCCTAATCAAAGTAGTGGTGACTTTAAAGACGGTGATAAATAAGGACGGGTCTTATCAGCGTCAAATTGTGAAATACAGCTCTGCACATCTCACAACCAGGGTAGCAGGAGTCTATCCTGTGAAGGAACTTGCCAAGCCATGGGGTCAGATCCTCGATTGCTGCTAGTTAGGTAGAGCAGTGTAAGAGGCAATGGACTGTGCTGATTTACACAAGCATGAACTGGCTTGTGCCAGCAGCATTTTGCTTTTTTTTTGTCCTTGCTCCTTGTTGCTTTCTGAAACTGAGCTACTTTCGCTGTGGTCCTGACCTCTAGGGAGGTATTTTTCACTTTGACCAGGCAAGTGTAAAATCCTACCAGACCAGATTGGTATGGGTTTGTAACTATTTAGCATACATACAATTGACTATGGAAACCAAGATTTTCCTCTCTGTGACTAGCAGAGCAAGTGGAGAGGTGTTATGTCCAATCGTTAGCGGGTCACAGGATTTGGCAGCACCTCAGTTAGCTTGGATTGTTCCAGGCAGAGTTAATTATTTCACCGTAAAGCAGAGATAGCAGCACACAGAGCTGGAGACTGTAGATCACCTTTTGCTTGCTCTCTTCATTTGAGCTTTTTGGAAGCACTGCAACCAAGATGGATTACAATTAAGTGATGGACATGCCAAGTGATGTTTGTGTAGGGATAAGAGCATGTGGCTATATGATGGGAAATTACAGTGCAGAAATTGCCACAGGGAGGAAAGCAAACACAAAAACTCATATGAGGACATTTCACAAACACCTGACACAAAGAACTGAAGGAATAACAGACACGTTAGATGTGTGAAATTTTTACGTCTGAAAATTAGACCTTTGAACTCTGTGCTCAACCCCCATCTAATTATGAGCACCCAGTAAAATCTCTTAGATCCCTAAATGCGAAGAACCCAGAAGAACTATGAACCTGCCTCATGCAAAAACTGCAGGAGCCTCCTAACCTAGGTCTGAGTGAGCCTCAGCTTTCCAGCCCCATCCCGTCGGCTCAGACAGGCTGGCACTGGTGACAGCAGCTTAGTGAGCAGAAAGGGATTTGGAGTTCAGCCTTCAGGTCTCTTTTTTCTCAGAGAGAGTCAAACTTGTTTCTCCCCCGTCCTACAGTGACCCACCACCTCCAGACTAGTAACTGCTTTTGCGTACTGATTCCTGCTCGTGTCTTTCGTTGGAGTTTTTCCCTTCCGCACAAGTATTTAAATACACACGCAATGCAGGATGACTTTGTACCTTCTGTGGCTAATGCCCCTGCTTAGGAAAAGGAAGATGAGGTGAGTGCCAACTCCTAAGTCAATGACTGCTTAAATAGGGCAATATCAAGTAGCACATCAGCAACTGCGAAGAACCAGGACGACCTGCCCTCTGCACCTCATTCCAAAAAAACATCTCAAAGGAGTCCAACCAGCAGAGTGAGGCCCTTCTTTCATCCCACCTGGCTCTTGTTGCTCTGTGGGCCAGCACAGCTCGTGTCCTACCCATGAAGGAGCCCAGGGGCCTTCCAGAAGGTGACAGGACATGGTGAAAGGGTCTGATGGCCTGAGACTGCACTTGCACTGTGTGCATGATTATTAATAGACATGCAAAAATGAGTTGAAGAAGACAGCCAGCTGGTCCTAGGCAGTGGCTTAGGTAAAGGAGTAAATTGCAAAATTATAATCCTCAGTGAGAGAGCTCGTAGGCAATGGAGCTCTCCCTGAACTGAGATACTGCCTGTTTACGGTGTCCTTCAATGCTGTAGAATAGTGTCTTTTTCATAGCTGAAATGTGGCTGCAGGGTGCTTGTGTACAGCATCTGGCGAGGAGAGTGTTACCAGAGACAGCTGTTCCTGCAGAGCAGGGAGATGGGTAGGGCAGCAGGGAGCCCGATGAGCCTCATTAGCACCAAGTGCCACGGTGGAGAGGAGGAAATAAAAGAGCAAGGGTGGGAGGGCAGCACTTCTGGGTGTTGGAGTGGGTGTGGTGATTAAAGGAGCTCTGTTAGTGCTCAGTTATCCTGGAGAGCATTGAAAAGGTGAGGGAAAGATTATTATAGAAGATAGCTATGAGAGGGAGTGATAGCTGTGCTAATCCTGTTCTCACTGACAGTTATTTCAGCTGAGGAAATCTTTGTGGGTTGGGAGTTATGAGGTTTGTACCTGGGCTCTTCCAAGTGCTTCCCTTTGTCTTTCCTCTCTCCCAAGTGAGACACAGTGCTCCCTCTCCTCTCTGCCTGTCTAGCTGTATATGGCTGCGGGGCTGGGGAAGGACCTGAATATTGCTGAAAACCAGAGCTGCTTGTCATTGCCTCTGAGGCACAGGAACTGAGTCCATCGGGGATGAAATGGTGTGGGGTGATGCTGGCAGTCATTGCTGGGAGTCTGCTCTCCCTGCCCTGAACACTGCAAAGGGTGAGAAGATCTCTCCTTTGAAGAGCTCCACTTCATGGGTGCTTTTGTACCTGCAAGTGTATCCAGGGGATAGTCCAACCAGCTCTGAAACACCCCGGAGCCTCCTCTTAATCCTTCAAGTTTCAGTGATGGCCAGGAACTGGGGGATGCTGGAAGTTACTGAGGTTTTTCTTCACTTCTAGTAATGTGGTTTCTGAGAAGTGCTCAGCGTTCCCTTCCTGTTTAGCCAGGGATGCTCTCTCTGTGCTCGAGGTCCCTAATTCACGTTAGTCCACTTTAAATTAGCAGCTTATGCAGCTTCCACTGCCTGTTTTCAAAAAGGTATTTTGGCAAGCCCTTGTTGCTGAGGAATGTCCTTTATTTCTTACAGCCTTTGAAGGGATGGTGCCAGTTCTTCATCAGTGGTTGGGAGTTCTCCAGTGCAAAACTTCAAAAGCAGGTTGAGCGCTGATACAGGCAGCAGATTGTGGCCTGATCACAGCTCTGACTCTGCATATGCCATGTCCTATTCAGGGAACCTGGCTACAGAAAGTTACAGATGGCAGAAACAGAAACTGCGTTCTCCACTTTGAACTCTGCTGTCTTAAAGCGACTGTTGAAATCTGCTGCCTCTCTTCAGTATCTGAGTGTCCTAATGAGGAATAAACAAAAGCATTGAAGGGAAAAAGCAGAGAAACCCCCTGCCTGCCACAAATCTGTTGAGATAATTGGATGTTTTGTGGGTACTGGGAGGTGCAATCTCCCCAGGGTCTGTGGTTTCATGGGCTTGGTGCAGAGAGCATGGTCTGGAGAGCAGGTGGAGGGATTGGTAACACTGAGATGCTGGAGCAGTTGTGGGTGTGTGACACTGAAGGGCCAGATGCATTCTGTGTGTCTCCTGATGGAAGATGCAAAAGGCTGGTCAAGTATCAGTTCTTGTGACTTGTCATCCGAGTTTGAAGGTAGGGAGATTGTCATCGTCACCACCAGGATTTTCTTGGTCCTGAAATGAGCTCTGCTCCTTTTTCCTATCCTCTTTCCAGAAACATCTTGAGCAGGAAGCCAGTTTCACACTTATTCCCTTTTTCTTTTTAATGTTGAGCTAATTGGAGCTGCATGTCTGGAAGTGCCTGGCCCCTGGAGCATTCCCATGATGCTTGTCCCACTGTGGCAGGAACCCAGCTGGATCCCTACACACCATCTGAGGGAAGAGGAAGCCTCAGAGCTGTCAGAAGGTTTATCTGACTTAAGACAGGTACTGGAGTTTTCCACATACCTATGAGAACCTCTCATGGCTGTATCTAAACTCTAGGAATTATTAAAAGTCCTGTATGCTTTATGCATGGGTCAGGCTTGGTCCAGTCAAGGGCCACAGAGAGCTCTTCTGTCCTGAGCACAGTCTGTGACATATGGTGTTGTGCAGCTCCAATGTGAAATTAACCCCAGCTTGCTACTGTCCTCTGTATCTTTTCTACTCCTTTGTGTGGTACCTACTGGTGAGACCCTGCACTATTGTAACACAGTCCTTTGAGTGAGAACAGCCATCACCAAAAGGCAGCGTTCCTGCTGCATGCTGTCCGCAGCATCCTGCAGCCAGGAGCCCACCCTCAATGTCTTGGGGTAAAACATCCCTATTCAGCCAGGGTTTCTGCTTCCACCCCACAAATCTTAAGCTATGCATCAAATGAGGCTTTAAACTGTGTTACATTAAATACTGAACAGACACACGCACAGAGCTGCAGTAATAAAAGAAAGGACTTACAGAGCATGTTCATGGTTAGACAGGAGCTGGTCTACTGCAGAAGAGCAGGAGGAGCTTGGAGACAGAGGAACAGCCACTTTTAGTGCAGAAAGGAGGAAAGACAGACACAGTGAGGTAGTGAGGGGAGAAAGGAAAAAACGACAGAGATAATTAATAGGAAAATGCTTTCCAGCTAGTCTGACATTAAACACCAAGAAGTTATATTCCAACAGTGTCAAAGTTAGAGCTACATCCCCCAACCTCCCACCAAAGGGGAAACCTGATTTTTTACAGTAGTGGTGGTAACTGGGTTAGAAGTGTATGAGTCATCAGGTGGGGTCCTTTTTTTTCATAAACCTTTTTGGGAATCCTTCAGCTTTTCAAGAATATCCTTTTCCTGTCTCACTGATATGATTTTAGGCAGGAACGCTCTGCTGAGCCCATTTTCCAAAAGCTCTTCAGTATTGCTCTAGGAGGGGATTTGGTAGCTACATATTGTCTTCCTCTTGCTAATTTCATGAGTACCACCAGCCCATTTGGTCTGAGTGAGGATCTGCTTTTGAGGAAGCCACCTGTATCTCTTAAACAAAAGTCTAGGGAGTAGTAACTAGTTCACTTAATTTCTACCCATGATAACTGACATGTTCACTGCTAAGAAATCTGATTTATGGAGCAATGCGGACCTGCCATAGATCCCTGGCTGGTGATCCTTGAGCCTTTTGACAGCTCTATTATGCTGGAAATGTCGGTCTGCTTTTTTAAGTACAGACGGGGGAGTAATAGTTGAGCTCCTTGATTTTGTCAGACTGCAGTGCAGGAATACGGCAGTTACTATTTAATTTTTAGTAAAGTTATAACTACACCTGGCTGCTAGCCACCAACTTTAAAAATATACTGCTGTTGGCTGTGAACAAGGTACTACTGGTCTCACCAATCCTCTGAAGTGTAACAGAGAATTACCAGTGCCTCTTAATGCACTTAATAGCTGTAACTCTCATTCCTAGTCTTGCATTTTTCTCCTGACCAGCCGACAAGAGCCTGATAAAGTGCAAATGGAAAAGAAAAAATTCCTATATAAACAGCAGCAGTTCTAATGGAGAGAAGTCGAGAGCTTCTTAAACCTTTTCATAAACGGGGTTTTCCTTGGATTTGATGGATTTGTTTGGTTTTTTCCCATTGGCAAGGTGCCTGGAGATTTACAGGCAGACCTCGGTCCCTGCTGTAGATTTTGATTTCACTGTTCTCTTCACCTGGGCTGCCCCAGGGATAAAAAAACACCCTATTGCCTGTGTATAGCACAGGACCTTGTTAAATGTTTCAACCAGTTGTATCCTTGGGGGGGATCTTTAATTTCTTAAGATATAAGTAAAAGCAAAGCCAATGTGCAGTTGATAATTTTCTCTATTGAATAACTACCCTCACTGTTAGAAAGTTGTGCCTTATTTTCAGTACTAATGTTCTAGTCTCAGCTTTCAGTCACAGGATCCTCTTTTCACTGCCTTTTACACTAAAGAGTGTCTTTGATTGTCTTCTGGAAGCTTTGATTAAAGACCAGCTTCTCCTTTAGGCCCCAAATAAGGGATCATCCGTTAACTTTTCACTGTAAGGCAGGCTTTCAAATATTTCACTTACTTTGTACTTCATTCCCCCTGAATTTTCTGATTTTTTTCATGTTCCTGATCTGGGCACATAAGAACAGGCTACAGCATAGCCTGTGATCACACCATGTCAAATAAAGAGGTCACATTTTTATTTCTACTTGATATTCCTTTTATTTCTTCATTCGTGGACAGGAGAGAACCTTTTGCTCTCCTGACCCACGGGTGTGCTGAGCTGCCAGATTTGCGTTCAGCTGCCTGTCCTGAGTTACACACAAGCCTCATCCTCTGCAGACCTGTCCCTTCCCCTGATAGACCCCCACTTACAAACAACTCATGGGGATCAGAAAAGGGGATTCTGATTCTCCAACACATGCCCAAAAAGGGAGTTTTGGGGAATTAAGAGAAGCAGGTAGCTGAAATCTAGCCGTAGTAGAATGAAGACTACCTATGTTGGCCTTTCTGGCCTTGAGGGAATTATCTCCACCCATATATTCAGGTCATTATAGGTACACTTCCAAGAACCTGAGGAGAGAGTCATGAGATGAGAAGGCAGGGTTTTTATCCCATACTTCTTAAAAAATATAAGCATCAGCTGTAGGCCTTATTTCTCTGAGGTCTAGCAGATCTAGACCTTATTCTGCAACAATTATCAAAAAATAAAAATACAATGATAAATAAAGCAGCATATATGGAAAGAGGAGTGTGCAGTAGAAACTATTTGCCAAACAGAAAAGGACAGAACAAGTCAGGAAACACGAGGTACTCTGCAGATTTGAAGAAGGTTTCACAAGCTGTGGAGGACATGGAGGTTAGTGCAAAACACAAGTGACTTAGCAGCTCCACTGAATGACAAAGAAAAGAATTACACATTAGGGCCAATTGTGAGAAGAAGGAAAAGATTTGCATGAACAGACCTGGCTTATTTTCTGCATTCCTTGCTTTTTATTGACATCTCTAGTTTAATAAGAGCCTTTTCGTTTCAGCCCAATAATACCCTTGTACTTCTGCATCTGTCTATAAAGTATTTTGAGAGCATCATACTGGGAGTTGCATGATGATCAGGGTTTTATTCTCCTTCTGCTGACTTAAAATGGGGGTTGGAGGGAAGGCTTTGCAATACACCTGTGTGATACACTTGATTGCGGAGACAGAGTACCCACAGAGCCCAGCTTCTGGCATTTCGCTACCCTGAATTGCCTTCTGGAGGAGCTTGTCTTCACTGATTTCTTTGGGGCAAGAGGGATGTCCCAGTCTAGGCGCCTCACCGAGGCGGTGGGACTACCTGCCCCAGGCAGCTGCAGGCTCACGGCTATCTCAGACCTCTGCCTGTCTGTACAGAAAAGACATGTTTCAGACACCCAAACACTTGGATATTGCTTGAGCTGCCTGTTTTTCCTCCCCTAAAAGCCACTGAATTGGCTTAAGAGGCTGCAGTAGTGGTCTAAGTAGCATCAGTGGCAGTGACAACATAATTAACAGCTGAAAATTATCCTGTTTGGGCATGAAAGCTTTGTAAGGCTAATTTAACCACAAGGGATGTCTGTCTGAGCTTGTGTTATCTGTGTCATAGTTTGACCAAAAACTGTGGCAACAACAGCTGAAAATTTGGATTCATGAAGAAACCAAATCTCAGGCATCTAAAAATTCATCTGAATTAGACAACTTTCCTCATGTCATGAGAGTATAATTAACGTATGTCTGATGTTTCTGAGTGATATTCCAAAGGCCAGTCTCTCTCCAACTGCCTCTCTGCTGCTTCCCAATATATGTATTTTTTACTTAAAGGCACGTATGGATTTTGCAGATCGCTGAGGATCTAATTGCCTCCAAAACATTCAGCACCCAGGTCTGTACTGGAAGCCAAAGGGAGAAGCACTGCTGGAAATCAAAGCCTTTTGATTTCGTCTGGAGTGCTCTGAAATATTTGCTTGTAAAGCTCTGTGTGTGTGCCTCCTGACTTCAAACAAGATGCGCAGGTGAGGCAGGACGGCTCCAGAGGAGCACGACAGCCTGTACTGCTCAACCATTAATTAAGCTGACAATAAGAAGCCCAAGGTAAGCATACACAATTTTACAGCCAAATCTTCCAAGGCAAACCCATGTGAACCTGTGCATAGGGGAAAGAGATTTTTAAGGAAATTAATTTAGCCTACAGCTTATTTTAAAGGATCTTTACGGGCTTGTTTTAAAATTTATTAAGAACAAAGATTCTTTCAAAAACAGAAAAAAGCAATGGTGTGTAACTGAAGTGCATCATTTCTCTAAGTTCTTTGAGCTGTTTTTTTTTTATGGACTCCTTTGCATCTTGTTTTCTTTACTCCCATATGATCACAGAAGCTGAACGGGGCTGTGCTAAGAAGGGAGCTCCAGGGATGCCGAGGCGCTGCAGAAGGTGCATCTAATTGCTGGGGAGGTGGATGTGACGCTCCTGCTGGGGTGGAGCTGAACAAATGTTCCCATCCTCTGTGCTGACAGCACTGTGCTATTGCCGGGTGCTGTGTTGTTGATGGTATGAAACTGAGCTCAGATCTTCATCTTTGAAGATCTCTTGGTAACACTTCTTGAAGTGTCATTCGTAATTGCTTTCTTGCCTACGAAGTAGTTGCTTTGTGCAGTTCTTGTCTCAAATATTGTATCAAAGTGTTATAAAGTGCTTTCACTGCTAATAAATACTAACTACGGTGCTATAAAAACTTGTCAAAAAAGCACCATAGGGCATGAATCTCACTGAATAAATTATATGTGCCTTTAATATATTAATGTAAACTGTTACTGTTTCTGTGCACTACCAGGCAGCTTACAGATCAATCAGTGATAAAATTATTCATATGTACCATTAACATAAGACACCACCAGTTTCTTGATTTTTCTTTTCTTTGGTACAAATACTCGAGTTTGCCTGTTTGGCTATGCTCCATTTTATGTAGCAATGCTGCATCCTTCCGTTCCTTCCAAAGTGACAAATCCATATTGTGTTTCCTTCACTTCTTAAAAAAATAGTGTATTACCGTGGTTTGCACTTAAACAGCTGTTACGTGTCTTTCCAGAGGTGGCTTCACTTCAGTGGTGGAAAAGGCGCTGTCAAGACTCAGACCTTTGGGAGACTTTGAGGCTGAAGGAATTGCTATACTTCATTTTGAGAGAGAGAAGCATTTCAGAGCAGTATAATACTCCTACGAGGACGTCACATTATATGATGTGTGACGTAATACAAAGGCAAAGCACAAAAATGGAGAAAAAATATGATGGGATGTAAGGGGATGTGAACTACTTTTTCAGTATTCCCTTCATACAGGTGGGTGTATGTGAAGATAAGCTACATTCAGTCTAACGTTCACATATTTGTGTTGGATGATTTGGAAAGCAGTCCAGAAAGGGTTATTCTTTACAGTGGTGTTTCCCAAGCTATTTTGGCCTGCCTCCTTCTTCCACGAGAGTGCAAAATGCAGGCTGATGCCCTTGCAAATGCCATGCCAATGCTTGGCTGATGCTATGGGTCATGCGACTACCTGCCTTTTTTCAGGTACAGGCAAGTTAGTGATCAATGGGCCAGTGATCCTTTGCAACACTGAATCCTCCTGGGATTGAACGAACTCACTGGCAAAATTCTTATTAGCTTCAAGAGGATGAACAACTGACCTGGAAGAGCATCTTTGTGAACTAGAACAATGTTAATGATCTTGAAAGCAAATGCATCCAGCTGCACTTGGGTTCATAGTAGAGGTAGCAGCATTTGCAGGCGGTCCAACTTCTGCATGAGTCTGAGTGCATTCCCTCTGCGTGGGTGCATTCGATGTCGTTATTTAAGGAGGCTGCTGCAGGCAGCGATGGCTGCTGCCACAACATCTAACAAATGCTGGTTTATACCTGACATTCTTCCCAGGTAATAAATAGCACTTTATAGATAAAGCTAAACGCTCTTTAGTACCATGTGCCTCTTTAGTTACTGAGGTGCTATGCTGTGTTTGATGGGCCTATGGAATAACACAAATCAACAGCCTAATTAACATCTCTTCTGTTAAGTCTGCAAGAACATATCTTCAAAGACTGTTAGTGATGGTGACACTTAACAAGTGTCAGACAGAATCAACATGCTTCCTTAAGGGACATGATTGACTTTGAAACTACTGGCTCAGTCACTGCCAAGAAAGGTTTAACAAAGCAAGATGGTTATTTTGACTTCTGTGAGGGAAAGCAGCACCAGAGAAAAGGAAGAATGCAGGATGGACCACAGCAATGTTCCTCCTTTCCAGCACAGTACTGTTCAAACAAGGAAAACTAATACAGCTCAGCTGTATCCTAAGGATTGCTCTGTTGGGCAAAACTCATTTCAAAACCTGTGCCTGGAATGTGTCTGTGTTTTCTGGAATTAAATTTAAAGAAAGTCCAGCTGAAGACTCCATGGTAGGAGTCCCTGACTCTGCTGTATGTTGAAGCACACAAAGCTAAACTGAGCTTCTGCTAGAGCTAACATGTCTTCCTCCCCTGATGAAAGAAAAAGAGGAAAAGTATCAGTAAGTCTATCTGCTAGTTAACTCCTCACTCTATTAATAGGATAAACTTTCATTCCACAGGAAGAAGGGAAAACTGTTGGAGCTGTCCTCTCAAAAAGCCCCACATTTTCTGCAGTGAAAGTATGAGATTGAGGCAACTTCAGCCAGCTCTGCATCTGACAGTGCCTATGCCATTTCTCCTCCAGGGTCAGAATGCCTCTGTGCTTGAGAGTTAATTTATATAAAACATTTTACACAGAAAATGCTGAAACTCACTTTGATCCAAGTGTATGACATCTGTGGAGGAAGTCGCCTGCCTCTTTATGACCGGATGTTTACATGTTATCACTCCCTCAGAATGATCTACCAGAAAAAAAAATGCACATTTCTCCACAGACAGTGGTGT
The DNA here is from genome assembly GCF_000699105.1 of Pygoscelis adeliae. Lineage (NCBI taxonomy): Eukaryota > Metazoa > Chordata > Aves > Sphenisciformes > Spheniscidae > Pygoscelis > Pygoscelis adeliae. Next base: position 2,378,804 of record NW_008824283.1, on the reverse strand, counting down.
TTGAGCCCCACTGCGGATTTATCAGCTACCATTGACATCAGGGATACCAGCAGAGACCCCTTAAGCTTCCAGAAGATATTATTTCTTCTAATCCAAACAAATCAGTCCACCCTCAAACTTTGCTGGCGGTCTGGAGCCCTGCAGCAGATTCCTGCCAGAGCACAGTTACAACTTCCCAGCATTGCTCAGGAAAGCTCTGAGCTTTTAATGCAGATCAGAACCTCATAATACCCTTCAAATACTCTTCACGCTTGGCTCTGTTATGCTGTTCCTGCTCACCTGTTGCCTCTGGTCCGTAAGAAGTTAAATTCATGCAAAATAGCAGACATTACTAGAAAAGTTCACTCTAGCTGCACAGAGATTACAGCCGGTCTTTCCTTCTTCTGGCATCTCGCAGTGCAATTAATTACACTTGATGTGGAGTGGGCTAGTAACATTTTTCTACGCTTCAGTGACGTCTTGGGAAGTTCATAGGTTATGAATTTGAAGTAGTGTTTATAGGTTAAATTCAAATATGAATTTGTAAAATAGAGTGGTTAATTTGCTTTGTACTAACTACTTACGATGGGTATAAGATGTCAAAGATACAAACATCAAGAGAGGGATTTTTAGTAAGCGAGTGAACTGGATGTAACAGGAGGAATTAAAGACAGACTTATTTTTAAAGAAGAAACAGAACTTATAAAACACCTAGTAGCGAAACCTATTAGAAATCATGAAAGCGTTCCCTACAGAGGGTGAAGAATCTGCTTTGCCTCTGGAAATATGAAAATAGACTTGGGACTCTGACACGTGTCAGTCACAGGTTCCCCCAGCCAGGAGTTACTAATCTTGCATGTGATGCAAGATGACTTGCAATATGACTACTCTTCTGATTATAACATCTGCAAAATACAAAGGTTCATAGTGAAACTAGTCTTCAGATTATAGAATTTCAGATGGTTTGACATCTGTAGTAAGAAAATACATCCAGGTGTATCCCTGCAACGTAAGAAAAAGACTTCACATATTAAGGAGCTTGTACATCTCAAAAGAGAGGACTACGCTTTGTCACCAGTAAGAGAAAGGCAACATGTGTGGTTCAACGAGCTCTTTAAGCAAGAGAAACCATATAACTTAATCTGGATTAAATGAAGACATAGGGTCAAAGGGAGAATCCAGAAAAATCACCCATTGATAGGGTTGTGATCGATGAAGGCATCGTATGCCAGGTATAAATCTCATTGATAAAGATGCAGCCATAAAGCAAAACATAGCAACAACAACAAAGGTGAGTTCCAAAACTGCCTCCTAAATGTAGGTACCTGAATTTTAAAAATGCTGTCTTCTGTGATGGATGATAGTAATGTTGAAGTAGCCTGTGATAGCCAAAGAACAGAAAGAGTAATGCAGAAGGAAGGACTGGAAATCATCAGCTAATGCAGAAATAGCCTTACGCAGCTGTATGTAATGGTTGATATAGTATTTGCAAGACATTATGTACTCCCAAAGGCATACATAAAGAAATATTGCATCTTTACTGGTGACAAAACCAAAACAAAACGACATCTGTATCAATTCACAGGTCAGGTCATCTATTCAAGATGCAAATGCATACTGAGCAGCAGATGTTAGCAGCAACTATAATCTTTGCTATGCCAAATAAATAAAAACAAAAACGTCAAAATGGCCAATTTACTGTTTTGAAATGTGCTGTTTAAGATGGAAAGATGCTTACAGCTGACTAAGAACTGAAATCACAGGTGGATGAACACTGCAGACAGGCTCACAGCAGGCTAAGCAGGTACCTGAATTTGATGAAGCATGTGAACCAGGCAGGCTGGCACTAGCAGCCACCCAGCAATCAGAAATAAAGGCAACGGTTAAGGATCCAAAAAGTGGCAAAATGGTAAAAGGCAACCAAATCACAGCAGATGTAGTGAAAGTCCTTAACATCTTCCTGGAGATATCAAAAAGCTAGCCAAAATGTCTTGCGAATAACAGGGCTCTTCTGTCCCACAGATACACCAAAGGCTTTAGAAGCAGTTTTAACTACAGCAATGGGGAAGCTTTTCCACAGTGTGAGATTACAGAGAAAGAGGCGGTGCATATAATGCTTAAATAAATTCTCCTACAGCAATCAGAAAGGAAGAGAGTTATTTAAAAATGAAAAAGAAAAAAGAAGTTAACCTAAAATTAAAATGCACTTAAACAATTAGCCCTGAGTTTAAGAGATGTCTGCTGCCACAATGAATAACAGAATAGAACAATAATTGCTTAGATTTATGTAGCATTTCTAGCCCTAAGGCATGTGGAGCTCTTTGCAAATGCTGATAAGCATTGTCTAAAAACACTTTGACTGATAAAACTTATTAATCTCTGCAGAGGAAGGAAACAGCCCAACACATTCAGCACAGCTGTGCAAAGGTCTCGGTTGGGAGCTATGCAGTTGAAACAGAAGGGAAGTAGGTGGATAGTAAATTGCTATCCATAATAGAATTTATTCAGGTACCAAAATTAGTTTCAAACCCTGTTTTGGCCCTCTGGAATGAATGGAGTCCCAAAGGACTTGGTATCAGATTCAGTATGTCGGTATGTATTATGAGGGATGTATGTATTTACCTAACTGTAATTGTTTAAGTTACAATCAATTAATTAAGTGATATGTTTTCAATAGGTCTGGGCTTTGCCATGTAACAGGAGGAGACGTCAAGCAGTCCAGCTGCAGGAGCACAGTGCTATGTCCAGCAGTGCTCCTCTCTGGGCAACGGATCCCAGCTCCTGGTGCAATGGGCAATGGACTCCTAATTACAACTGGAAGGCAGAAAATCTGCACACATCTTTGTCCATCTCATTGCACCATTCCCAGCACCAGCTATTCAGCCTGTCCTGTATTCCCAACACGGGACACATTGCTGTTGAGAAGCTCAGCTAAATATCATTACGTGAGAGAGAATTCATTTTTCAGCAGAAGCTTTCTGCTTTAGGTGTATAAACCTGAATAAATATCTAGCATTGTATCGTTGATTCAGGAAGCAGAGCTGGGATTAAATTAGGCAGTCCAATAATGGTGCTCTGTATCGATAAGGACTCAAGTGAAATCAGATTAGAGCTTTTACCAACAGAGAATGTCCTGCTTTTTCATCAAGGCCTCCAAACCAATTAAAATTACCATTCAAATCACTTGTGCAGAACAGAAGCTACTTGCTTTTAGTGTCAGGAGACCTAGAAGGATGAAAAAGTAAATGTGTGGAAATCTAGCCCATCTTTACTGGGTGAGTCCCACCAGACAGATGACTTTCCTATTTTTGTCATGCACTCCCTTGCTGTTTCCTTGCACTATCATCTTTTGCAGGAGAGAGGAAAAGAAACTTCAAGGAAAGCTGCAGATGCTGGACAGGAGGGAAGCAGATGGGAGAATGGCAGTAGGTGCCGAGGCTTTGCAGCGAGGGAGGTGTTTCTGAAGCCCTTCGGAGAGCTGTCAGAGCTCTCCAGGGCTCCATGTGGAAATCATGTTCCTGTTCCAGGCCAGTGATTGCAAAATGCTGGGGACACGCTGTTCATTATGCAAACTGGCTGCGCAAAGCAGAGAGAAATAAGAAACAGTCATGCATGTCAAGGACCAGAGAGGTTTAATTGGAAAAGACAACAATTAATGTAAATTATTTAAAGTTTCCATTTGAATCCTAGAGACAGTGAAGTGAAACCCAACAATAATTCCACAAAGAAGAAATGTTGACCTGCAGCAGGACTAGCCATTCCTGTGGCTTCTTCCCCTCTTCTGCTTTTCCTAACGGCACCCTTCCTTTCAGCACTGTCCTCCAACAGCACTGGGGGGGCTACCGTCAGCTGGATCGCCGCAGTCTTCTGTAAACCAAGTTACTTTCCAGTTTTCATAAACATTAAACAGATTAAGAGAGGCTTTGCACAGAGTAACGGGGCTGAGCCAGGGGCTTGGTTATGTAGGCTTTGCAGGTGATACATAGAAAGATTGAGCAGGATGCAGGATGGTGTGGGCAGGCAGCTCCTGGACTTACTGGACTGAGCCCAGCTTCCCTGGATGGCCCATGGAGTATAAAATCCCCTCTGTTTCCTGCAGAAAGGGCTCTCCCAGAAACCTCCAAATTATATGGGTCATACCACAAACGGGGAGCTACTGAACGAGGGGTTAGGCATTCCCTAGGGAGATATAAACCAGGGCAATGAACAGCAAAAGTAAATCTCAGACCAGAAAGAAAGCCTTAACTGGGATCCTGCCCCACATCAATTGCCTTCATTACCCAAAGCACAAGTCATGCAATTAAAAATAGACAAAAATGAGTTGATATTTCAGTCGCTTCCAAGCTCAAGGTGCCCTTCAGTGCCTTGACTTCCCTACCAGAAACAAACTGATGTAGAAGAGAAGCTCTGATCTTGACTCTTGTATTAGGCCAAATAACAAAGAGGGGTTTATCTTGGCTCTAATCTCTTTTCCCAATATACAGACATATTGAAAGAAACTACCTTACTAAAATTGAAGGAAACTGTGGTATTTTAAAACCCTTATCCCCTCTTTCCTCCGTAGGAAATAGCGTAAATATCTTGATTTCACTCGGTACAATAACAAGAAGCTTTTCTCTTATCAAAAGTTCTGTTTCCTCTGGTGAGGCATTTTTTGAGCTGTGTACCAGGCTTGAGCAGTGTCCTGATTATTAGCAAGCCAAGTGTTTTTTGGGTGAAGGAAGGTACCGGCCTCCTCCGACACAGGGTGCAGCACAGATGCCAGCATCAGCTTACCCGAGGGCAGGAGTCCCTGCGGGAGCTGGTTTGTACTGGGACAGGCAGTTTGCTTTGGCAGCGGGTTTCGCGGGGCTTGGCTGGCAGGTGGGACTGGTGTGCCGCCAGCGAGGACCAGGGAAGGGGCGATGCGCACACGCTGCCCGCACAGCCCAAATGTGATGCTGGCAGCACTTCATCATCCCAGGGAACCGGTGTGATGCTGAGCAGGGGAGGGGAGCCAAGGTCACCCCACACCCTTTCCCTAAACTTTAACCTTTTTGCAGAAGAATTTTGAAGTGTCAAAAGAAAAAAGTTCTTAAAACTGTTTAGCTTTTAAAATTAGCAGAGATCCCTAGGAAAGAAAAAGCAGGGAAGGGGTGGGAGGAGGAAGCTTAGCCCAGACTTCACAGATGACAGCTGAGAGAAAAGAAATTAGTGTCTCGACTTCCTACCCTGGGGATAACCCAACCCCAATAAAAAGCCTATTGCATTTACAAATACAAAGAAAGGCTTCAGCAATAACTTTAGAAAACACCCACAATAAAAAATAAGTCCGCCCCCACGCAAGCTGGAGGTACACTGTATGCGGTAATGCTGGTGGTTGCTTTAGCAAGCACAGACATGCTTTGCCTTCCCAAAACCATGAGAGAGGCAGAGCAGGGGCTGTATCTTAAGACAGTGAGCACAGCTTCAGAGAGGCTCCCGACTACCATGTCTTGCCATAAGCTCCCATCCCCACACAGCTTTTCTGGCTTCAATTAACGGTGCAAATCCTGCTCTTTATTTTCCAGACTGTGCTGGAGTCTCCCTTCCTCTTTTGCAGCTCTTGGCCTTTGGGATTCTTTTTTCTGATGTTTGGATTTTAAATGACGTGGGAAGCGGCTGGTACCCGTGATCGCAGCGCTGCCCACCCGGGGGTGTTTGTGCAGTGGGAGCCCAAAGGCAACGCTGTGCCAAACAGCCCGGCAGCTCTCCGCAGCTCCCACTCCCTTCCCCTCGGGGTGACGTTACAGTACAACAGAAAAAGCCTGGAGATGTGTCTGTGTCACTGTTAAGTAAAAGAGGCCAAAACCTCTGCTGGCACCGGTTCCCGTTTATGTACAGCTGCAAGCGCCTGTGCATTTTTCACTAGCTGAAGCAATCAGCCGGGCTGTAGCACCGGCCTTGGCTCTCTACCCTTTCTCCCCAGTTGTCCTTTTTAACCCTTGCACTTCAACAGTGAGAAGAAAGCTGCTGGAGGAGAGCTGAGAAGGCCGAGTGGTCCAGGGCTCGGTGATGGGAGCAGCAGTGGAAGGTGGGTGCAGGCGACCGCCATGGGGAAGCAGCTGGACAGTGATGAGAAGGGAAGGAGCCCTTATTGCAGCTTCCCACAAGCCCCTTTCTCCCCAGTTGTCCTTTTTAACCCTTGCACTTCAACAGTGAGAAGAAAGCTGCTGGAGGAGAGCTGAGAAGGCCGAGTGGTCCAGGGCTCGGTGATGGGAGCAGCAGTGGAAGGTGGGTGCAGGCGACCGCCATGGGGAAGCAGCTGGACAGTGATGAGAAGGGAAGGAGCCCTCATTGCAGCTTCCCACCAGCTCAGCCGTGGCTGCAGCTGCTTTGCTCTCCACACATCTCCATGTGTGTTGCCATGCTGGGTGTATGTCCTGGCCACTGCAAATGCTTTTGCCCAGGGTGGATTCAGCCTCTGTGGGCAACACATCAGCTGCCTGGAGGAGCTTTGTGTGCCACCAGCTGCCACAGGGTGCCCTGTGCGTTCACCTACTTGTAGAAGTCAGGAGACGCAGAAATACACACATCTTTCTTCAGATGAGGGAGAGGGGAAAGGAGGGACAAGACCGTTGTGCAGATGATGATGCCCCATCTTTTAGTTTGCAGGTTGTTTGATGCTGCACAGAACGACACACAGCCAAGCCCTTTGCCATGTGTGCAACTCTCTATTTTTATGGTGATAACTTCTGCTGTTGTGGAACATCTAAATTCCTAGACCCGAGGGCTTCTCTGCTCTTGCATCCTGCATAGCAGAGTGTATAATCTCACCCTGCACTTCCTGACTCAGCCCGTATCTCCTGTTTGAGCTATCATGTACCTCCTGATATTTATAGCTCCCTGTGTCCTGCTCATGATCCTTCACAACTCCCAGTCACAGTATTTGTGAATGTTACACTAGACGGCTGTTACTGTGGAGAAGACTGATGCCAAGTTGTAAAATCATGCCAGGGAAGTTGGAACATAAGTTTGATTGTAAATATTGGCAAAGCTTCACAAAAAATTACAAGAAAGCTCCTCCAAGAAATTACAAAACTTTTTTAGTTGTTATTGAGTCTAATGAGCTCCTATATTTTTACAGAAACCCCTTTCAGGTTTGCAGCTAATGAAATTCCAGTGAAAACCAAATTATCTCTTGACTAACATTAACAACGCTAGCAAAGGGGAAGACCTAATAAGTGCTATACTCCAATTCCCCAGTCTGAGCCTTTTCCCTGGTACAAGATTGTCCCCTGTACTATTTTTAACTACTTTGTCCAGTCTAGCTTTAAATGGCAAAATTAGATGAGATATCTGTATGTACTGTAGATGCCATCACATACCCACTCTGAAGAAGAAACTGGGAAATAGGAGCAAAGGCACAAAAGAAATGTATTTAGAGAAGTAACAGAGGTTATTTCAAGTTCACTGAGAGCCCTTGTGCTGACCCGAATGCAAACCAATACACTTGTGCTGCCTCTGCTAATACTTTAGGGACAGAGGTGGAAGTTGTTTTCTCCTTTCTTGCACTCATCACCCCCACCAGGCTGCAATAAAATACTCTGGCTACTTACAGAGCCACACACTGCTGAGAGCCGATCGGCTTAGGCCGTGGTCCGGCCTGCCAGCTCAGTGCCGCGCGGTGTCCCTCTGCTCCCCCGCTGCCACCACCTGTCCCTCGCTTGTCCTAGGCACGGCTGCCAGGCGTTCGGGCTGCCTTCCCCCTCTGAAATTGTGTGGCACCCAGCAAAATGGTGAACTTGCTCCTGGCTGGGTGCCCTCAGTGCTAGTACAACAAAGCAATGGATTGAAAGCGAAAGGGCTGAGGACATCCCTGTCCTGGAGACCAGGACACTCAACCAGCAGAGACCCTTGTCATCACCCAGTATGTCCTGAACAAAACAGGCTGCAGGTCTTCCCTGAACACACACTTGCTTTGTGTTCAATACCTGTTCTTGAACTAGAGAGGTTATTACAAAGAAAGCCAATCTTCAATCTTAAATTTCTAGTAGTAGAAAACTGCATGTGATAATCTGTTGTCACGGCTTACGATTTTCACTGTTAAAAATGAACACTGTGTTTCTAAAGCAAGCTTGTGCACTTTAAACTTCCAGGTCTTTCCCTTGCTACACATCTGTGCATTAGACTTCTGTACCCAGACACTGATCTCTCTACCTTCTCTAGTACAAGATAAATAGTTCATGTGCCAGGACTATATTGTTACAGCCTCTTTTTGAAACTTTTAATCACACCATTTTTTCCAGCCTCCTTCCGGAGCGTGGGACCCCACTGCCAGCCCTGCCTGATGCTGCACAGAACGACACACAGCCAAGCCCTTTGCCATGTGTGCAACTCTCTATTTTTATGGTGATAACTTCTGCTGTTGTGGAACATCTAAATTCCTAGACCCGAGGGCTTCTCTGCTCTTGCATCCTGCATAGGGTGAAGGCCACCTTCACCCTTCAGGCTCAGTATCAAGTGGGAGCTGATGTTCAGCATCGAAGCCTGTTTCACACTGGCCTGTGGTCTGAGATTGTGTTCAGCATGCCAAGAGGCACAGCCATAAAGACCATGTTTCTGTAACTCCATGGAAACATTTTCCTTGTGCTCAGTTAACCAAGTAATTCAGAGTGCAGAGTAGCCCTATGCTGCTCGCTCTTATTACTGTTAGTCCTCTAATCTTGTACTATCTGCATATGTTATCAGCAATTATTTGTTTTTCTCCAGAGAGGAGATTAAAAGTAAACAGCTTATGGCCAAGACCTGTTCCTTAAGAATCCTGACTACAAATACACCCGCTAGAAGATGGTAATTTTGTTATGATTTACAAACTATCGGGGCGATCTAATTAATACATGCCATGTTGATGTAGGTACCAAGTTAAACGTGTCACACTTCTTGCAAATTGCAACCTCATAGAATTAGTTTGGAGAATTGAGATCTACTTTTCATAATCTCATGTTTACCAGTGGTATGGACATTACCCTGTTTTTTCAGATTTTTTGTACCATATTCTATATCAAACAGTCTGAACACTATCACTTAAGGACATTGTTCTTCCTTCCCATTTATCTTTGGGTGCAATTTTGTGCCAAACCCAGATCCTGGGAATAAGACAGAGGCAACCTCAGGATACCAAGCTGCTGATCCATGGGGTTACGATCTTGAAAAGCCCACTTGCCAGCTAGCGGGAAATACTGCACTGCAGCCGCTGCCCAGAGGGGAAAGGTGAGGTAGGAAGCACAGGAACCAGGCCTGCGAGGTCTTTTGGGAAATGGGGACAATTTCTGTTTCTCTCGATGTTCCCCGATGGATGCAAAATCAGCAAGATGGGGGAGAAAAGCCGCCCTTTATCTAGGCAGTGTGGTCAGGTATCGACAAGACCCGAAGCAGTTCAGCTCTGCTTCCGGTTTCCACAAGGGACAGAATTAAGGACAAAGTGGGGCTTTGTGGGGTCCTGAGGCAGTTTCCTGCTATCACAGTCATACCATATAATGAGATGATTTTTGTAAATTCATCAAGCTTCAGCTTGTTAAAAATTAGATGTTTTCCCCCACTAGTCTTACTAAGAGGTTGTTTCAAACCGTCACTGCCATGATGGCTGGAAACTTTCATCTAATTCCATGCTTAAATTTATTCCTGGCCACTTTATATATCCATTTGTTCTTGTGACAGCATTATTTCTTAGTCTTCTCCTTTCCCAGTCTTTATCTCCCCAATGTATTTACAGACAGAAATCAGATCCCCTCTTTTGCTAGACGACACAAGCCAGCCGTGCTCA
>NW_008824283.1:2360945-2369007 GCF_000699105.1 Pygoscelis adeliae | reverse complement strand
TCCTGCTGACACGGAGAACTGATCTTTGAACTGAAACTATCGGAGTGGAAAACACATCTTGAGCAATCTCTGGTTGCATTGCCCATTGAAGGCAATACTCTTTGTCACCCCTGAAGTCATCATTTTAAAATTGTTTTGGTTTATTTCATGCCTTGGGACAGAGAGCTCTCAGGAGGTTTCTCTCCTTGGCATGGCTCAGTACCACAGTGGGAAGAGCAGCCTCCAGAGTGACCCATGGGAGCACCTGCTCAATACCCTTCCAGCAGTGCTCATCCTGTATGGGGTACGCTTTTGGCCATGCCAAAGTCTGTGCTTGCAGACTTGTAATGGGGAAAGTGTACAAGACTGGTGAAAAGGGCTGCCAGACAGCACCCAAGGATGTCAGCATGGCTTATCCAGGCACATGCAGCTGATGAAAAATGACACTACTGCAATTTAAAGTCAAGTCTACCAACAGATTTGTCTATTAAATGAAAATTTTCATTAGCTTCTCTTGTGCCTCTTGCTAAACACTGGAAGGTCTCTAAGGACAGAGCCCTCCCAGGTGCAGAAGAGGACGTTCCTTCAGGTCCTCCAGCCACCGCAGAGCAATGCAATAATGTGCCTGCAGGGTACAGTCAGCTGAGGGTGGCTGCCCACAGGCCTGCTAATCAGAGTAATTTAATCACAGGAGCACAATGGTTTGCATGCAAACATAATGTTTGCATCTATTTGCTAAGATGAAGCAAAATAAATCCCTACCATCAAGGACAAAAATCAAAATCCCAGCCCAAACATATACAAAGATATTAGCTGCTCCCTAGCAGTACTTCATCAGCTTCTCTGAAAACAAAAATTATTTGCGTCTCTCAACAGGGAGTTTCTGCTAAAATCTGTCAAAAAGAGGAATTACATAAAGAAGCCAAATTTGCAGGGGATGGAGATGTCAGGGGGATGTCATCATTTGTTGTGTTTCTCAAGCTTTTGCTCAGAAACTTCCTATGAAGAACTTAGTGGTAATGTGCTTTATCAGCACATTCACAAAGGGGTGAAGTTCTTGCCTATTGGTCCCATTAATAAGGCAACTGCTGGAGAAATTACAACACACGTCCTACAGCTCAGCAGTCTGTAATTGCTCCAAGTGTCACAAGCGCAGCAAAATATATGCTGCTTACATTGTGCCTCCAAAATGACCTATGGAAATCCAGTGTGAAACGGCAATGAAGGAAAGAGCAGACCAAGTCCGAATGATCTGTCTTGGGGCTAATGACCTTGTAGTGAAGAAGATGATAACATATGTCAAAGCTCTGATCCATCTTGCAGGATCATTAAAATTCCCAGGCAGTTCCTGCCAGTCAGAAATTTTGACCCTAATGGCCTGATTTTGTTCTAAATAACTGTATAGTTTTAGACAGTAGTACTCTGCCACTGGAATTCTTTTCCAAATGATACTTTAGTGATAAGAAAAAATCACAGGACATCTTCAGAAAAATCCATTCAGTTTGTGTAAAGGGGGAAAAAAAAAAAACTTTTAGAAAGGGTATTCATGTTGTAGTTAGTGCTAAAAAAAAAAAAATTAAAAAAAAATAATAAAAACAATTTTAAATCAAAGACCTGCATCCCTCCTGTTTAAAAACTGAGTCACGGTGAAGATTCACTTCCACATCAATTTCAAATTTGGTCAAACCAAGCTAAAATAGCATGTATGTTTTTGATGGTTTTTTTTTCCCTTGCCGGGTCTGTTTGTGAGTTTTGTGCATCCAGGTGCCTACCTGCTGCTTGCCTATTTCTCCTTAAGAGCAAAAGCAAAAAAAAAACCTTTCAGAAACTCTGGAAGAACCAATAAATATTGGATTTTACCCTTTCAACTAATTTGGTGGAGCCTCCAGGCAGCCTAGCAGAGTGAATGAGGAATGCAAATAGCTGGCTTTGAAGCTGAGGGCAGTCAGGAGGCCTTGAGTTTGAACCCAAACCTTAATCTTTCACCTCTGGGCCAGCTGAAAATTAGAGCTTTTTGCGAGTTTGTCCAAGCAAAGTTGTGCATGTACTGAAATATCTCGTTTCCTTTTCTTTGTTTTTGTTTTTGTTTTTTTTTGAAGCAGCACTGAAGCCCTTCCTTGCCCAGCCTGGCCAGTCGCTGCTGCAGCCTGGAGCTGAATTCCAGGTTCTCACTACAGCCCTCACGCACCGTACTCTTTCCAGCATCACAAGCAGAGCAGGGTGTAACACCCCCTGATAACACAGCCTGTAAACATCTCCTTTTCAGAAATAACTTCCCTCTGGTTTACATAATTAGTCATTTCCACGAATCCGTGCATGTGTGTGAGAAAGAAAGACAACAGAGACAAATATTTAGCATCATGTAGCACCAGCAGACCTGGGCTCAGATTCCTCTCTGCTGCTCCTGAAAAGGTTTTTAGGGACTTGAGCAGGGAGGGCTGAGATATTGTCCTGGCCGTGCCCAATCTGTCCCCCCACGCTCGCTGCCACGGTCCCTCCTTTCTCCAAAACACCTCTGCCAGTGCCAGCGACCACCACTCTGTCCCACGGGAAAACGCAAGAACGAAGGCGCGTGTCCTCCCCTTCGGAGGCTAAATGCACCTTTGCCGATGAAGCACCTGTGCTGGGAGGGCTTTCGGCTTGCCAAACACCAAGGGACGGCTCTGCCCCAGGAGAGCTGGAGAGGAGGCACGTGAGCAGAGGACAGGGAGGCTGTGCTGGCCAGGCTGTCGGCTGTCAGCTCGGCTGGGGTGGGGTGGGGTGGGAAAGCCCCGCTGCTGGCGGGGGGCTTTCCGACCCCCAGCAGCAAACGTGTTATTCTGCCTCAGGAAGCTCTGCAGTCTCTGCGGCTGTCTTAGTGCCTAAGGAAGGATAAAAGATAAGAGGAACAGGAGGAGGCAGAACAGGAGGAGATTTTTTCCTTGTAAAGCCAGATCCTTGAGAGAGACCTGACAGTTTCATCAGAAAGCAGCTCTGAGTAACTAACCTCTGTGTTTTCTGAGTCAAGCCACAACTGCCTCCCACAAAATCCCACCATTGCAGGCAGGACAGGGTTGCCACTCCATCCATGAACACAAGGGAAATGACCCACGCCGGGCACTGAACCTGCTGCATGATTCAGCCCGGCACAGGGAAACCAGAGCGCTCTTTAACCCATCTTGTGAAGCCATTTCTGAGCCCGGGAGCTTGGAAACAGCCAGAGGATTTGTAACACCACAGCCACCAAATGTGCCCATACCCCTGAAGGCAACTCCGCAGGAGAAGGGGATGGTGCGTGGTGGCACAGGGACACCTGGCCAGCCAGGATTTGACCCATGAGGAGGTGACTGAGCACTGATGGAGCTAATGACCTTGTGAAATTAAAGCTGTCAAAAAAGCATGGTCATTCAAAATCATCTTTGAAAAGACACAAATTGCACAGCAGTGGGCATCTAGGCATCCTGAAGTGTACTTGCTGCAGGCAGTACCCAGGCTGCTGCTCAGGCAGGGGGATCCTCCGTGTCAGGGTGTCAGGGAGACCCCCAGGAGCAAGGGGAGCTGGGGCTCTGAGTTGGCAGCCTAGCAAAGCCAGGAGGGTTTCAGGATGGCTGCTCATCTTTGTGAAAAGCTATCTCGTAGACAGAGTGGGAAAGTCTCTAACTTATTCACTGTTTTAAAGCTGCATAAAGTAATGCAATGCCATCAGCCTATCCATCCCGCCTGTACATAGTGGCATAAAGTAATGCAATGCCATCAGCCTATCCATCCCGCCTGTACATAGTGGCCTCTAGCCTTACTCCTGGCCAGGAAAAGGCAAGGAAAAAGGAAGAGCTCCTACCTTTGCCTTTACGGACTGGAAGTGGCAACACAAAGCTAAACCCAGGTGCGAATTCCCCCTCAAGCTCTGACCCTCCTGCCAATCCCACATGTCAAACCCCTGCAACAGGAGGGTCTGGCTGCACCGAGCTGGGGCAGTGGGTGCACTGGGCACCCGTGGAGCTCCCCTCACTGTGCAGACATCGCCAGTGCTGCTACGGGTCTCCCCTCAACTTGCAGCAGACATTTCACAGTATGCATGTGCCAGGAGGGGCTTCCAGCTCAGAGCTGGGGCAACTCCGTGGGAGGAATGTGTAGGAGACTGAGCCGTGGGGCAGGACCACCCCTCTGCACTCCTGTTGGGGAAGTATCGCCGACAGGCACACATCACTTCTTCCTTCACTCCACGGCAGCTCTGACCTTCTCTTCCCTACAACCAGGGTGGATTTATTTTTATTCCAGAGCTGTAAGCCATGGATTTGCTAAACTTCTAAAAACTGGAGACCCGAGTTGCTGAGTTGCCTGTTCCAACAGCAGCAAGGAAGCACTGGGGCTCGCTGCAGTTCGGGAGATTTACTGGCACAATTACTCATGTTCCCTATGGGGACCAATAAGACTCCACAGCAGTGCTTTGGCATTGAGTGCCGGCTGCACGCAATGATTTACTGCACACTTCTCCCAGCGTTTTGTGCACCTTCAGAGTGCTGACATGAGTGTGGGCTGATTGGGTTATTTATTTAATTTTGTATTTATGAAGACAATGGACTTCCAGCCCCCCAAGCTGCATGCTTCTTTTTTTTTCACTTTGTTTCTCTTGGCTCTTCTAAAAGGAAAATCGGGATGTGTTTTACTTTGAAGAAATAAAATTGGCCTCAGCTCTGTCTGAGAAGACCTCTCTATGATGGAAAATGAGTAAATAAACCACTCGCTATAGCTTTCCCTGAAGAGACTAATCCACTGTACTGTGCTGAACAGTGCACTTCTGAGAGGAAATGGGGAATATACCAAAGCGACCTCCTTGACCCAAACGTTCCAGAGTTTGTCTACTCTGATCATTGCTCAATTATATTTTACCCAAAGTCATCTTCTTCGCTGTGGCAAAATTTCAGAACTTGTTTTATCCAAGAATTCAGGCAATGCTGATCTGGGTTCCTATCCACTTGTGCAGTGCAAGAGTTTAATGATTCATGAAGGCATGAGTTTGTCGTTTTGTGTTGAATAAATTTCTATGCATGACAAAAGATATGCAAGCAATATGTTTAAAGGGGAAGACAGCATTTTTCAGATGATTATGGCATTTTGCTTTCAGTCTCGTGGTGCACAGAACTCCTGAACACATGCTACAGCCATCCAGAAACCCATCTCTATTGCAGTTAATTATTGTACTAATTTTTGCCATACGTTAGTTGAGTGCTCATTGTAAATTCTCCTATCCACTCATTAGTCAGAATGATTCCCAAGTCCTTTCAATGAATGATATTCCAAACCACAGGTTATTAGAACTATGAATTGCAAATATTTATAATGAATTACACAATTTGTGCTGCTACCAGAGAAACAAACTTTTGTCAATGACATGTGAGTTGCAATCTCAGCCATTGAAAAATGAATAGGGCATGAATTTCAGATTGTAGCCACACCTGCAGATTTCAATTCACCATTTGCATGTGTCCTGCCTGAATTTTCCAGTTGATGGTACACATCACAATTGAAATAGGTGAATATCCAAGGGTAAAAAAAAAGGGTTCTGGCAATTCCTACACTTGCAGAAAGCAAACTTGGAAAACAGGCAAATAAAAATTTTCTTTCAAAGCTGAATATTTAGTTCTAATTTCATACACATAGATCCATCTCTAACCAAATCCTATATCCTCGCTGTTCATGACATCTTCGAAACATCTTTGCGCCACGTCTTATCCTGCCCAAGGGATGGGTGTCTCTCACGCTAGCTGATGTTCAAGAACAAAATGGGTGACAGGAACTCCTTTCCCCATCTTCTGGTTCATGATTTAGGGATAAAGTGGGGTGGTTGCCAGGGGATTAAGCAAGCTGTGGTCACCCTCGTATCATGGTCGAGCCACTGTGCAGTCTCCTCCCTCGCCCCATCGCCACTGTGGTTGCGTCTGGCCCCAGGTGTGCTGTAAAAAGTCTCTCCCTGCCTGGGTGACCCAGAGCACCACAGTCTTCACAGATCACTTGAAAAATAAATTAAAAAAAAAGAATGAATGATAACTGTCTCCCAAGCGGTCTCTCAGTCTGTGTGTGGTGAGGGCGTCTGCCTCTTCTCACTGCCGTGTTTTATCGCACTCTGCTCCTCGTTCTTCTTTTTTTCCCATTCCTAATATAAATGTGAAAAATCCCAAAATGGGAATGTCAGAACATTTTGACACTAAAGTTATCAGAAGAAAAAAAGAAGAAATGCCTTCCCTCCCTGCAAGGTACTCTCACGGGTCAGATGCATCCAAGAGCAAGAGCCTGAATTTTAACCGTGACAAACATATTCTTTGCACTTGCAAACGCACCGGTGAAATGATTGTGAGCAAGGACAGAACGGTTTGCACAGGTAGAGTGGAAGGAAAGTTCAGATCTTCTCAAGATTAGAAGAAAAGAGGAGTTAGAAATTCCAGTCCTACTGTCAACCACTCCTGACTCCTTTTGAGGCTAAATGACTCATGTCAGCTTAATACAAAATTGCAAGTCTGTGGTTTTTGGGGGAGGAACTCTGCCCTAGATTCAGCACAAGGTCTGCCCTGCTCTTCACTGCTCTCCCTGCCAGGGTACAAAAAGCAGCTGTAAAATCCCACTTGCACAACTTCCCCATTTGCAGAAGCTCTTGGTCAGGAAGAAACAACTTTGAGGTTGGAAAAGAAGTGTGTGGAACAGGTCCAGCCCCTACGCAGCTTCTCAGTTGGTATGAAGCTAACCTGTACAAGAAGGTTTCAATATTTCAGCTGCTGGGCACAAACCCCTTGTATTTCCATGCTAGTAAAGCAAATGTATGTTATACCTTGAGAGAACCTGCCTCACTGAATTTCTCTTCCATTCATGCTGAGTCCAACCTGTTTTGCATTTAAGAGAGAAGCACTGAGGAAATACAAATTCCTCAAGTGAGGTTAAGTGTCCAAAGACTACAGTTAGTTGTTTTTTCTTTAATCCCCACACCTCTATCATCATCAGTGCATAATCTGGAGCAGGGAAAGAAGTCACGCTTTTCTCATCAGTTACAAAGCTGAGGAAAACAGAAAATTGCTCTCTGAAGTGCTGATGTGCAGAGCCACATCCCTCCGGCATGCGGAAGGAGGAGGGGATGCGACAGAAGGAATCAAGTGCCTTCTGCAGAGCTGGAGTGATATGGAAAGGCAGGAGATAATCTGATTTACGCTTGTAGCATGTTGAAGAGAGGTAATGTGCTCTTATCCGTAAAAGTACTCATAAAAGCTAGAAGTGGACAAGATGTCCTGTGCAGGTTTGGTTCTTATGGGGCCTTTTGCAATGGTTGTCACATCTAGATTGACAGGATTGTTATACATTTCCATGGATAACCTGTATGTGGGAGCAGAGTGGTACAAGTGGGAGGGAGAAGCTGGAAATGAGGAAAGCCTGATCTGGTGGGATCCACCATTAACTGCAGCCCACCAGAGCCTCCTCAGTTGGCCGAGGCGGCCAAGACCATGGCCACCCCTAGCTTCGGAGGGGAGGTCACTCTTCACATTTGCTTTGGCTATCGCTGGGACATCGATATGTCTAAAAAGTGTCTCAGAATGGGGAGTTTGTCAGCTCAGGGACACTCAGCACAGAATGAAGGAAATCCCCAGCAGCTCAGCCCTCTTGGAGGTGTGCAGAGCATCCCTGGCTGCTCGCTCTCTCAGGAGCCCATCTCCACTGCCCAGCATCCCCAGGGCAGCGCTGGCTTGAGCCTGTCTGTCCCACAGGGCACAGGCAGGACGATGAGGTCTCACAGGAAGATAACTTAGTGCAAAAGCAGCAAGACAACTTGGAGACATGAGGAGGCACCAGCATTGCCATCTGCAACACTTGGAGGTCAAACATCAGCATGGACTGAAGCAATTCACCTTCTGGGCTGACGTGCTCCCTGCCCTCCACATCTCAAACCCACACCTAACAGAGGCTTCCTGTCGTCTCTCTGCCTTGTGTACTTAGCAAAAGGTGTCTTGTTGCTGTGCTTACTAGCCAAAATAGATGCCACCCTCTCCTTCTTTGTGTCTAGGCCACCAGGCTGGCCCCATGGTGAGAGCATGGAGCCACCCCAGTTAACCAGGGATGGGAG
>NW_008824283.1:2357415-2360888 GCF_000699105.1 Pygoscelis adeliae | reverse complement strand
CAGCTCCCCAGCCAGAGGTACCGTCTCGCTTGCTGCAGGATGGCACGCTGCGTCCAACAAGGGCTGCTCTCTCAATCCTCCTAACTGCAGCAGAGGAGCATCTGGCTTGTTGCCGGGAGCATGGCTCCGATAGAAATACAGGCTGAGCGTGGCACACATCCATCACAGACAGAGAGCTCTGGGACCATAGCCCCCAAACAGCTTTTAATCAGCAGAAGATAAATAAGTTGTAATGTCCTTCATGACTTAAAAAGCTTGAGAGGTCTGTCTCAAGGTTGTGACAAGCCCTGCCCCATCTCCCATCCATTATACGGCTCAGGACTCTTTCCAAAACTTCAGAGATCATTGCAGAAGAGAGCTTGGGGCAAACCAGCAGATCAGACTCAGCTGGGAAGTGCTCAGTGTCTGATTTAGTCTCAGATGGGTTCAGCTCTGAACACAAATATGGTTACCAACTCCTCATCTGCTTGTGAAGAGCCATGAATACATCTACCAAAAGAACCAAATCTCCTCTAGACCATTGCATAGAAACACCTATGGGGTTTTTTTCAGAGATTGCAGTTTGTTCTGATTTTATGGGAGATAATTGTTCTTCCCTTCCTTCCTCCTGTGCTCTGCCTCCCACCTCTCCGCTCAGTGAGAAGACAGCAGAGGGTGCCTCACCACAGAGCCCTCCAAACCTCTCTGTACCCCCAGAGTGCACAGCCCACACACTCTCTTTTGCAATGAACACATTGTGGTACTCAGTGAAGGGTGGGGTGTGTGAGGTGTGGGGTTCAAATTCACTGGGACCCCAAACTGCCAACCAGCAGGACTATGTCCTGTAGCCCGTGTGAGGCATGCTCAGCTCCCAGGACTCCCGCAGAGCTGGGTGCTGCTGCCTTGCACAGGGGCAGGCTTTGGGTTACAGTAAAAGGTAGACGCCCCAGCATTTTCTGAGCGGCTAAAACACAATGGCAAGTATAACTCCTCCCAGAGAGCCACTGAAGTGTCCCAGCAGGGTCAAGGCATTCGGGGAAGTTCATTCTTTGCCTTTCATTAGTTCAGAAGATACAGCGGTGGCTGGTGGGGCCACAAAGGAAGAACCTGAGAAGGGGCAATGGGGGTCATGATCCCTTTGCTAGAGAAGACAGAGTAGGCAGCCTCCCTCAAGGTGCTCCCTGTTGGGGTCAAGTTGTTCCCCTCAAACTAAATGCATACACGACTTCTGCATTCTCCCAACTCATTCCTGAACATACCTCTGGAGAAACTGCGCATGCCAACACTTATCTGTTATCTACAAACCCAGGTTTTTTGAGCACCCTAAGGATTTCTGGACGCTTCTCTTGCCCTCTCCCTTTTTAAACATTTAATCCATCAGGTTTCAAATGCAAAGCGAAACCAATCCTTTACGAAAACTCTAAAGAAGTACTCTTTCTAGTGACTCCAGGCATTTTTCATCATCCAAGAAACACTCACCTTAGTACATGAGTCGATCCATTTATTGTGGTAGTCGAACAGGGGACTGTCTGCCCCAAGATGGAAGGCCTTCGGTATCGCTCATCACCACAGCACAGGATGATGAGGAAGGCACGTCTGAAAGACTTGTTCAGGAAGGCGTAGAGGAAAGGGTTCAACCCTGAATTGATGTAGCCCAGCCACAGGAAAGCTGTCCACAGCTTCCCCGGCACCGTGTAGTTTATGAAAGGGTCCACTATGTTTGTGATAAAGAAGGGGGCCCAGCACAGGCAGAAGCACCCCATGATGATGCACAGGGTCTTGGCAGCTTTGGTCTCAGTCTTCATGCGGTGCGTGCTGTGCTGGTCCGGGTGGTGCTGCCGGCCATCAGTGGGGGCCCCTGCACGCTGCAGCACCCGGATCTGGTGGGCGTGCTCCCTGGCTGTGATGTAGATGCGGTAGTAGGCCAGCACCATCAGGAGGAAGGGAATGTAGAAGGCCACCACGGAGCAGGTAATGGCGTATGGCTTGTTGACCATGAATATGCAGTAAGTGGAGTTGGAAGCCTTGTTGAACTGCCTTTGCTGAATCTGGGGCAGGAGGAGGAAGGACAAGGACAGAGAAGGAAATTCAGCACTGCTCCTCTGATACCAGCAGTCTGTTTGCCAGGACACCTCACCACCGCTTTCCAGTTCTCTCTCCTCCCTCCCCTCTCCCATCCGTGGTACCTGCCTTACCCACTGCTGCCTCTCCTGCCTGTGCTGACACCATGGGTTCTCCGGCCCTGCTGGTCCCTAGGTCTGCAGGACCAGCCCACATTGCAGCTCTGGCATCCTAGAGCATGCCTCAACCTGGCCAGTGAAAATCAGCCTAACTCCCCAGTTCAGACACAGTGAAGGGGAGTAACTTCACTTTCATGCTTTTTTGCAGTGCTCACTGCTCGGTTCATCGGGGTGTGGTTTTACACCAAGGATGCACAAGTTTCACCCTGCCGAGTCCCATAGGGGTATTAAAGAAGGACCAGGTGGACAGGGAAGGGACTGGGCTGCAGCATCTGGGGGGCAGCTCCAGGGGATGACACTGAACTTCCCAGGCACAGGGGCTGTGGGCAGCAGCCCAGGCAAGAGAAGTCTGCAGGTGGAGTCTGTAGGCTGAGATCTGGTCAATGACTTGTGATGAAAACTGAGACAGCAGAGGAAGAAAGGGGTCTTGCATGAGAGTTTGGGGAGCAGGGGGCATAACTGGGACGGACAGGATTTCTCTGAGGCTATTCTTGCTACAAAGCAATGTCATTTCAGGTCCATCAGGCCCATAATTTCTGATGTTTATTCCAATAAGAGAATAACCCTGCCTCTTATTTAAAACTATAATATCAAAATTATTTATTAAATTATTTAAATTATTTATTTAAATTTATTAATTTAAATTTATTTATTTAAATAATTTATTCAACTGTTTATAAACTGGGCAAGTAAGGAAGTTTACCTCTAAAATAAACTATGAAGCATTTTCACTAGGTGGTGTTTGAACCTCGTACTACCTCTCAGCATGCAGCTACTGAAATCTGCACGGTGAACGCCAGCAAGTTACAAGGAAGGGCAGGCCTTGCACTGGTGTTTAGAAAGTCTGGTACAGACAGCTGGGTGTCGAGTCTTTTCTGAAAAGGTGGGGGCAAAAAGTCAGTGGAAGAAATCAGATACCTGACATGGTTTGTTAAATAAACAAAATGCACCTCCCCTTTCTATCAGCTGCATGTCCTAAAGGTGCTTGTCTGGAAGCAATTTTGGCTTTATCGCCTTGTCTAGAGGCTGGGCAGCTTGCACCTGTCATTCTCCATGAGCCAAAAAGTATTCATATCTCCTTGGCTGAGACTTGGCATAGAAGATGCCACATCTCTTTAAACAAGCTCTTCTAAATAAGGTGTTTTCACAGTTTGCCATTTTTTAATTACTGCATCTCCAGATTGGAAGGAGAGCAGATTTGCAGCTCTTAACTCCTTGCCCTGCAAATGGGATCCTGCAAGTGAAGCCAGGCTG
>NW_008824283.1:2350429-2357361 GCF_000699105.1 Pygoscelis adeliae | reverse complement strand
CCTGCTGAAATGACTTGCACAGGGGAACTTCATCTTCTCCCCCATCTTTAAGGCTCACACCAAGACAGGGGATATTGATGGGACTGGCCCAAAGCATCATCCCTTCTGGGGAAGTTTGGGTTTCCTGGCTCTCCAAACATCGCTAGCACAGCAAGGAAGGACCCTCGGGCTCAGACGGCAGTGGCCAGCACTCCCCAAGAGCTGCAGAGGCCAAGGGGAACCGAGGACTCCAGAGGTGCCCGTTGGGAGCCAGCTGGGGCTTGGCGTGTTTTCAAAGGACTACTCACTGAACTGATTAGTAGACGCAGGTAAAATCCTCTCCCAGAGCCACCACTGTCTTTGTGACAGTCCTTCCAGGACAGAGTCTTTTCAAACCCCCTTAAAGACACCCTCCAGAGATTCAGCAGCCCCTGTGCATCGATAACAAGAAGTTTCTCCTTCAGCCTCTCTTGCCTTCTTTTCTCTGAATATTGCTTTTTAAAGAAGAATATACAGCACCAAATATATTTGATACCAGGTTGGTGTACCTCCTTAGCTACTCACCAGATCAATGATGCCAATGCTGTTCCAGCCTTGCATGATAGGGAGGAAAGAAATAAATGTTGGGATTACCCAGCACCCTCCAAGCATTACAGCGATGCGCAATGGAGTCATCTTGTTCCTGTAAACCAGAGGCTGGCAGCAGATAGCATAGTACCTGCAAGGAGAAAAGTGAGAGAACAACCATCATCAAGGAGACTTCCAGGTCTTCAAAAAATAAAACTGTAAAGCATTTTCTCCAGCTTGTTTCTCCTGCCTTTCAAAATAGAGGAAAAAATGAGTCTATAGCCTATTTCCATTGACTGCCTCTCACACAAGGAGCTCAGGATACTTTCACAGCATGAGTAAATAAGGTTTCATAGTGCCTTGCAGGGGAAAGCCAGTATTTTCTGTTTTACAGCTAGGGAAAATGAGGCACAGATTAATGCTGTGGTTTGTCTGAGGTCACAGAGCAAGGGAGTGACTCAATATTCAGCCCTCCTCTCCCTCTGCACTTAGTCACAAAGCTCTCTGCACCCTCCTTACCACAATGAATGAGTCCACCTTCCTTCCATTTAGCCATAACTGAGTAAATGTTGAGGTTTTCCTAACTGCAATGGACGTTTATTTTGACAAGGCTGCAAAAGCTGTTATTGCAAATTAACAAACTGCTTCAAAGCTGTGAAAATGTCAGCAAAATGAAGTGTGTTTTTCTGTAACCAAGCTCCCTTTCTGCGTCCCAGGAATCAGCCTCTTGTCTGGCTGGGCTTTAACCTTCTGCCACAAGGACAGGGCAAATGTCTGCACGGGGCTTCTAGTCTTTTCACCATCAAGGGGACGTGCCCTGCACTCTCCTTTCTCCTCCTGATCCATCCAACATATTCATAGTACAACAGGTCCCTGCTCTTAAAATAACATCTAGCTATGAACTAAAAATGTCTTCTCAAAGAGATAAGAAATCAACTCTTCTGTCTGATCCCTGTGCTACCCACCTGCTAGCAGATTTCTGCATCAGGAAGGTGTATCAAACCTAAAACTGGAAATCTCATTGCTCTGAAATTAATATATGCCCATAAGCATAGCAGATCAGCAACCATATCATCCTCTTGCAAATTTTTAGTGGTCCTGACCTGACGGTCTGTCTCAGGTTCCCAATGAAATATTTTTGATCTCTAGATTTTTGGATTTCAGCACACTTTGTAGAAACAGGCCAGTACTGATGTCCCCACTGCTGCAACAGGGAACTGGGGTCCAGAGACACAAAAAGTGCCCGTAAATTCTCAGGTCTTCTAAATAACTAAACATATCATTCAGCTATGTGCCTGCTGAATATATTTTCTTAGTGAATGAATAATGATCATCTGGCAGATGTAGCTTCCAGATTTGGTAAGCACAGAAATTATGCAATATGGTGCCCCATAGGATATGAGCACTGCATTGAAGCAGTGGCCACAGTTTCAATAACTATTTTTAAAGGGAATGAACGATCTCTGCCAGAGATTTTTTTGAGTCAAGCCTCAACATCAAGGTATAATGTGTACATAGAGAGAGCCTCACTGCTGAATGCCTATAAAAGTCGATTTTATGAGGTCAGTAGAATCATGAATTAGAGACATTAAATTAATAAACACACACTAAAGCTGGACCACTAACCTGAGGAGTAGCCTGTGAGAATTTCTAAGTACCAGCAGCACATTAAAATAATAAATATGCGAGTGCACACATACACACAGTTTATGTGTATGTATTAGGGAGATGTCCTTGCGGTATGCAATTTATTTCGTCAAGATGTGAGTGGGGACGAAAAGTTTTGTGCTAAACAGGCACAAAAATCTAAGAATTTCCAAATTTTTTAAGACTTTTTTTTAAAAAGTCATGTGGAGTCAACTGAATTGCTTTATTTTGATAAAATCAGATTATATATTCCACACAAAGGGTTGAAATGATATCAAAGTGTCAAAAGAAAACATTTTTTAAATGTCTCTTTGAAACAAGATTCAAAATGTCACAGGGGAAAAATGTTGACACAAGCATTCAACTACTTCAATTCGATCATTTCTACATTCTCTTCTGGTTTCCTGTGTGCATGAAAATCAGCCTGTTCCTCTGAAACGTTTCACTTTCAAAGAAACGGTATATTTGACAGTAACTGTTCTTTTAGAGCATTGGGTGGAATGTTCCTCTTGTGGAGCTCATACTAACAGCCATGGCAGTCAGTGGGTCTCATTCCTGTCCCTACTAACACGGCCCTCACATCCCTCCCACGAGGGAGAAAGAGAGGCTGAATAATTTACAGGAACAGGATTTACTTAGTTTTGGAGCTTGCCTTCATTGGACCACAAGTTGAACAAGCGAGGGTATCCAGCCTCGAAGATATGCAAAACTCAACTGGGTAAGGCCCTGAGTGACCTAATTAAAGGAAGACAGATAAGTTTGAGTTTGGCCCTCTTTTGAGAGGGGGCCTGGATCAGAGACCTCCAGAGGTCCTTTCCAACCTACATTTTTCTGAGTCTATCAGACAATGAGGACCATCATGGTCAGATTTCAATATCTTAATGATTTCAGAAGATAGAATAAATATCTCCTTTGTTCCTAGGATAACTACCCTCCTCATGACAGCCACAATGTGTTTGTGTAACCTTGTCCTGTGTTGCTTGAGCTTATTGCATTTGGATTTCCCCCTGTTCTCCAGATTTCCTCCCCCCAGGAAATAAAGTGCCCTTTGAATTCAAACAGGTGGGTTTGGTTAATGTTTTTGACTGCTTATTAGGACAGATGGTGCCTCTTTTGGCATTACGTGCAACTGCTCTTCTGACTCTAAACACAAGAGAGGTATATCTGGCATATTTAATTGTTTACTATCTGAGAGACACCTACTGGAAAGGGCTACCCAGTGCTGGACAGCAAAGGATTCCTTTGACATGCCTGACGGCAAGTTATTGCAAGTCACAAGAGACTACATTTTTTTGCAGAAAGGGCAAAATAAGAAATTCAATAAATAAATGGGAAAGAAGAGCCAAGACACCACTACCGTTTCACAAGTTGTATAAGCAAACAGAAAAGGAAAACCATGATACATTGCTAATTAACTACAGCAGGAAAACAATTCTTCCAAGCAGTTTGAGTTATTACATTTCTGTACTTCTATCTCTGCTGCAGCTGACAGCATTACACTGACTTGTACATGCTATTAAAGGCCATTAGAGTAAAAATTATGCCTATAAAAATGACATCTTAAGCTCTCATATTTCTTCCCTCCCAGTGATTCAGCAGCAATTTTCCTCCACTTACATGTCAAAAGATTATATATATATATTTTTTGCTAACTGCTGCTACCGTGACTTCCCTTGTGTTCAAAAAGTCGAGCTGCGTTCCTCCTGCTCTACACCGTTATCGGTAACAAGGTTCCGCAATCAGAGTGTGGGTGACAATTTTGCCGATGGCGAGGCAGGCAGAGAAGCACACCGTCCACTTTTCCATACCTCAGCAGGATTTCCATTCAATGGCCCAGAGAGTCAGATAATAGAAATCTGTGTATGTTAACAGAAGTCATTGAAGTCACACCAATTTTTGCAGTAGTTGGTAATTTGATGTATGTGATGGTTTGGGCATTTAAGCAGCTATTTATTCACTGAGAGGAAAGTAATTATATCTCTAAGATTATCAATAGTTTTAGTCAAAAGCTGAAATAAAGACATATTCTTATTCTACATTTCTGCTTCCTTTCAAGCTAGAGCTGTTTTCCTGTGCTCATAAAGAATATCTATTATGTACTGGTATGACAGTGTGATGGATGAATATAAAATGTAATACATACACATGATTAATACCATGTCCAAGTTTAATTAAATATTAATTCTTACTATTATCAGCCAAGACCCATGTTTCTGCAGTTCCTTGAAAATGTTAACTTCCCCTTTACCTACAGCAGAGCAGATGATGCAAAACACATCCTCTCCTCCGCCTCTGTTATGACATTCTTCGCTGAAGGGAAAATACAAGAATCCCTTCCTGGAGCTGTAGATCTTCCAAGTAGCTCCATAAAGCAAAGGTTATTATAATACTTTTCCTTTCCCATATCAGACATTTGCCACATGAATGAATCAAGTGCTAACATTTTATAGATGGCTCAAAAGAACAAATCCATACCTCTTATGGCCACGGCAGGTATGTCCAGTTATCGAGGAATTGTGACCTGCCCAGCGTCACTTGGTGGCTCTGAGAAACCCTGCAGTGGCCAGACTCTGTCTTGAGGAACATGAATGTGATGCTCCCTGGTCTTCCAGTGGAAGTTCCAGTGATACGGATGGGGACGACGACGACGACATCGATTAGTGCCAAGTGGACCAATTCCCAGAAGTGGACCTCATGTTTTACAAACACTCTCCTAGCATCTCCAAGGGGATGCAGGTGCACCTCTATTATGTTCACGAAAGCTATAAAAAATGCTTCAGTGCCCCAATCTGTGGGGCAATTTTTCCTCCATATTCCTACATTCATCACCAGCAGGAGCTGCCACAGTCACATGGAGGAGCCTTATATATACAGTGTCCACGAGCTGTAAGAGCAAAATGTTTTATCCTTTCCCGACAGGACTTGCACTTTGCCTGCCGGTGAGCTCCTCTTTACAGTCAGTTGCTACACATAAAACCAGAAAGCAGATATAAATGCCTGATAAACTGTACATCAGCAACACATTTGTACCTAACAGCCTTCAGCATTTTGGGTAGAAAAAACATAATACCACATTCCTCAGCAGCAGGATCATGGACAGCTTGCCTAATGTTAAACTTGTGTATATGTGAAGACAGGAGATGGCAGATAAGAGGGAAGCTGTGAAGCCAAAGAGAAAATAGACAGAAAATGAACCTCAGTTATATTCTTGGCTTGTACAACTGAATGCTGAATCTGCTGTGCCGGTCCAAGGCTTTTGTGGAAATTTAAGTGTTCTAAATCATGGGTGTTTGCTGTTGCCATTTTGAGTGTATGAAAAATCCTACGCATACATGCACACACATGTATGCACACTCCTTGTATCATACCCTGCCTTTCCTCCAGGAAAAAAATAGAAAAAAAACCAATTCTTGAAAAGCACATCAACTTTTAAATGATGACACCTGTTCTGTAGTTATTACACGTTTATAGCTTTTAGGTTCTTGGAGACGAGAAAGGGAAGTGGAGGGACTGAGAAAGAGCATTGCATTTCAGCACACTGGTGACTTAGATCTGACAGCAACGTAATTTAGCTGTGGTCCATGGCAAGGACGGCTATTTGTGGTAGTGACTATCTGCATACTCATCAAGCACCAACACGATGAGACTCCAGTTGTGACCGGGATCTGTGGTCAAGACTGAAGTCAAGGGTCCAAGAATCTAGATAGCCAACTGGGCCTGTAACATTAACATACACTAATTTCTGTGGTTAAAGAGAAGCAAGCAGTGATACAGCAGCCAGGACATATGGCCACCCATCAGCCTGGACATCCAAGCACCTCCTCAAGCCCATGGTGGTGTAAAAGCTGCCGTGGGCACATCTCCAGAGAGCAGCCCTGGAGTCTGCAGCTCCTGCCTCAGGATCAGTGATGCTCTAACCACACCGCTGCTCCTTCCTTGCCTTCTGGGCATTACAGAAATATAATTACTTAGCTGCATTAGATAATTCCTTGCCCTTGGAGAAAAACTAAAGTATCCCCCTGGTTTGCAATACAATTTTATTTGAACTACGGGTATGTAGACACTACCCTAAAAGAAGCTCCTTAGATATCACAGACAAATACACGCCCACCCTTACTAAACAGACTGGTTCTGTGGGTGGCCCACATTTAAAACCATTTGGTGTCATGTGCATGTATAAAATTATATACAAACCATATGTTTTATCATCACTGGGGCCAAAATGAGCTGAGGAAAATTTACTGAATACTAATACTGAATAATTTTTTACCCTCCCTTAAAGAATCTAGAAAAAAGAAGACAAGAGACTTTGGCCTCTTCAGGGATCTGCTTGGCAGAGTGCCATGGGACAAAGCCCTGGAAGGAAGAGGGGCCCAAGAAAGCTGGGTAATGTTCAAGGATCACCTCCTCCAAGCTCAGGAGCGATGCATCCCAACAAAGAGGAAGTCCGACAAAAACGCCAGGAGGCCTGCATGGATGAACAAGGAGCTCCTGGACAAACTCAAACACAAAAAGGAAGCCTACAGAGGGTGGAAGCAAGGACAGGTAGCCTGGGAGGAATACAGAGCAATTGGCCGAGCAGCCAGGGATCAGGTTAGGAAAGCTAAAGCCCTAATAGAATTAAATCTGGCCAGGGACATCAAGGGCAACAAGAAAAGATTCTATAGGTATGTCAGGGATAAAAGGAAGACAAGGGAAAACATGGGCCCTCTCCGGAATGAAATGGGAGACCTGGTTAC
>NW_008824283.1:2348473-2349438 GCF_000699105.1 Pygoscelis adeliae | reverse complement strand
AGGGAGATGACTCTGCCCCTCTACTCTGCTCTGGTGAGACCCCACCTGGAGCACTGCGTCCAGCTCTGGGGTCCTCAGCACAGAAAAGACACAGACCTGTTGCAGCGGGTCCAGAAGAGGGCCATGAAAATGATCAGGGGGATGGAACACCTCTCCTATGAAGAAAGGCTGAGAGAGTTGGGGTTGTTCAGCCTAGAGAAGAGAAGGCTTCAGGGAGACCTTCTTGCAGCCTATCAGTACTTAAAGGGGGCTTATAAAAAAGATGGTGGCAAACTTTTCAGCAGAGTCTGTTGCGACAGGACAAGGGGGAATGGCTTTAAACTAAAGGGGGGGAGATTTAGACTAGATCTAAGGAAGAAATTTTTTACCCTGAGGGTGGTGAAGCACTTTAACAGCTTGCTCAGGGAGGTGGTGGATGCCCCATCCCTTGAAACATTCCAGGTCAGGCTGGACGGGGCTCTGAGCAACCTGATCGAGTTGAAGATGTCCCTGCCCATGGCAGGGGGTTGGACTAGATGACCTTTAGAGGTCCCTTCCAACCCAAACTATTCTATGATTCTAAGATGTCCCTGCCCACGGCAGGGGGGTTGGACTGAACCATGCCTTAAACACCAAACTGGGAATGATTAATATCTGATTTCCTGAGGAAAGAGAGGCCAAAGAAACGCAACAGGAGAGAGCCAAACTCCACTAACTGCCACCACAGGGGACGCTGCTCTTAACCCAACACCTGGGAGGAGACTGAGCCCAGCAGAGGGGCTCCCGGGTGCTGCCTCCCCAGGCAGCCAGCTCAGACGCTGAAGATACTGAACTGTATTGATGGAAAACTCTTGTGGGCAACAAGGACATTTAGTTCAGAAGCTTCTCCTCGCAGGACATAAGTTACATATAAGGATTTGGCCAGTTTGGAAAATCCCCTTCTTTGTCGTTTTGGAGCTCTATGCTGGTGTGCTCCACAAAACCCC
>NW_008824283.1:2328188-2348413 GCF_000699105.1 Pygoscelis adeliae | reverse complement strand
TGAACCCTGACCAAGCGATGAAGTCTAAGGAGCCAGGATCTCAATTTATTTGTGCCTGTGTGAAATTAAAACAACGCTACTGGCTTTGCTGATATTTCAGTGAAACCAGATTCTGGCCTCCACATAACCTTTTTTTTAGGTTTTTTTGGAGAGAACAGCTCTTTCTCTTTTCCTTTTTCCCACTGAGCAAATAAGCCATGGTCTCTGACTATGCCAAATAAAACAAAGTTATGCATCGGTGGTCCAGAAAAAAAAATGTCCTAAAATGATTATATCTAACAAAATTAAATTCTTATTAGAAAAACAACGGCCTGCTGGTGTTGAGATAATTACACTGAGAAAAACGCTGAAGAGAACAGTTAATTGGAACTGGATAAATTTAGCTAGTAGTACAAACAAACGTATGTTGCCAAATGAAGATAGAGGACTCCTTCATGGTCCCCGTGCGGGTCGGTGTGTGTGGAGGGTTATTGGAAGCAACAGTGGCAAAATAAATTACCATATTTCTAAAGGGTTTGTAAAGATTAATAAAGGACAGTGCATCCCTCAGGCTGTGCCATGACCATCTGCTCTGTTATTTTTGTTAATGCTCTTGGACCTGAATTCTGCAAATCCCATGTTAGTTTTCTTGCCGAGCTGAGTGCCGACAGGGATAACTCTGCAGTTACGTGTCGTGTCTCGCAGCCCTCGTGGACGGTCTCCATTTGCCCTTGCTCAGCCCCTTCCCGTGCTGCCTCTCTGTTCCTCCACCTAAGCACCTGGGAGCTGTACGAGGTCAGATGCCTTTCCAGCTGAAAAGGGCACGGGGGATTTATGGCCTGGTTCAAAACTATAGCTGGAATTTGTGTCATATAATCAGACTGCTGACTGCTTAATCATTACTTACTGATAGCTATTTAAAACCTAATAAGTCTCCCGACTAATAACCTCCCCCCGCCCCTGGCCAGGCAGCAGATGTTTCACAGAGCACAGCTGGGTGCAGCTGCTTTCTCCCTGTCCTTGAGAAAGACATCACGCTCCCAACTTCGAGCTCCACCATGGCCCAAGCACCCTTTGGCGAGCCAGTCAGTCCCCCTGTGCCTCGGCTGCGTTGGCTGTAACACCCTGCAAAAGAGTCGAGCATGGAGAGCGATGCAATGCAGCATCCAGAAGCAGGGGCCAGCAGGCAGGGCGGGCAGAGCCAGTGACCACCCGAACCAAACCACTCCTGTGCCCCCTGCACGTGCTCTCACACCTGCGCGCCCTCCCACCCCCAGCAGGGAGAGGGCTTCTTCTGCAGACAGACTGCCGCTGCAGAGCACCGACGTTTGGGAATCTCTAAAACATCATCTCTCTCAAGGGATTGTGCTAATTTGATGTCTGAACAGTACATTAATGTTAATTAATGTTTGTAAATGGTGCAACGAGCATCTGTCACTCTGGTGCTCCAACACTCTTTGGATACATCTGCTTTGCTTTAGCCTTTATTTAGCAGTGATTATGTGGTATGTTTGAATTCCAGTAAGATTAGTGTTGAATATACAAACACAGAGTTAGGTCTGTTTTGTTGCATGTTACATAGCAAATCTGCAAATGTTTTGAATGCACCAGGCAAACAGTCTACCTAGTACCCAGCAGAGATGTAGACTTGGAGGAAAGCTTCACAGGCTGGGATGCAGCCAGGAGAGCTGGAGGAAGAGGAGAGAGGGTGCAGGATGCCCTGGCTGCATGAAGAGCAGAGGTGCCAGATGTGCATCTAAGCCCAAGAATACAGACGTGTAGGACCTGTTTGTTTCTCTGTTGGTTTTTTTCCCCCCAAGACTTTGAGAATTAATTGTATTGCAAATTGTACTGCAAATATTGGAGAAGAAAATTGCCTTTCCTGACAGGTTAACTGTATTTGGAGACTCTGTCATAGCCACTTGGTCTATTTATATGCAGTGCAATTAGTTTTATTGCATAGGCACAAAGAATGGATAGATACGCGTGAAACATGCAGTAAATAAATAATTCAAGGATAAATCTTTCTTTTATATTAGAATACCAAAGAGACGATGAAAAAGCATAACCCAATGACAGCAAAATTTGGATTCAGTGAGCTCTGAGGTACCTCTGATACCTTGGAAAAACACTTCAGATGAGACTGAGAGTGTCTCTAAGTCTCTGCAGTACTTTGCTCCCTGTGTCTGACCGGCAAGATCAGTTTATCCTGTGGTGATTTCTCCAGATTTTCTCAAATCCCTTTGAGAATTAAAGCCTAAATGCTTTTTTTTTCCCCCAGAGGCAGTAATGGAAATAGATACAAGATATTATCAGATAAAAGTCTTTTCAAGCAACACTTTCTGAGAATGTTGAACAGAATGGCTTTCCAAACTGAGTCCTGAGGATTAGATTCTTTAAAAAAGTTGCTTTAAAAAAACCCACAGTTGTATGCCCTGAAATAAAACCGAAGGCACGAAATATATGAATCACAGAAAAAACACCAGCTAGAAAAAGCATACTCCCATAAAGTCTGAAAGAACAGAAGGGCAACAGCTAGCAAAATTTAAATAAAACACTGTGAAGGAAGCAGTGCTGTCAGCGCTCCTCCAACCCAGCTGCCAGGACAGGTGAAGCAGTGGTGATGGAGAACAGCTCCACGATGGGCTGAGTCATCCTTCCCTGCATTGAAACCCAGGCATTCATCTACCTGCTCTGATCCTCTCAGGGCCATCCACCACTATGTCCTCATCCGTTCTGTCCTCTTAACGCTGTTTGGGAGTCAGTTCTCACTGCTGAAAAAAACAACCCCAAAACAACCAAAAATTGTCACAGAAATTCAAGTTTCTGCCAGCACCCTTTAAAGCCTAGGTCTCAGGTTTTGCAGACAAGAGGGGAAAAGAAAGACATGTTGCTTTTACTCATACCAGAGTGAGTATTTTGAGCTGACCTGAAAGTTGCTTGGAGATGACCGCAGAATACCGCAAAAAATAAACTGTATGGAAGTCTTTTCAAATCTCAACTAATGTTTGCACAGGACAAGATATGCTTTGAAAGCCTGTAGTCCAAGTTCCAAAAGGAAAATTTGGTGCAGCAGTCGGAAATTAGAAGGCTTTGCTAGCCCGTTAAATCCTTGCTGTGAACAGCACATGTTGGGCACACTACTCATTTGGGTTAGAGGATGGTTACTGTCAAGTCATTAATCTCTATTAGACTGCGCTGTCAGGTACCCACATTTTAACTAATATGCACCAGGAACATCACAACTTCTTGAGTTCAGTCTGCAAAAGGAAGAGGATTTTAAAAATTGGTGAAGTGCTCAAGAAATAGGTGGAATTTAGAAAATTTTTGTATTTGTATCTATTCAAATGTGGCTGAAGTCTGGATATTTTCACTTTTCATCTCTAGCACAGATGTGAAGTGACGTCGAAATTCTCTCCTTGCCCTTCTCAGGATGATCACAGACCAAAACACACCTGGAAGTGATACTCCCAGGACAGTCACAGCAAGGGGCTGGCACATCGGGAAGGAGAAAAAGGCAGATTTGAAAGGTGGAGTTTAGCCTTCTTTTGGTATGGAAAATGGATCTACTGTTCTGCATCCACCACTCCACCCAAGCTGTGTTGAAAATCCCTGTTGTCCTGCTTGCTGAGGAGGTTTGGAACAGCAGCCAACTTCATGGCAGCAGAAGTGAATTAATCTCTGCGAAAAGGACACAGGAGTGAAGTGGGACTGTCACTAGCTCCAGGTGACCTGCAGCAGGACATGGCACAAGCGTAATATTCTCCACAATGCAGCAAGGAGGAGACCATGGCATGTCCTTAGGGATGTGGTAAGGGCCAAAATCAAAATGCCTACGTCCTCCCTGTCTTCTTCCACACAAATGCCTCCTCTGAGAGACGGAGAGAAAGACGTCATGTTTCATTTCAATCAGAAAATGGTTTATTAAACAGGTCCAATAGGAAAAAAAATTAATGTCCTTGGTCTTTGTTAATGTTTAGACCTGGCAGTGTTGACAGGTAAGGAGTATTGGGTTTTGGATCTGCAGGCATCAGGGTCTGCTGCTGCTTGTGTGGTGGAAAGCAATTCTTTTATACAACGTTTTCTGATTTACCTAATCAGGCTGCCAGACCGTGCCAGTGAGCAAGCACTGCAGAAACATAAAATAACATATACAGTGGTAATTCAGGAAGAAAGTCTTTTTAATAGACTGTTTGGGACACAAAAGAGCTCATGAATTAGCACAGAAATTCCTGGTCAGGTTAGGACTGTTTCTGTGCTCAAGGATGATGTCCAGGTGGATGTTAAACAACTTCAGCGATGGCTACAGTACCCTACTGGTGTCCTACTAAGTTGTGTTTTGAAAATCATGTTAATCAGTCAGTCAATCAATCAGAGGAGGAGATACAGCTTTAAGAGAGGACTCTGACTAGGGACTGACCCACCTCCATAATATTTTCATTTACAGCAGTTCAGGAGAACTTGTCCAGTGCTACAGGAGGCACCTTGGTCTGTCTCAAGCACCATGGTGGGTAGTCTGAACTTGACATTTGGTCCTGAGAGAACCCGGAAGCCTGTAGTCTTGGGACTCAGTCAGATTCATAGTGAGGTGTCTGATCAAACAGAAAGTGATGAAAGCCACACAGTTGACTTGGGATTCTCCTCTTCATATGAGACAGAGAGATCTTGGGCTTTCTCTTTCAGCTGACACTTACTGTCAGCAAACACAGACATAATTGTGCCTTCTTGTACTGGGAGAACAAATATACCTTTTGAAACGTCTAAGATGAAATCCTGGCTTTTTTCATGTCAGTGAAAAAGCTCCAAATTATTACCCATGGACTCAAAATAGCATCCAAGATGAACTTCTACAGCAAGACTGAATGGCTAGGAGAGCTTAGACAATAGAGAAAAGTTTCTATGGCAAATTCAAGTGCCTTTGGAGAGGAGCAGCCTGTCTTGGGGATGTTGCTGTTAATGCTCTGCTAATGGTGTTGTGTGTGGTGCTCATTGCTCCAGCAAGCACTCAATAAAGCCATTTTGAGAAGAGAAACAAGAAAAACACTACCAGAGAATTACCTACAATTTAGATCAGCTGTGCAGCTGTCTGCAGAGGCATCATTCTTTGGCATGAAAGCACCGAGCAAACGATAAAGGCTGCGATAATTATCCATGTCAGGCTGCATCCAGCCACCAGCTTGGAGAACGTTTTCTCGTCCCCTTGCTCTGCCTGAGAGCAAAGAACAGCACATGTATGGTAATCACATGCGAAAGAGAAAGAGCATTTGTGTGTCCTGAAATAATTCCCCGACATCTGGCAATTTCAGGTTTGTCAGCTGTCAAAAATTGCTGCTGTGTTTCTGTATCCCAGACGGTGCAGCTCTGCTCCCTCACCCCTGAACTTGCAGAGGTTTTCAGCACACCCATCACTCAGTAATGAATTCACCCTCAGCTTCTTTTCAAGTAATTTGACTGATGTTCAGTCTAACATGGCCCATACTTGGTAGATGGCAAATATTGGCGGATTTCTCTCTGTCAGAGCATTCATGAGGAAGACGTTTACAGGCATTTTCTGAAAAAAAAATTTTGCTGTCACACTTAAGATGATCTCCAGCTCCTTCAAATTCAGAGCCATAAACACTTTTGTTTGATCAGTTTGGCACCAAGATTGGTGGATGTTGGGTTTTTTTAGCCTGTGTGTGTGTGTGTCTATTTTTCCTTCTACTTTAAAGAATCTTTCTAATCCTGAAGAAATAGGAAGAATATTTCTGGACAAACAATAGGTTCAAATACACACTTAGTAAGCAGAAATCTTTAAAAGCAGAGTAATTTTATCACAGAAGGCCGAGTCACTTAAATGGAGTGATGCTGATATGGGACTCGTTCAAGTGCAATGCCCGTCACCCTTAGACCCCAGTGTAGGGAGTGCTGCACCTTCCCAAAACCTTCTCAGAAAACATATGGAACAACCTTAGAGAATTAGTCTCCTCCAAAACACGGCTACAGCTCCTGCTTTCGTTCAAGACAGCCGTTCTCCTCTTGTGTAGTATTCTAGTGATTAAAGCATTGGCTTGGGATGGGGGGGATGGAGTGGGGGTCCCCAGACTCAGCTCCCCTTTTCCCTCTGTCTACAACAAGGGGAACCATCGATGTGTTTCTGTAGGCAGCGACGCTCACCCTTTGCTACAGCAGCTCTGCATCTGGCAGAGAAAATTCAAGACTCCCTGGGCCAGAGAATAAAAGAGCACAGAAGGAAGAGCAGAGCTGTAGTCCTCTTCAGGTGTTCACACTCTGCTCTGAATGTTTCATTTAGTACAGAATAATCTAATCCATCTCGTTTTAGGGGGGTTTTGTTTGGTTGGTTTTTTTTTCCATTTCCAGTTCCTTCAACTGAGCTGGGTGTTTGCAAACTCTGCCTCGGGTCTGTTTACATAAAATCTTCCTGTACAAAACTGTGATCTCTGTTCTGTATCCCTAAAAAATAAACTCTGAGCCATGCATTTCGACAGCCATAGTCCCAAGGCTGTCTCCAACCCCTTTGCCACCCCCACGCGAGGCTGTACCGGGAGCATGGGGACCGATGGGGACAGATGGCTGAAGCAAGAGCTCATGACATGGCAAAGGGTGGCATAGACAGGAGAAAGGGGGGAGTTTCCCTTCTGTGCGCCCCCCACAGGGGTTCCCCATCCCCTGCGGGTATCAGAGATCAGGGGGTGAAGGGGAGGGAGGAAAACAACATTTTCCCTTCCCGTTGCCTTCTCTACACGACCCTCTACATTTAATTAAGAGCCTGGAGAATCAAACCCCAACTTTTTATGTAATAAAGCCACATCCAGAGCGCAGTGCCTAACATCTGCTTTACTGGTAATTGGCTCAAAGTGGCAATTTGTCAACGTTTTTAAGATAATGAGCTTCCTATTTGTGTTCCAGCCATCTAAACTTCCAGATAAGGAAACGTGCCGTAGCTGTTGCACATCAGCTTCTTTCTGGATACAATACTGCATGTGCCGGTGCCCCTCTCTCCCACAAACAAGGAGTGCTGCCCACCAGTGGAGAAGTTAATCAAGTATCTTTTGAAGTCTGGCTGGGTACAGACTCTTTGGATGAAAGATGCTATTTAAATATCAGTTGCATGATGATGAGAATGATTATGGTTATTTTGGCCATATTAGTAATACTAAGTAATAGTATTTTTAAAAGTATTGAAATTTCTGCACAGAACTCAAATGAAAGCTCTAAATATTGCTTATTAGAATAGCCGGTCAAAGTGTTTTCTTCTAAGTATTTATCCTGTGAAAAATTCTTGCTATTCTGTATGCAAAGTTCTGCCATTAACCCTGAAAAACTGCAGACAACAGTAAAACAGAATTGTTTGTCAGAAATTGTTTAGGATTTTGGCTTCGTTTTAATTTTGCAAGAAAATTTTGAAAGAAAAGGAAGTTTTTAGGATCTCCCACAAAGCCTATGCAACCTTTTCACCAGCTTTATTTGCCTCCTTGTTAGCAGTCACTAGTGGAGATGTGCAGATGGATGCCTTAGAAAAACAGCCCATAAAATATGGGGGGGTTGCTCTTTTTGCTTTCTCCATATAATCTAGTAATATATGCCAAAATGTGTCATTTAGTAGTATCGGTTTTCATCTGCCTGTATGGCTGCTAGCAGTAGGAAGAGCAGTTCTGATAGCACTTGAAAGATATGTCAAATATTTTTTTGACAAGAGAGAGAAAGGCAGATAATTTAGTGTTTCAGTCCCTGCGAAGACGGGGCTCAGCGCAACACATTAAGCCTTTCACCAGCCAAGCCTCCCCTGCAGCCCCTGGCAGTGAGCAACACCTGACATCGTAACGGAGAGCAACATCCCTGCTAAAACAACGTCCTCTGCATGATGCACCTCCGTCTGCGACAGCTGCAGGTCTTTCCTCTGGATACATCTTTAAGGTGTCTTTTCTTTACTTTAAAGAAGAAACTGTGCCATGTCTGATCAGTAATGCAAACAGAGCTGTGCCACAAAGCAGCTGGGAACCTGGCTTGCTCTATTGATATAAATCTCATTCCTTTCAAAGTTTTTCTACACTGATGAGGATTCAGAGAGCTCTCTCCAAAATCCGCTACTGAGAGATATTTATTGCTTTATGGTTCCCAGCAGGTTCATATTTGTGCTTTGGCTACTGCTGATGAGCAACAACACCAAAGAAACTTAAAGCAACGATAATTATTCTCTATGCTCTTCTGTTCATACCTGTCCAGTGAGATACAGCACAGGTGCAGGATTGACGCTGTGGTGAGCAGGACATCGAGGGACGTTCGGACCAGGCAGAACATCTCTCCATAGATCCAGTTGTCCTGAACCAACTCAATGGCTCCAAACGGCATCACCAGCACTGACACCAGCAGGTCCGCAAAGGCAAGGGAAACAATGAAATAATTGGTCTTGATTTTCCTGCAAGACAGATCACAAAATTAGGGTGGAATAATTTCAGTGCAGCATCCTCTACATGTGGACAGAGATTTCAGCTTGTGATTGGGTCTAATTTGCTCCATCACACTGAAAGGTCCTCTCTCACGTACTCCTCACTCTATTATGGCCAGCTTCAGCTCATTCCTGGTTTCTACAGCTGCATATCCACTGTGTTCTCTGCATGAACACATCTTCCTGCTCACACGGAAGAGGCAAATAGATGCTCACAGGCCTCTGCCTGTGGCTCAGCCTCACAACTTGCACTGGAGAGTTTGGGGTGGAAGAGGGGGATTTTGTTTTAACTTGTAAATTGAGAAAATCCTTCCAGAAAGCACTGAGGAGAATTTAGACTGAAGCTGTAATTTAAACTTGAAGAGTACTTTTTAAATCATAACAATAAAATAGAATTAAATCCATTAAAAATCCCACGCAGAATATGAATAGAGGCTGTTGAATTTCTCACTCTGCTCCTCAGGCTGGTCTGACAACTCCCAGGGGTAGCAGCAAGCCTCGAGACAGGAGTTTTGCCTGTGACCCCCCCCAAATCACTGGCAGCATTTGCCAAGTTGCGGCAGTGCAGCACAACTGCAACAGGACCTTGATCTGCATGGTTTTCTGATGGGCTTGTTGGGAAATTTGAGATGGAAAAGGGGTAGAAGCCAACCTTCTTCTCCAAGGAATTGCTGCTTAGCTCTGTTTTTCACCGATTTATCTGGTTTTTTTGACATCCAGAGTGCTAAAAATGTAGAGGATGGATACTGAAATGATCCCACCACCACGGTGTAAATCCAAGTGGGGATGCACAGAGGCCAGTGTGAGAGTCTGACATCACCGTGGGCAATGCATGGCGAGAGACATCCTTCATTGTGGCGGTTTATGCTCTCGGCTGCGGGCACGGGGCTTTTTAGGCAGGGATTTTCCCCTGTGCCTGCCCGCGGAAGGGCAGGCGGTGGCTGGCTGGGTGGGCTCACCTGAGCTGCCCCTGTCCCGGCACACAGCCACCATCACCAGCAGGTTCCCCAGGATGGCCATCAGTATAACGGCGGAGATGAAGGTGAGCAGCACGATCTTCTCCGCTACGCCGAAGCTCTCACTCGAACTGGGGAGCACAGATACAAAAAAAAGAAGATAAAAGAAAAGAAAAGAAAAGAAGCTGCAGCAGCACTGGGAGGGGATGGCCTGGGCAGCACTGAGGTGCCAGGCACGAGCACTCATTTTGGCAAGTATGGGAGCAGCATCCCCACACCCGTTGCAGCGAGGCAGCCTTCCCACCAAGACCTCGGCACCGTTTCACAAAGAGCAATTGATATTTATGGGGAAAGCTGCGAGGCTTGTGTTCATCAGCAGAAAGGCTACAGGCAGAGGATACCCGCAACGCCTGTGGCTGCTCATGTCTCCCAGGGGTGGATAAGCCGACATGTACGGCAGAGAGCTGGACTGCGCTGTGCCTGATTTCTGAAAGTCCCTTCCAGTTAAGAGCCTCTGGATGAAAATGTTTTCATTCACTTTTCACCTCAATAAATAACGTTATTTTCTATGCAGAAGT
Organism: Pygoscelis adeliae; assembly: GCF_000699105.1. NCBI lineage: Eukaryota > Metazoa > Chordata > Aves > Sphenisciformes > Spheniscidae > Pygoscelis > Pygoscelis adeliae. The sequence continues at coordinate 2,338,451 of NW_008824283.1, read as the reverse complement.
ATTTCAGTTTTCTTTCCTTTTGTTTTTCAATTTTTTTCCCAAGGTTTTCCTCAAGATGAGCATTTTACATCTCGAATTTTGAAATCTTCTACATAATCTTTTCCCTTGTTCTCTCTTCCCTTCACTCTGTGCCACAGAACAAGAGACAGCCTGGCTTTTTTTTTTTTTTTTCTTTTTCACTTGGTAACTTTTCCAGAATTAGGGAAAAGAAAATAAACTTTTTTTAAAAGGAAGTGCCCAATTTCCCCCTACCCTGACATCAATAATTTCTTTCAGTTAATGAAGAGAAAGAAAAGAAGAAGGAAGGATAACATGAAAACACAATGTTGGACATATTTTAAGTCTGCATTTCTACAAATATCTTGTTAAATGTTTCAAAAAAAATTGTTGGGGTTTTTTTTGGAGCCTGCAAAGCAGGAAGGTAATACACAGCATGCAATAAATACTCCTCAATTCCTCATAAAATTGGTTTTGTTACAAAATTTTGAGCCACTTTTCCTTTAAAGCTATTTCTAATTATGTATCCAGAGCAAAATGCGTCCTAAACCTTCACCTGCTTGTGTGACTTTCCCTATTACATTACACAGGTGAAAACGGGTGTTTGTTCATGTTATCAAGTGTGGCTAGAAATAAACTGGCATTAAGAGCAGCACTTGACACTAATTCAGCAGGGAAATTTCTTCACAGCGTACGGAGCTGGTATTTGGCACCCAGGATTAATGTTGTGAGATTGTTCGGGTAATTGAAAAATTGAACTGTTACTCTGTTTTACTTTGACTTCCTCTGGGATCACTTTTTATTTACTAAATACATTCCAGACTTTTACACTTTATCTCACTGAATTCTCCTGATTTTGGCAAAGCTAAAAAGATTAGAGACTGCTGAGGTCCTGCCTCCGCTACCTGTGCTATTTTAATAAGCTTCTAGTGACTGACTTCACCCTGAGCCTGCATTGCGGAACATCCACTTAATCACAATCTCCATTTTTGTCCCTAAAAGCAATGCCACTTTGAGTATGACTATTTTGCCCACTGCCAGATGCACCAGTGGGTCAGACGGCAGCCTGCTGAGGTTGGACTCTTCATATTGAGTATGAACAATATCTTAGGAATTCCTTCATTGTCAATGTTTTATGAGGAAATACATCGCTGGGTATTGGTTCATCCAGACAGGTGAGGATCTTTATAAGCAAATAAAGAAAAGGAGATGCCCTGGCTTCACACTAGTTTCATAGAAACGCACAGCACTAGGCAGATATATGCAGGCTCAAAAACAAGTGCAATTATATGGCTATAATAAGAAAGAGGTCCAAGGCAACTGCATATCCTAGCTTCATTAATGTACGTCCGTATGCTAAGTAGTGCTTTCTCACCTGTGAGAGCACAGGTAGCTTTTAATTCCAGATAATCTCCTGTGTTAAGACTAAGAGATTAATAAATGTCACGTAGAGTGGACAGCTGGGTGTATCCCACCTCTCTACGAGGTTTTCAGGGAAAAAGTCCCTGAACACTGCCAGGCACGTGTCCTTCTGGAGGTGGGTTGTTGGGGTACCAGTGTACCAGGAGAGGGGGTACGGGTGGCTCAGGACGAAGGGTACCCAGTAAGGAAGTGGGTTTAGTCTTGTGTTGGAATGAATGATCCTAGCCCAGAGGCAAAGGCAAAGGCATGACTGCTTCTTTTGCCATGCCGGTTTTCAGTGCTGTCAGTAAATCCACTCCTGCTTAATGGAGGAAGGTCTCTGGTGTTAATGCTGAAAGGGTCAGATGGAGCCATGGGTTCGCATCCAGCAAGACACTTATTTTTGTGCAAGCCAATTATAGATGCTAAGATAGGAGAAAGGCAAAGTCAAGATGTGTTTTTATTCAGCATCTGAAAGAGTTTGCACTTAATTAGAAAGAGTTGTCTCCTGAACTTAGCACAACTTCAATAAGGGCAATTAAGGCTCCAAGAAGCTGGTAGCTCTGGGCAAATCCTTCGGTGCATTTAGAAATGTTGACAAGGCTCTGTCTGAACTAAATGTGGCTTTCCCAGTTTTTATTGGAGAGCATTGCTTCCTGATGCCTTGGGTCATTAGTTCTTGGACAGCTCTTGCAACGAGTGGGTTCTGTGTCTGCAGTTCTTGCAGTTACACTGCAATTATTGCCTGCAATTTGCCTACATTGGTCCAGTCATACTTTCTCCCATCTGACAGAAGAAAATCCCTATTGATCAAAAGGATCTGCCTCATCCATCATCCTGTCTCTGACAGTGGCCTGTGGGAGATGAAATGCCTACATGCATACAGCAGTGCCTCCCTTGCATGCTCTCTCATGCCACAAAGGTCTGTGTCACAGTGGGTTTGTGTTTAATAGCTCTTGGTGGATTCCTTTGCCTTCCCCCTCTGGCCTGTCTTTTGAATTCTCAGTACATGGTGAACACTATCTCTGGGCAGCTTTCCTCCTTGGTCTCGTAGTAACATGCTAAATGCAAAATCAAGCAAATAGCATCAGTTTCTGTGCTTCTCAATCACCAGTGACTACCCCAAATTGCATACAGAGACTCTTTCCTCAAAATTAAAGGTGATTGGCATCTAATTCCTTATCCTAACACTAAAATCCCAAGCCACCCTGCAGAACTAGTCACTGGCCACACAGCTGCTCCTAGAAAAGGATGCCATTCCTTCCGCGCATCTAGAAATCACTCTCCCCCTCTCCCATCCATCTCGATGTTCTTCTGATCTGAAAGACCTCAGTTTCCCCAGTAGCAAAATCCTGTATTGGAGATTTTGGGAGGCTGGAAGCTGGGAGCTGCTGACATATGAATCTGCACTGCAGTAAAGTGTTTTGGAAAAGGATGAACAGCCAGGAGCGGGTCCTCCCCTGTGGGCACCATGCACAGGGGGATGCACAAGGCGATCCTCCTCTGCTGGAGCTGCACAGACTGCCCTGGGCCCACCGCTTGCCCTCCTCCTGCAGATGGCTGCTGCACAGCTGGGGAAGGTCAGACATCAGTCTGATGATCATGCCAAGCATCAGTATTTTGAGCACAATCAAATGCCAGAGCCTTCATTAATAATGTTCATCAGCAGAAGAAGACACCCTGAAAATTAAAGGAAAATGGAAAAGAAACAACTTCTGCTAAGGCAGGTCTCAGCCACAGGCCTTCTAGCTGGGTACTGGGTGAGATGAAAAGCCTCAGGAACAATGGGGATGCTGGGATCAAAGGCACCTTCACTGCCCAGCTGTAATTGTACCTGTCTAAATAAGCCTTCACAATAGACTAACATTGCTCTGTGGCTGCATCTGTGAAACAAAATGTCAAACTACACTGAATAGCACCATACAAAAGATGTTCCTTTTCCTCCCAAGTGAGCATGGCAGCACATACGTGATGGAACAGTGGTAAAGAGGATGATGATAGTTTAGTTTATACAGAGCCAGGCAGAGAGTTAGATTTATATTTTGTCTTATCTAGCTTTGCCTGTCCTTCTGCTGTTCCTAAACAATTCTCATCACTGCGTTATTTGAGCACCTTGCATCTGCACTCTGCAGCGTGTACAGAGGAGGAGAGACACTGCCCTCGTCCCCGAGCCCTGCCAGAGGGGTGAGCTGGCCATGGGCCACGGACAGGGCTTCTCACTCCACCAGCCTTGGGAGCGGGGCTGGTGACTGAGCCTGCTGGCTCTTTTTTGGGGTAAGCCCCAGGGTTTTGAGGCTGCCTGCTGAGATCCCCAACCCCTCCTTGCAGCAAGGGTGCTGGCTCTCAGGATGGCGGCTGTGCTGCCCAACAAAAGGCACTTGGTGTCAGGATGCCCAGGGACCTCATCCCACGGAGGGAGGAAGAGAGGAGGAGTGAAGCATTTTGATTTGAACTGTTCCTTGAATGAGCTGCTCTGATCCTAGTGGCAATGGGTTTACACTTGGACATAAACATTTCACAGTAATCAAGACAACATGTAGTAAGTGCATGGGTGAACTTAACTGCCCACTCATCTCCCGCTGGAAAGCTGCTGTGCCTATACAGGAAATCCCAACAAATGTCCAGGCTGCCGCCTGCTATTGCCACCAAAAGGATGGCCCTGTCCCCAGGCACCAGAGCAGGCTCTTCACAGCGCGGTCGCTCCTCAGGAGCACCACATCCCTTCTGTCAAGGCGTAGCCTCCACTGCTCCCTCCCTGGCGATGACAGCATCCACGTGCTGCACAGCTGGGCAAGGTAGCGCCGCAGAGGCAAGCCGGGTGCCCTGGCGTGCTGCTGACTGCTCAGTGCAGACCGCTCCCCTCGGGATGGGCACAGGAGGTTCTGCAGGGTGTGGGGGGGAGGGAGCTTGAGGGATGTCAGAGAAAAGGGCTCTGGAGGTGGAGATAAATGATGATTTTCACCGTGCGGCTAGGACAGAAATAGCTGGAGACACCTCTGTGATCTTCCTTAGCAGCAGGATTTTCTGCATTGAAGATAAAACTCCAACAGCTGCAAGGAAGTTGTAACTCTGAAGTTATAACTCTGAAGTTATAACTGGCCAACTTTGGTGCTTTGGGGAGGAAGATTGACACTGAATTTCAGCTAAGCAATGACACCTGGAGTGCAGGGATGTCGGTTTGGGTGGAAGGGAGATTTGTCCTTGCGAGGCAGGTATTGGCCATCTCCTTGTGTAAGAATCCCAGATGTTTTCCACTCATTTTGGCTCATGAAGGACAGAGACCATAACAGCAGGTGAAGACTTAGATCTACTCTGTGTTCCCAGACATCTTCCTGAGGGAACAAACTTATTGCCCAGGACAGAGACCTCCACCCCCTCCAGCCTCATCAGCTGCAGAGAGCTGTGCAAGTGAATAGACACTGAAGAGAATTCCCCACCACAGGTCTTCTTTGGTGCAGAGAGATTTTGAGTTTTATTCATCAAAACAATCTCTGGAAATGCCAAAGGAGGCCAGCACTGAGCCACATTTCACCTGATGTTGCCCTGCTTTGAAGACCGAGGGATGTTTCAGCTTCAGCCAGGAAGCAGGGCAATGTTTTAAGCCCACATTTCCCATCTGGTGTACGCAGGCAATCCTGCCCTGAAGTTGGTGACATCCTAGTCTGCACCATTTGACTTGGCTTGGCCACAGCCCAGGGCTCTGAATGGAGACCGGCTGGTCAGAAACACACACTGGCACACTTATCTATGGAGCATTTGCTGTAATAATAGTTTCAGAAGTGTTTGGGAGATCTCTCCAAAGCATATTTCTCTCGTGCCATGTTGTTTTGCTCCCCTGGGGAACATTAAATGGGGATATGCATCATTGGGGGTGCAGGAAGGATGTTCATCTGGGCTATGTTTCTTTTGAATAATCTATCATTGAGTAGGAATATTTGTTAATTATTCAGTCTCAGTAATTCAAAGCTGTTAATAATGGAAGAAGTGGATATGGCTGTAAATTAAAATCAATGGTTTGCATAACATCTTTGATCAAATCTGAGTGCTCTGGCTTCCAAGTATGCTTCCCTGTTTAATAAAGCAGAGATTGATGGGTTTGCTATTATGAGGAAATGAGATTCAGACAAAATGATTGTTGGTTAGTAGGAATATAGAAATCACTTAAGGAAAAAGGTGAAATACTGATGTGGAATGAATGCTTAAAACCCATACATGGACACATTTAAAAGGCTCTTCTGTATAGTCATTAATGTGAAGAAAAAAAAGTGTAATTATTTTTTCAAGCTCAATTTCTACTTTCCTGTAAACACCCCAACTTTTCTAAATGACCTCCAGTGCTTTTGCATATTTTATGCAGCAATTAAACTGCATAGATCAGTCATGTTGGTAAGACCACGCACATTGCTCCTCTGGTTTTCGTTACATATCACACCCCGACCTCCCTGCCACTACAGTGGGAAAAAATCACTAATAAATAGCTCAGTGCTGAGAGCACCTTGGGCACTGCACAGACACTCCTGTGGGAGCAAGAGAGATGGAAAAGAGAGTGAGGGTTGAATAAATAGGACTTTTCTTTTGGGGGCAGAGGAGGACAGCTGATAAAAAGGAGGCTGGATGGCCCATTTCCAAACTGGAGAGGAATGACTCTGCTTGCAGAGGTAACCTGGACCATCTCCTGGAGGTAGCCAGGGATCGTAGTGAGCACTTCATAACAAGGGATGTGTGTAATTCTCACTGAAGAAGATTAAAAGCTCAGAGCAGTGAGTTTTACCAGGGTAGCTTAGAAAAGAGCTTTCTTCTTGATTTGACAATGGCCTCAAAGTGTATGGGGAATACGTGGAGGAGTCGGTCTGCTTTGTTTTCAACCAAGCCACGGCTTTTCACTCTGTAACTCCAGCTGACGTGATATTTCACATAGGTCTTTAACTATAAATAAGCTGTCATTTGCCTCTCCTCCTTTCTACTCCCCTGATTATTCCTAGGCATAAAATCATAGGCTGAGAGTTAAACACTTAAAAATCAGGATGTTATTTTATGAGTAAACCTAACAAAGGTGCCTCAGTATAGAAGCATGACAATAGGGAAGATATTATTTGATCTATGGCTTTCCAGCTGTTACCATATTCTTTTCTACTGCCACCTAAAAATATTAATCAGAAGTCAGCATTAATCCAGAAGCATATAATTTCTTTTAATGCCTTCAAATGCTACACTGCCTGTGCTGTTTCGCTTCAGACTGTGCAGATGGCAGGACAACTTCTAACAGATTCAAATCAATTATGTACTTCAGAACTGTTTTAGAAACAGATTGAAATTAATTAAAGTATTGACGAGCCAGAAATAAACAGCATTCCACGTATCAAAATAACTCAGTCATATGATTGATTACTTTATTTGAGTGCTTTTTGGTTTTTTTAACTAAATAAATTGCGGCAGTGGGGCAGATGGGAAGGGATGAGGTTTTCTCCTTTTGTGCTGATTTGAACCTCAGAAAAGTTCTGCAAACCGGCTTGCTTCCACTGACAGTGTGGGGCTGAAAACACACCACACTATTGCAAAGAGCAGCAGCTCAGGTAGGACCATGAACGATGAAACGAGGACTTCAGACCACCTCCTCCTGAACAAAACTACTGATAACATCACTGATCCTGCACGTCTGCTCCACGTATCTCCTGGAGGCTGAATGCTATAGTGCTTCAGAGAATTAAGTGTTTTAAGCAGCTGATAATACTGATTGAAATCAATTGTCAAGATGAAGCAAAGAAGACAGGCTATTTAAATGTTTTTAAAATTGCCATGTGTGGGCTGCGCAGTCAATCAGTACGTGCTAGGTGCACACTCCCATTTGGGAGCGGGTGCATGCTGGAGCTGCCAGACACTGTGGGACCTCAGGAGACATCGGGGCCAGAGCAATGGCTCCAGCTCTGCACGCACCTCAGGCTTTGAGACTGCCTCGATTCAGGCTGACAGGCAAGGCACGAGGGGCTCCAAGTAACAAAGCCAGAAAAAAAGGAGCTTTCTGCTGGTCCATGCAATTTCCTTAGCTTACACCAGCAGAAGTTCCTGCCTTTTCTGGATGGAAATTGGATCTCGGGCTGAAAACTGATGCTGAACAATGCGATCCTTTACCACGATCTTCATACAGATGAAGGTCTGAGACCTCGAGAGGCAGCAGTTTGCACAGTTACATGGGAAATGTGCAACAGAGGTAGGAAACAAACCCAGACCCAGCGAGCCTCCGTCACTGCCTAAGCCTTAGGGTCTCTCCCCTTGCAGGGAAGTTAGGCAGGAGTCCAGCAGCCACGTCCATCTCTACTTTTCATACAATGAAGGATGAAACCCTGGCTCTGCTCTTTCCCAGGCAGCAGATCAAGTGTTACATAATTTACACCCACATATGAATGGATATTGCTGCCAGGCTGATGCACGTAAGTACAATCCTTATAAAAACCATTAGACTGTCACCAAAAATATAAGCTAAAATTAACTTATGAAATTAGCATTAGATTAAGATCATGGTATTTACATAGAAGAAAGGCAGCTGCTTACTTTGTTTGGGATCCACTAACAACTACCAGAGGAGAGCTCTTGTGCAAAGCCCTGTGCAATCACAAATCGCAATCTTACACATCTACCTGGAGTTTGCAGGACCTTGGCACTATGTTTTGTTCCTTATAATATATTTTCAAGTCTTTAAATTTTACTCCCAATGCTCCCTTTACATGCTGAATATTCCCCTTTTATTTTCACATAAATATAACAATACTTTTCGGATATGTAGGGTCTACTTATTTTAATGAGGTTACCAAATACTCTACAACTATGAAAAAAACGTATCTCTGGCTTAGGCATAGGTAGGAATTTAGGCACACTACAAAGTGCAGCAGAGATGTTGTAACAATCATTTCTCCTTTGTAAACGCTGAATAAAACCAAAGATCAAACGTGCCTTTAATCAGAAATGTCTTGATCAGTTCCCAATTAGAATTGCTCCTCAGAAGTAAGCCCACTGCATCTACCAATCTACGTGTCAGTTTAATGAAGAACAGAAGATGAAAGAAACACAAAAATAAACCTGACTTTTGGTGTATATTCCATATTAATAATGTGATTATCCTCTATTTTCCAGGTAAGTGGCTCTTTTGCCTATCTCATGTCATATGGAAGTCTTAAACAAAGCAGGCTGCATGTTCAAATGACAAATATAACATAGCTATGCTCAGGAGATCTGATTTAATGAAGCACCTTATTTCCCAGCAGCATTCCCATTAATTGTCATTCATTTCACTTCCATATTCTATAAATGTTGAAGACAGAGTTTAGTATGTACTTTTGAACAAGAATATTTGTAATTCAGTTATTGTACAAAAGAATTTTACTTTACAGAGACATAAGCAACATCACCATTACACATACACGTACTACTATCTCAAGGTTTATCCTGGTAGTTTAGAAACAGGGAGTAACTTCGTGCAGATCTGTGACATAACCTCCTCTGGCACAGGAGTGAGCTGGGAAAATCAAGGTTTAAACTCATGCTAAACATACTCTGAGTGCCCAGATTTCTCACAGAAACCTGTGTGACGGCTCCTGCAATAGCCAGGTGCGAAACTGGGGTGCACTGAGACTGATCAAGCAGAGCCCACTACTCTTCAGGAGTTAGCTGCTGCTCCTGGGCTAAAAGCATTTGTTTCCCTGTCTTATTACAACTTTTCCTGTAAAAACCAAAAAGTAAGTCCTGCCCTATCCCCACATATTTGTTTGCCCACAGATAACTCTTTATCAAAACACCATAATGGCAGTGCTCAGTCTTTATTGGCATTCTCGTACTGAGTTCTCATTTTCAAACGAGGGAAAACCTTTGTTCCCATCTTTGCCAAAAGCCTGGAAGTTGCAAGATTTTCAAATCAAAAAGCATGAAGGGCCTGCTCTGTTTTTGCAAGCAATATTTGCAGTCAGGGAAATATTGTTAAATGAGAGGCATTCAGTCAAGACCGGTGGAAGAGTCCTGGCATCAGGCTGTATATTAAAATATCCAGGCTGTGTACTTTTCCCACTGCTTGTTTACACCTTGGACAATAAAAGACAAATACAGCTATTGGCTCTCTAACTTCTAATATTTCCTGGATAGTTTCCCAGTTTCAAGAATCTAGAGGAATGAGTTTCTTGTTGCTACCCCTGCTAATGGAAGACTTGGCACAGACAAGATAATAAATTGATTTCTGGAATACATTTTCTTTGAGACACCCCCCAGACACCCCATGTGTCTCTGAGCCACACAAAACCCGTTCCCAGCTCATTCATTACCAGACAATAGCAGAAGGTAGTTTCACTTCTTTTTTGAAGACAACATAGGACTGTATGTCCCAATGAGTTTTTTTAAGGCACAGTATGGTGGAGTTCATCTGTTCAGCTCCCAAGGTGTGTGCCCCTTGAAGTATTTGACTGAGTGATTGCCTTGTGTCGCCAGGGAATGGTGCGTCTCCTTAGTCCCTTCTCCAGTGCCACAATTTCTGAACTGCCCAACCAGCTCGCTGTACCCTGACACAAAACACATCAGTCAAGCAGGATAAAAGTCATCTTTGAGATGTCATGCGTTTCCAACTCTGCTACCTCATTTTGAGCTTTACCATAAAGACCAGAGTTTGGTAAAGCTAATTCCAGAGGTGGCAGCCAGCAAACTTCCACCCCCAGAGTACGTGTTCATCAGCTTATTTTGTATGAACCTCGCTCTTGTATTTAGGCTCCAGATAGGTGTCCTTCCTAAGCAAGGACATGGAAAGTCATAGAATCATAGAATCATTAAGGTTGGAAAAGACCTCTAAGATCATCGAGTCCAACCATCAACCCAACACCACCATGCCCA
>NW_008824283.1:2304331-2326556 GCF_000699105.1 Pygoscelis adeliae | reverse complement strand
GGCATTAAGTACCTCAGCCTTTTCCTCATCCTCAGTGACAATGTTCCCCCCCCGCATCCAATAAAGGATGGAGATTCTCCTTGGCTCTCTTCTTGTCATTAATATATTTGTAAAAACATTTTTTGTTGTCTCTAACGACAGCGGCCAGGTTGTGTTCTAGCTGGGCTTTTGCCTTTCTCATTTCCTTTCTGCACGACCTAATGAGATCCCTGTACTCTTCTTGAGTTGCCTGCCCCTTCTTCCACAAGTGGTAAACTCTCCTTTTTTTCCTGAGTCCCAGCAAGAGCTCCCCGTTCGGCCTGGCCGAACCTGCCCTGCCCGTTCTTCTTATGGCATATGGGGTCAGCCTGCTCCTGCGCCTTTAAGACTTCCTTCTTGAAGAGCATCCAGCCTTCCTGGACCCCTTTGCCCTTGATTCAAGAACAAAGTACTTAAATTTCTTGTTTTATTTAAACCTCCTTCTACATCCCCAGCTAAGTGCATGTTCTGAATACTCTCCACAAAAGCCTCATCACATTTCTCACTTCAAATAAACAAGAGAGGATGTCAACCTGGGCAAGCAGCAAGGCAGAGGAAAAGCAAACAGTTGGGACTGCTTTGTAGATGGTAAATGCAGACACTCAGCTCAGATGCAACCCAGATCCCACCCAGGAGTCACTACCAGCACATTTCTCTGAGGCCAGTCTAAGAAGCTCTGGAAGTGTTTGTTCAGTTGTGATTTCCTTTGGCACAACTGCAAGAGCTTCCAGGAGGAATTTCTCACCGTGCTCATCTGCAGAAGCCCCTGACAAAGATTCCTAGAAAGAGCTGTTCCTGGAGAAGAGAGCAATGTGAAGGGAGACACCTTCTTCCCCTCAAAGGAGTGAAATGACCTAGAGGTTTCTTAGTGGCATCAGGTATGGACTCTCCACTCACAGGTTCTATGAACTTCAAGTTTGACCCACAACTGGGAGCTAGCTGCTGCCTCTCCCAGCTATCTTGGTGCAGGCTGATTTTAAAAATCCATTTCAGTGTGATAACTGGCCACTTGCAAATAAATTACACCCTGATATGCTGGGTACCACAGGTCTATAATTTTCCCTGCCACTGACTGAGGAAACTGGTCCAAGAACTGTGAGGGGTAAAAAAGGAAGGAAAGCTCAGGGGGAAAACAGAGAGATAAAGCCAGCGGCACCGCAATGATACTGCTTATGGTATCCTGGTTCAAGAACCATCAGATAAGTCCTTTAGACTAGAAAATAAGCCATGAAGCTGCATATCAAAATGGACGACAAACTAAGAAGAGCCCTAATGGAAATACAACCTACTGCCCAGACATACTTGGAAAAAAGCAAAGGCCTGGAGAGCTGAAATTTGATAAAATAGAGCAGAAACACAGGATCAGTTTGAAGGTTTAAAAGCCTATGGAGGAAGAAAGGCTGGGCATGTCAGCTGTATCATGTGGCCCTTTTTGTAAAGTTTTGAGACAAGCGAAGAAGAAAGAGGTAAGGTGCCTGCACCCAGAGCAGTAGATACACCTAGAAAATTACACTGCAAACACAATGCTCTTTTCAAGTGTCAGAGAAGGGACCGAGCAAGCCCAGAGGCACAAGGCTCAAAAAAAAAAGACAACAGACTAAAACAACCATTTGTTTTTGTGGGTAATTTGTTCCACATCAGAGGAGGGAAACTGGCTCCCAACCCGGGGTCGGCAGATTCCTGGCAGTGCTGAGCAGCCAGGCTGCTCATCCACGGGTAACCAGGGAAGCATGTTCACATTGGGCTTAAATTCTCTGCTTAGGGGGTCTGCAAGGCTGTTGGAAATGCAATAGCACCTGCCAATCACAAAGCACTGAAAACCTTAATTAGTGACATTTCTGGAAAGCTGGTGTAGTGCATTTTAACTGAGGATGAGTACAGAAAGTTAGTTTGTTTTGTGATTAATTTTCTGGCCATTTAAACTTCGCTACTAACTTCAACAGGTATTTCAGGTGAGGGACACTGTTAGCTGAATCAGTTTACAGCTTTGAGCTCCAGTGAAAACTTCTGTTTTACAGTGTGTCACACAGAGTAATTCAAAACAGATCCTCACGCAAGGAGACAGCATCAACAAGGGCTTTGAGCGTGGCTTACAGGGAAAAGTATAAGCAATACAAAAACACTAGGTGCCTGCATTGGACCAGACCCAGATCTGCTGGGCTCAGGAAAGCATACTGAACAGTAGCTGAATTGCAAAAAATAAAACCGCCATGTTTCGTTGTAGCTGCCAGCTCTGCCCGAGAATCACATCCCCATTATGGCCCATAAAAATGGAAATTGCAAATAATGGCAGTAATGGGACCAAATCTATTCCATCTGCTTGGGAATGGAGAAAAAAAACATGCATTATTCCACTCTAGCATGGCCCAAAATACCACAAAAGCAGTTTAATTCCCAAAGAAGTAAGGCAGCCTATTAATTTTCCAGGGATGTCTACCAGCGAAGAGGAGGTTCGTATCTTGATGCACAAGCCCCAAAGAAGCTTCTCTGGCAGAGGGTGCAAAGGGAACGGCCCATGCCTCCCACCATCTCCTTTCTACAGAGTAACTCAAAATCTGTCTGGACTCCTGTGACATCCTCTACTTGCCCTAGTTCTCCAAATACCCGAGCCCCCGGTTAAGTCTGCTCAGAAACATGTCACAGCTCTTGGGCAGCTTCCTCACCACTCAGCTCTCAGTCCCGAGAACTTCTTGACTAAATTAACATGAACTAGGTCCTTCCTGCCTATCTTCTTTTGTTGGATTTATTTAAATTTATATTTATTTCTATTATGACTAGACAACAGCCTGTTCTCAGATAAGTCCTCAGAGCTCTCAGGAAGTTCATGAGAAGAGCAAGCCCTGGACAGGTCTCCAGACTAGTCTACTGACAGTGAGCAATGAGCTGGCCCATCACCACAGCCCTATGGTCTCACTGTGGAAAGGAGGCTTTGGAAACAAGTAGACTTTGTATTTTCAGGTCCTGGCCTTTAAGGCAAAGTTGAACAGAACTTAAAAGCCAATAGATATAATTCTGGAGATACAGAGATGGGGGGAAAAAAAAAAAAAATCATCTGAGCTCTAGGAGCCAACTGGGAGATCAGGTGATTTTCCAGATTAGGCTAAGGAACTGGGGACTAAGTGAAGTAAACTGTTTACACACCTTTGACATCTGTAACTGACTTCTTTTAGAAGAACTCAGAGAGTCATCAGGACTTGCTCTTGCCCAGCACTATAACCACTGGAGTCTGCTTTCACCTCTACCTGGTACTCTGCTGGAGCAGTGACCCAATATTCCCACAGGGAGGGCGCTCGGTCTGGGAAAGTCACATAGCGAATGAACAAGCAGACACTGAGTGCATTAAAGCTTTGGAGGCATTGGAAAAGCAAGGAAAATGTCTGTGCCTACTGTTAGGTAGAAGTACCCTGTGCCTATACACAGAGTCACAGTTAGAGATGAGCTATGAGATAAGTGCCCAACCTAGGGAGGGGTGACAGAAGACAGATATGACCCAAAACAGCCATGGCACGTTTCCTCTGCTCTCATGTAGGCATGAGCTCATGTGCCCCGGGAAGGGAAAGGCCCTGCTCGAGTCACTCTCTCTCCTTCACTCTGACCCATCAACAGATGGATAGCCAGATATTTAACAGCATCCTGCTCACCTCATCCCATCCCTCACTAGCAGCAAGCAGAGCCCTTTTCTCTCTCCTTCACTCCTCTCTGAGCTTACAGCAATGCCAACATGCAGTCAAAAGGTCAGCTGTTCGTCCATTTATTACAGGTGTACCAGCATAGAGCCAGAAACCCGACTTCTGTCCTCAGCAGCCCTCTCCAATGTTGATATTCTGTTTCTAATGCTTTTTTCTGCAAGGATGCTTTTTTTAAAAAAAAAAAAAAGTTTCCGGATTTGCTGTTCCTCAAATGTGAGAAATAGAAGGGCATCTGGCAAGTGTGAGATCAAATTCTCCCTGCAGTCCAGGCATCATATCCTGGGAAGGACTTGAATTGCATAAGGCCATACTAAGCTTTCAGTGATTCAACAGAGAGCAGAAACTGCATCAACTGCAAAAAGTCACCTGCAACAGGCAGACCCTTCACCTCTTCACCTCTCCATCTCCAATGCATGTGCTTAAAGGTAGAGCAGTTTGGCCTCCAGTTACTTGGTTTGTGATGGAAAGTCCTTGGTTAACAGATGGGGCAAGACAGTAAGTTCACCCAGCAACTGAGGTTCAGACGTCTGACTGTTTGCCAGACCAGGGAGTCACATCATTGATGATTCATTGCCACAGTACAGTGAGGGCAAAATAAATAGTAGAAAGACTGAACTAGGTAAGAATTGGAGCACATTTCTTATCTGCATCGTAGATGCACTCTGCTCCAGGGTAATAGTCTATCAACAGTCATTTATACTACCCGATAGTAGGTCCCAGACACATGGCCAAGCAAATAGCACAAAATGTTTTGCTGCGGCATCTTTCATATCTGAGATAGTAGAAATGCTCTTTCCCAAGCAGTGAATGACTCGTTCTGCAGCTGCACACACTACTGCAGCAGGATCTGGAGCAGGTAACAGCTCACCGCAGCTCTCAGCATCGCAGCCCTATTCCCAAGACAGCATTCCCAGAAGAGATGTCGACCCAGGACCTTGGGACTGTCTTTCTGCACTTCTCTAAAAGCCACTCAGAGAATTTTAACTCACTGAGAGGAGAGCAAAAGCCATTAGATTTCCACCTACAGCCAATACCCTTTGGTTTTGAGACAGAACATCATGTCTGTTCTATGAGGACACACAGCTCTGTCAGTATGACTCACGGTGCCCTATTAGCCCTTACACAGCTAATCAGTTTTGCAGCAGTCCTGTCTCTCAAGACACCCTAATACGCCCTCCCATCTTCTACTCACAACCTCTGAGCATGGCTGCCTCAAGAAATACCAAACATGAGACAAACTGAATTTTGCCAGCCTAATGCTGAGGGTCAGCCCTGAAAAGTCAAGGAGGGTGTCCTGGAAAGCCCCTGGTGCCGCAGCTGCCAGCCTTGCCCTTCCAGGCAGCTGGCGTGGGCAAAAGCTGGCAACAAGGTCCAGCCTATTTTCCTGCTCTGGGCAATCGGCTGCTTTCTAGGACAGCTGCCCATTTTTGCCAAGCCCTAGAGCCGGGTCTGCCCCAGGACATCCCAGGCTTTGGAACTGTTTTAACAGCCTTCCACTGCCTCTTCCAGATCTTCGCTAGCTGCCACTCTGTGCAGAGACGCTGAAGTTAAAGAAAGGATGTGCTGAAAGACACTAAAAAGTTAATTTTTATGGCCCAGCTCTTTGTCAAGGGCATTTTCATCTGTGCAGATTCCTCAGGGCACACTAATAAAAGCAGAGTGAAACATCACAGAAGTGTGTGATGGCCTTACCTCCCTGGGGGGGCTCAGCACGTGCAGAGAAATGGTAGAGCTGCCCCTCTGCCTCTGCACCCTCTAACTTATTTCAGAGAGTATGTATGTCTCACTTGCTCCACAACTGCCGTAAGGGAGCACGCTATTAATTTGCAGAAGCTGGAGCCAGGCTTAAAAATTCCATTAATTAAGCGTTGGCGGAGGTGTTTGGAAAGACGTTCCAAAAAATATAGCGCTATAAAGTGTTTCCCTAGAAACTGAGAAAAAAGTTGAACAATACGAAAAGTACCCAGGCTGTTAACAGCTATTGCTCCTGCTGAGCAGTGCCTGGGCTGTAGGGAGCATTCAGCACAGCAAACTTCTTTTGCAGGGCTTTTTTGGCTACCGACAATTTTTGGTTGGTAGCACAAAAAGATGAAAGTGAACCTCTGCACCATGCCTTGCTTCTCTGTACCCTCCTGCTTCGCCCCTCTTCTTGCACCCAGTGTCAGCAGATGGGAAATGCTCTGCGAAGTCTATGACTGCAGATTCAGAAATGCCCCATGCATTTTAGTGCTCCCAGCTTGTGGACTCCTTCCTATGTGCCCCTGCTGTGCCTGACCACCCCAGCACCCCCAGGCATGCAGAGGCTAAACCCTACAAACCCAGCAACCGGCCGCCTTTCAAATGGCTACTTATAAAATGGTTCATTTTGTTCAACAGCACAGCTTATACATGGTCATATCTACAGCTGATGTAAATCAATACTGTTAAGTTTTGCCTCATAAGGGATCTGTAGGGTTTTACTTCACTCTTTTCTGGCACTGTGTGTTCTGCCTGCCATTATCCTCAGGAGAAAGTGCACTCATCCACATCAGCTCAGCAAGCGGAACAGGACATTGTTATCACTTGTATACCAAGGGATGAAAACACTCAGCTCTCATCTACGTGCTCCTCTGATTGCTGCACCCTTCCTGCCTGGGGGACGCAGGTGAAGAAGACAGGGCTCTCTAGAAAATCTTCTCAATCAGTATGTCTGTCTCCACAGAAATGCATGAGCAAATACCTTTCTGGATGGATGCTGCAGGTATTACAGGAGGATTAGAGTTGATCTTCCCTTAGAAAGGGGACTAGGAAAAGAAGAATGCTCTAGGCTGATTCTGGCCTGTTAAATGTTAAATGACATTTTAGCCTGGTATTTCTCATCTAAACAGAAATGTGATCAAAGAAGTTGAGATAAACAATGATTTAATGACTCAAAGTGTAGAAGCTGGAGAGGTTTTGAAAAGAGCTTGTGTATATATAAGAATAAACACTTATATTGCAACCTGCTGGAGGAATCTTAAGCTGTTTGCTTTCTATGAATCCCCTCTGGCAGGGCACTCTGAGCACACCAGGTCCTTCCTAAAACCCTTCCGTTTTCTACACTTTGGGTCATTAAATCAGACGCTTATTTTGTTCCAACCACTCAGCACAGCCTCCCCCTTGCCCAAACGGCCACCTCTGCTTTCAGCCCAGTTTTCTGCCTGTCCTGCCTCACAGCTCAGTTCTTGGCCCCCTCAGTCCTCACTGCTGGCTGCCAGTGTCCTAAGCAAGAGGAGCACAAGGACCGAGGGCACGCACTGACTCCTCTCCTAGGGCATCCCTTAGGGGATGGAGCTCTTCTGGGGCTTCAGGGATGGAGCTCTTTGGGTGCCCCTCTCTCCCACTACTGACTATTGCTCCTGCTTCTCCCCAGGTTTGGGTGGGGAGAGAAGACCTAAGACCTTCTCTGCCTCTTTCTGCAGTCAGTCATCCTGCCAGTGTACCAGCTTTAGGTAACGAACCCATCTTAGAGCCAGCCATCAACAGCACTGCTTCTTGCGGTCCATGGAGAAAGGAGCCTCTTGGGCCAACACAGCAAGCTCCAGATTTGCGACTCACTCAAACATACAACTTGACTCAAGAGGGCATATCATCGAGAAGGTCTGTTGTCAGAAATAACGTTCACTATGCCTCTGTATGAGGACTTTGGGAACAGCAGCTTGGTTAGATAACGGAATATTTTCTCTGCTTCCAAACAAACACAACTAATTCAACCAATTTGATTCCTTGTTCCCTCACCTTGCTTCTCATTTCTCAAAGTCAAGACAAGATTAATGAACCCCACAGAGTACTGCTGGAGGGCTCAGCGTTTTTCAGAGTACTTCAAGCCACAAAAATACCTTCAGCAACAAACTGAGAAAACCAGATCTGATAAAGCCAAGTTTGGAAGCAACTAACATCAATCTAAAATTCAGCTGTTTTGGGGGCTCAGCTTAAAACTAAATGCAATTACTGTTGTGACAAACTCAAATAATACATTGTTTCTCCATAGTTGATTTAGCAAAGGGAGTCTGCCTTCACCAACAGCTACAACAAAAAAGCTTATATAAAAGCTATTTGCTTGCACTGAATTTTCTCATGATTTTTTTTCAAAAGCTTATTTCTCAAGAGCATAACAGCCTCTCTCCAACACCTGAGGAAGCAAGAAACCTTTATACAGTGTGAAGCGCACAGAACAGCTCTGACCACACTCAGAAGTACCCGTTCAAATAGCAGAGGTTTCTCCTTGTTGCCCAAGAGCATGAGAAGAGCTCTGGCCACCAGAACCGCAGCTCTGCTCACCCAGTCCTGGCTGTAAATGCCAGGCAGCTGCTCTTCCACTTCTCCCCTCCCAGCTATGGACTTGAAGAGCAACAAGGGCTGCTAGTGCTGGAGCTTGTATGGGACTCCAGTTGTCACAGTGAGGAGAATCAATCAGTCTTGAAGATTTGCCCAAGGACCTACAAAGAGTGTGGTGTGAGAACTGGAAAACAACCTAGTTCTCAAAGCCCAGAGCACAGCCTCTTGGATTAAAATGCTAACAGAAATATTTAAAAAGCTGCCTGAAACACAATTGTGCAGTCAATATTTAGTATGCAACAGTAGGATGCTTGCACATTGGAAACATTAGCCAGCACATGCAAATCAGTTTGCAGCTTTTGAGAAATGTTCAGATTGCCTCTCATTAGTAACTGCAACTTTCCAACCTGTTGCACTGTTGTAAACCACACCAGAGCCTGCGTGTGCCAAAAGCTCTTTCAAAAAGCTTGAGCCAATGGTTTTCAAACTGTGTCAGCAGAGCATCTCCGAGCAGTTAACTGAATAAAGCATTTGAGCACCCTGCAGCTCTAGGGTGGTGGGAGATTTGCAGAGCTGCATCACAAAGAGTCCTCTATAGTGCCTGGTCAGCTAAAATTGAGGCAGCCCAGGAGCTAGAAATGCTGGGCTTGCCATGCAGCATCCATAGCAATGGCATGAATGAATGAACGATGAGAGCTGGAGCTCAAAGAAGGGAAATGCACAGGAATGGCCAACCATGCCATTCAGAACTGGTGTAGATTTGAGTCACCTGCGTTCCCAGCAATGTAAAGGAATCAGATTTAGCTGCTACAAGATAAGGAGGGACTGGCATGTGACAGGAAACTTTACGTCATTCTTGGCTACAGGGAATGCTCTGTAGTGAGGTGATGAAAGTCTTATCAAAGGTCTAGGAAGGCTTTAATAGTCTTTAATAAAGCCATTGCTCACTCCCTGTGCACGGCACGTTTGCAACCTACACTGGCAAGTGCCCAAGAGAAGCAGAGTCCTCCCTGTTAGGGCCTCTCTGGATCGCTCAGCGAGGTCCGCAGGTGCCATTCGTGGTACACGGAAGCTCCTCTCACAGTTTTTATGGGCAGAGTCATTATGCACCTACCCACACTCTGTAAGAGCCAACTGCCCGGTTTGTACACAGAAAAACAAGAGTCCATGGATTCCCAGGTGACTTCTGTACACACAAACTATGTCTATTTTAGCTGGTAATTTGGCACAACAGGAGCAGATCAAAGCAGTTGGTACTGTGGCCCCTACACCTCCACCCTATGCAGGACATGGGGGGATATTTTGGATTAGATTTAGCCCAGTCTCCCTGCCTGACTGTCCCCACCACGCCTGAATGTGGAAGTTGCATGGTTTGAGCCCGTGCTTCAAAACCTTTAGTCCTCATTGTGGACTGCAGAGTGCGTGGTGCAGAGCTGCTGCTGGTTTAATGTCTTCCAAGAGGAATGTAGTTCACAAGTCCCCTTGCTACGATCTGTGTGATCTGAACTGATACACCATGTGTGGGGATGACCGGGGGATTCACCTTACTGCTGTTCTGCACAAAAAGTAAGCGTAGGCACAGTAAAACAAACTGCAGCAAAGCCTATTTTGTGCATATTTTCCTTTTGTGACCAAAGAGATTCAGCCTTTTCCACTTTCTCTGAGGCTGTCAAAATCATTGTGTTTGTATGAAAGTGGAATTGTCTAATGCATCAAAACCCAGAAAAACTGAAAAAGAGAAGTGCAAACATGTTTTGAAGGTTTGTACAAATTTACAACAACCATGGGCAAACACCTTGTCATGAGCAGGCAGGGCAGCAGCCTGCTTGCTAAAACCCTTGCGCCAGCTCCGGCTCCAAACAGAAGATTCAAAGCGGTATGTCACAACCTTCAGATGGAGGAAGAGGTTTGTGCCACTGAGGGTAGCGGTGAAGGCATTTGCATTTGCATTTGCTCCTGCCCTTTGGCCAGAGGGCATCAGCAGCAACCAGCCTACGGTTCACTATGTGCCTGCTGTGCTAGAGTGGGTCAGTGGGAAGGACCACTGTACTCATTTGTAGTGTGCCCAACTAATATTTTTATAAAGTTGTTGGAAATGAAGGGAATAAAGGGAACAGGTTTTTTTCCCATACTCTAACCAATTCAAGGGTTCGAGTTTTCATTCCAAACTACTTGACAGTACCTCATTAACCTACTGCCTATAATAAATGTGTCCAATAACAATCACCAAGTCACAAGAAATTAAAAAATTCTATAAAATATAAATTGGAAATACTTCAAGGTCATTTATTTTTCTACTCTAGAATTAGAGAAAATTAGGTCTGCCACCCCCCTCGGCTGTAATAAATACAAGTCCCAAAGCAGACTGTCAAAAATTTCCAGGGATATCCCTCTAACCTGACACTGCAGCCTTTGTAAAATTCATAACCAAATTTTTCCACAGAAATAAAACATTTGTACAGTTGAATCTGCCTGCAATGCCTCAGGTAGCTACAGAGATGTAAAGCTGCTTATCAGTTGGCATCCTCTGGGGTACCTCATCAAAACCTGTCGAGGGCAGGAGCCCTGCGCCCACAGCCATCCTGCTCCTGGCTGGAGCAGGACAACTGCGGCACTTGTTGCTCTGAACCGAAGAGCGACATGCTGTTTCCACAGGGCTCAGCTCTAAACAAAACCAACCTGTCCCTCTCTCTTCCCATCCCGCTGTTGTCCCCATGTTGTCAAAGTATCTCCCATTTCCCCAAGCTTTGCTCCCCTTCTCATGCAGAATTCCCACTGGAGCATCCCTGAGCCCCGCAGGGATGGGGAGGGGGGACCCAAGTGCTCCCACCTCTCAGGCTACCACATGCAGCTCTGGAAAACAACATGTGGAAGCCCCTGGCTTCGACAGAAAACATTCAGTATTTCACATCTCAGCAAAAAAGCTGAAATCAGGGCAGATAAAGGAAAAACATTAGCTACTTACTGGTAGCTGACAAGCAAAACTCTCAAAACCAAAAATTCATGGTTTGGAAAAGTGTGGAGACAAAATAAAATCATGTGCCTACCATGAAGTCTTTTTATGCAACCAGTTACACAAAATGAAGGACTACCTTAGTCCAGCTCAGAAAAAGCCCCTGGGAACAAAAGAATAAAATCATTCCTGAAGTATAACGAAGTGAGACCTGACCACAGTGTTTGATCAAAACAGCTGGGGAACGATGAATCAATATTGATTCAGGAGTGCTTTCAAATTCCCACAGATTTTCATTCATCAGATCCCCAGGAATACCTTGTGTTGCCTCTTTTAACACCTAAATGGGAAGTGGGATGAGATAATTCATCAAACGAGAATTTCCCCCTCAGAGATCCTTCCACTGCTCTGCTAGGGTCAGACCACACCAGCCAGCTGCACTAACCAGTCTCCAGAAGAAAGCAGTCTCTTGAGGGACTCTTTCCAAAAAACCTTTCCCCAGGCCTGTGCAATGGGTATTTTCCGCAGCAAGCTGACCGAAGGAGACCCCCAGCTCTCCCCATGCTCCCGCACCCACCGAGCACCCCAACCCCCTGCCTCCCAAGCACTTCTCATTGCATTCAGGCTACATCACGTATTGGAAAGTATCACAATTAGGAAGAGAAAGCCTAATTTTGGCTGGGTTTTTTTTTTGGACCAGGATTAGGGCTGATTAGAATTATAGTAAAATTCGAAAATAGGAAGAAACAGATACTGATCTGTTGGTTCCTACAAATAGTGAATTACAAAACTCCAACAGATCACTTCAAAACATCCATGCTTGGTCAGACCTACTCAGTGTCTGTCTCCACCAGTGGCAAATAGCACGTTACTGAAAAAAATATACGGGTAAAGTAAATATAATGTCAGACTTCCCTCCCAGTATAGCCTCTCTGTGCCCAGGCACTTGTGGTTCAGACACTCGCTGAGCCAGTTTCTCTGTGCCCCTTGGTATTTATGAACTGACAGATTTTCCTTCTATGAATGATGAAATGTATAGTGGGGAATTCTTTTCACCATATCACCGGGTTATAAATGCAACCTGCTAAGTGTGCATTAAAGCAGCAACCTGGAGTTGCTGGCGACTTTCCCGACACTTGAGTAGGTGAATGAAGACCAGAGATGTTCTCTCTGATAGTACAGCACTTTGAGGAGGCTCATTAAGAACAGAAATTGTCTTTGAAAATGTCTTCTCTCGCTCTCTGCACACAATTGGAAAGAATGGGTTGTGGCTTGCACAGAGGCACGTCCCAACCTGAAAGCCCAAGAGCTAGAAAGCTGTGAGGACAGGGTGGCATGACAGGATCCCTTCTGAGGTGTAAGACCCTGTTCCCCCCTTTTCTGTACTGCGTTTCCTCCTGATCTCTGTTCAGTAACTCCTTAGGGAATGGTTTCCTGGAAGACCAGAGTACATACATTTGATCTGTCTCTATCAGAGCAATTTTCTCCAAGACATTTCCCTGTGTACTTGCCACCTGAGTGTCCAGGCAGGGGAAGGGTGAAGAATTACTCCCCGAAATAAAAACCCGAGACATCAAAAAGATAGCCCTTGAGTGGATTTTAAGAAAACTCTTTGTGGAAAGGTACACCTCTCATTGCAATCAGAATACTGCTTCCTCTTGTGTCTGGGCTAGCAACATGGGTTTGGTCACAAGTTTGATGTCCTCATGTGAAGTGGGTTTGGTGGGTCTCAGTTCAGCCCCCCACACAGTTCAGCATCATCAGCAGCCTGGCCAGTCAAAAGGCCAAGAAACAAAAGGGACAAATCCTAGTCCTACAGAAAGACCCTGCAGATCACACCTGAGGGAGAATGGCAGAGCCGATGCCAGCCCTGTGTCCCAGGGACAGATGCAAACAGGATCTCCAGCCTTTTTAAACAATTTCTGTTGGCATCACACTTCCAGGATCAAAATGATCCATACTGAAATTTGTCTCTCACTGATACCAGTAGTGTGCCCAGGGGATTGAAGTTACTTCAGAGATATCATTTTTTTGCTTGCCCCAGTATAAGCCAGCAGAGATGAGGTTGTAAGTTTTTAGACCATTGCACCAAAAAGAAAAAAACCTAGGATGAGACCTTCAGCAGGCACATATGGGCTTGTGCCTGGTCTTTGATGGGGCCCTACCCATCCTACTGCAGGGAAGTCCTTGATTTGGCTACGCCACATCTGACACTTACACAAATAACAGGGTGACACTACAGCCTCACAGAAGCTCCAGGAAACCCCAAACCAGATATTGCTGCATGAGCAGAGACCTTCATCTACAGGCAGACAGAAAATACCATCCTGCAGCTTTGCAAACACACTGTACGGCCACTGCCCCCCTGCAGCTCACCAGCTGGATGAGATATGGTATAGGAGAAGCCGTGTAATTTATCCTACCTCACATTAACATCAAGTTCTTCCATCACAGGCAATAGGCATAGGTAGCTGGGAGTTCAATGTCCACAGAAGAGACCTCGTCCTGCAGTGGAGAGAGTTAGAAAGGACAGTTATAAGTTACAGGATCTCTCACAGATGCAGATTTACCCCAGTGAAGACACCCATACGCTGCATTTTGCACCTCTGGCCTGGCTTCTCTTAGAAACAGAAGTTATGTAGACATGTCAAAATGAAGTCATACCATTGCATAGAGCTGTCATAACACAATTTTCTGACATCTACCCTGACATATTTTTATCTCACAACACTAAGGTGCATGCCTGGAGGCACAAAATCAAGCTGAAGTGATAGATAACCCTTTGTGGTTGTGTATACACCACCCATTTGTGCATAACCTAGGGCTAACAGAGTGCTTCAAGGTTCCAGGGGAACACTGGCTCTACTGAAAAGAACAAAAAAAATTCCCCCTTTTATGAGTGAAGTCAGGTCTTCACCTGGAAGCTAAGATCAACCTTTAATCCACTCTGTGTTCATCACTTCTTCTGGGGACTTCTTGGAGTCCCAGAGGATTGTTTCAACTGCAGCACGGTAGTAAAATACTGTAAGGACTGCTACACTGGCACAGAGAAAAGGCTCTTCTGGCCAAATATTCAGTGTCCACAGAGGTGAGTAGAAGCTGCATAGGCAGAAGTCATAAGAAAAAATGCATAGGATACAGATCACATCTAAGACTGTATCTGTCACAGTCCTCTGCAGACATCTTGTGTCACTTGTTGAAAAATCCCATTCTGTGTAGTGCCTCCTCAAATGGTAACAGCTCCTTTCCTCTAATTACCACAAATGAGTTAGTAGGGAAATAATTTCAAGACACACAAACCCAAAGCTTTATACCAGCACACACAGCATACCATGCTGTACCCAGTGAGCTCTGGGAGCTAGTGTGGAAAGGGGCACACACAAAAATACCACGGGTCAATCTGCCCTGTCCTTCTGCAAGTGAAACCCCCAATGACCTCAAAGAAATCCATCTATATATTTTGTCAAAGACTCTCACAGCTGAAATAGTCTTATTTCTAGAAATAAATGCAAGCAACATAAATTACTAACATAGGTACCATTCTTGAGACTTGTTCTCCAAGACCAACTTTTTATGAAGTTTATGAAAATATGTTATGTTGCAATTCTGGTGGCACCGAGGAGCTGAGCACTGTGATATAAGTGACCTCTTCCAGCCTATGCTTACATTCAAAATTACATGCGACAGCGTGCACACATGTAAGCTGCACTGGACCTAAGACTTTTCATGGTAACTTCCAAACTTTCAAAGCTACAAAAAAGTAGTTTAAATACAATCAACTGAAGAAGGCTTGCAAAACCTGGCTGGGAAAACACAAGCAAGAATGCTTGGTAAATTAGTTTCTGTTTTTATACAAAATTAAAACATTGACTTACCACTAAATTAAAATAGGTTTCCTGTGACACTATATTGTACAGCCTTATGAATACTTAATAGCAGTACTGTAATTACAAAGAACTAAATGATTTGCAGCTCAAGTTAAAATAAATGTACTTACTCCCAGTAACACTGATATAAATATTAATGGGATTTTTGATTCTATCAGAATTCCATCACAACTCCAAAGAAATTAATGCACCATCTTAATAAAGAGTTTGTGTATTTGCTGCTGCTAATCCAGTGGAAAAAATAGGATAAGTTTCTGAGCGCTTCAGACTGTTGATTGCCCTTTGTGTTATGTCTCTAGAGAGCCAAGGATAATGCCACACCATGGTGCTATTAATAACTCAAATGCAAATAATGCCATTGCGGTTACTTGGCTTCAAAGAAAAGATTATAATAATACTGACTCAGACTTCCTAGGTACGATGCCAGCAGCTTTGCACTGCAAATGAACACCCACTATCCAGGCCTGGTTCAGTGTTTACCAGAATTAGTACCTCAGTAGGTATAGATTACACAGAGCTTTGCAAGCAAAACTTACTCGAGTTAAAAGGGCGTTTTTATCTGAGGGTGGAAACCTTCAGAATTTGGCCCCTAATTAGGGGGGCCCTAATTTGGCCCCTATTAGGCCCCCCAGTTCAGCCTTCAACTGGTGTTTCTAAGGGCACCCTGGAATCTGGTGACTTAAAGACTACTGCTGTATTTTGCACATATAAAGGTGAGAGGTCTAGAGTTTCTAATCAACTCACCTCTGTGTCCCTAAGACCTGACCTCCAACTTTAACTTGGGGGGGCGGGGGGAAGCTCTCCTGTGCTCCTGCTCTATAGTTCTTCCACAGAACAAAATGCCTCGCAAGCTGCTGGGATGGCTGCCTGTCAAAGCTGCAGGAAGAATATCCTGGAAGATGGTCTTGGGGATGTAAAAATACAACCAATAGTCTCTGAGCTCAAACGGACAAAAAGAAACCTAATTATTTCATCTCCAGAGAGGTTTAAGTAACCGGTTACTTCAAATCATTCATTTGTTTGGCATATAGGTTAAATTAATTTCAGTTAATTCAGTCGCAAATACATCAGAATAGGTCGGATACAGTCCTTTGTTTCAGTGGGGACAGGAACCCGTTCTTCCCTGTCCTGTCATTTCAAAAAGGATAAATAAGAACCAAAGAGAACACTCTATAAACTGCAGTCAAAACACGAGATCTTGACCCACCTCCTCTGCCTGCCAGCCCAGTTTGTGAGCAGTGGTTAATTCTGCCTTACAGCATCCTTCAAATGCAAGTTGTCATCTCCATTTACCGTGGAGGCACAAAGAGGTCAACTGAACCCCACCAAGAGGATTCAGAGCTGGGCAAAAGCAGTCCCTGGACATAAGATCTAGATATTAAACTGATCTTAGTGTTGAGATAGCACAGACATGCCACAAGGAAAATCCGGTCAAATTTTGCTGACGCTGATTCAGGGGAAATTGTTCCTTTGCTATGCAGAAGAGAGGCTTTAGTATTTATTGCTACAGTGGGAAGTTATGAAACTGCTGTGCTGCAGTTCATGCCTGTTACAGTTCTGAATTACACGGGAAACGTGTGTGGGGGGGAGCCAGCAAGAGCAGAGGGTAGGAATAAGAGAAGACAGAAAAAACATCACCTATCTGCACTACCGCAGTCCCCCATGCTCCCTTCAGTATCAGGGTTTAAGAGGTACCTTGGGAAACTTTCTAAAACAAGCAAAAGTCACAGTTTCAGTACAATCAGAATTGTTGTCTCACCTATTCATCAAAATGTACTTTTCTATGTAGGCACCAGCACTACTGTTCCTTCAGTCACAGCAAGTGCGACACACTTAAAAACACAGGAAAACGTCTTTGTTTCCATTAGTATTTCTTCACTTGTTTTGTGTTTATTTATACAGTAGAAATAACATTTTTGGTACAAAATAGGAAAAAATGAAGGCTTTAAGGATTTTGATTAAACTAGGAATTTTGTATACAAACACCCAGCTACATCTCACTGTGCTGTTAGGTGTGTTGCTGGCAGCCATCCCATACACTGTGTGACAGCCAGCGACCACATTTCTTATATTGCACCTCAGATACAATTTATTTTTTCGTATAATTCTTTACACATTCCTAAGCTCTGCAGCCCTGAGAACATTCCAGAACATTCCCCCCCCCACCCCCCACCCCAAATATGTTATCTTTTTCCCCACAAACATAGAAACAAGCAATGTTTGGGTCTGAATGGGCAATGCATTTAAAGCATCATACTCCACAGCCCTCCAGGATCGGAAACCTCCCACCACTGTACAGGGGACCTGTGGTGTTTTAAGGGCTGTTAGTACTTTCATCTTTCCCCATAGGATGAAGAATATAATGAACATATAATGAAAGGACACTAAACTAATGACGTTATTTAGCTTTTGTCAGCTTTTCCATAATGGATTTTAAAATCTTTTAAAAATCTTCCTTCCCTTTTGCCTCTCCCCATGACACCGCAGTGGTTAGTCTTGTAGGCATTGGAGTCCCAACAAAGAAAGAAAAATGACATCAATACCATGTAATAAAAAAATCTCCACGAGTTATTCTGTAAATATATTTGGCTACACAGAGGGCCTGGTGCTATCCTTTGTTATTAAAGTGGTTACTCATACCCAATTAGGAAGCTGTTCTCTGCCTCAGAAAGATAACATTGACCTCCTAACTCAACCCTTATACCATCCAGTCCATCATATATATATATTCCCTTCAACACAAAAGAGCTTCTCTGCCGTTGTGCATGATGGTGATTACAGGTGGACGGAGCCACGCACATCACCGCAGCCAGGTCATGAACATGAACGTCCAGCTTCCAACAGCTCATGAGCAGCCCCTGCTCTACAGCATGGGCTGAGGGCAGCAGTCCTGCAAACCCATGGTCTTCCTCTCCTGGGCTCCAGAGCCTTTCCATCCTGGGCTTGCCGAGAGCAGCCCCACTCATAACCTGCCAGGGAACCCGAGTGGGGCTCCAGGTCTGGTTTCTCGTAAAAATCTGGTTCCCAGCTTCTAGCACAGGCTCCTGCTCAGACCCAGGTCTGCTCTGCTGGCCAGATGGGAGAGTCAGGCTGAGCCTCCGCACTCCAGACATGTCTGAAAATGAGTCTTCTCGTATGTGTTCTCTTCAGATTTGGTACCAGGGACAGCAATGAAAAGCTCACCACAGTAATCTACCTAAGGACTTCCATTATCGTAAGGGGCTAAATTCAGGCAGTGAAGAGAAGTGAAATGGTTTCACTTTTTCAGGTGTCAGCACAAAATTAATTTTGATAACTCCTGCAAAAGGGAAGAAAAACTTTTCAGTGATTTTGTATTGTCAAAATTCCAGTTTGGGGTCATCTTGCTTGCTTTATTTTTCTGCAAAACTTCATAATTTTAACGTGCACTGAAGTTACACAATATCTGTACCATCATGCTATCATGGAGACCTCTACAAAAACTGAAACTTTCTATATTAGAATAAAAAAAAAAAAAAAAAAATCAAACATGGGACTCTTAAACAAAAAAACCCAAACCAACCAACCAAACAAACAAAAGCCTTCACGAAGAACTGTTTGCCCAGAGAAACTTAACTGAAGTCAGTACTCTTGGCAGTATTTTCACTTCAGCAAAGCACAACATTTTTAAATGGAAAAAAAATACAGGCACAGCATCTCCAGCAGGCTTGACATGACAGCTCCATAGACGTCCCTTGTGAGGCAAGAACTCCTCATCTTATTTTATTCTCCACTAATCACTGCCAAGAGCAAGACAGATATACCATATGTGTATGACTAGTCCTAGTCATCACTGCACAGGAGACTGGCTCTGACTTGGGAAAGGCAATCCAGTAACAAGCCTCGGTGAGGCTGCACTGATGACATTCAGGGAAATCAGAAACCATCCATCGAGATCAGCTGCATGCTTGTGCCTCACTCCTTCACCTGACACACCACCAAGTCACTTTAGCAGATGCTCCCCTACCTCTGCCCCTTCTCCTCCTCACCTCCACAGTGGTGGGGGGTAGGAAAGGGAAAACCCAATGAGGAGGTAGATAAATTGACGTATCTTCCCAACCAAGCTGTAGGGACTCTTGGGGAAGCCTCACTCAGTGGCTTTAAGGTATTAACAAAGAATTCACTTCTCAGAGACCATAAGGAGTTAGCTGGTGGCCAACAGCTAATCCTGTCTCTTAAGTGACCACAAACTCACCTGCCCTATGCAGTGGCCTTGGTCTGCCCAGTAGAGATGAAAATGTCCCACCAGATGACAGCAATAGGCAAGACATTCTCCTTGCAAGGCACTAATTAACTGAGACACTGACACATTCTTCATCCAATTTATTTCCATCCCACTCAAGCCCCTTCTAGTTCCACTTTCTGTCACTGCTCAGCTGATGACAACAGAAGAGTTGAGTCATTCTGAAAAACTTACACCCCCATTTCCTGCAGTGCTGGATTGTGCTGCTTCATCATTTGTGACACCTTAAATGAAGCCACGTCTAGGGTGGACTGAGCAGTCTGAAAAGCCCATTTCATTTTACCTACAGACAAATACTGTACTGTCCCTTCTGCTCTACTGCACCACAGAGGAGGGAGAGGGATACAAAAAACGCCTAAATTCAGTTTCTGAGTGTCTCATGTTCTCTGTGAAGAATTGGACTTATCACTGCAGTTCTCTGCCTTCGTTCTTCTCTTTATAAAAAGGTAAGGTAAAAAATGCCCTTTTCCCCCATCCTTTGCCAGCTTTGTCTTTTCAGAGCTGAGTGTGGTGTGCAGTGACGATGACTTGATGCAGCCTCTGACTTCAGCTTAGATGTCCTGCAGACACCCACTGTTATTGGGTAACACAGAGCAGTGGACTGATTAAAAAAAAAAAAAAAAAGATGTCACAGATGTTTGGAAAGCCTGTTTAGCCTTCCCCTAGAAATTGCTGTCCTCCATATCTCGGAGTATAAATTCTTGGAAGTACAGGGAGTCATTCAGCTTTCATCCAGTATTTGTGATTCCTGATTGAGGCCAGAGGAATCACTCTCACATAAATAAAGACTACTGCTACTACTATCTGAATCTGTGATTTCAAGAGGCTCCTCACTTTCTGTAGTGAACAACTGCCAAATTAAAGCTGTGACTGAATAAAAAAGCTGTTGCTCAATTTCTACCACATTTCTCATTTGGGGTTCTGATTTTTATCACAGCTCCATCTTCATCACTATTAGAGAAAGAGAAGTTATTAGCAGAGGCTAACTGGTCAAGATCTTCCCAGGCAACATTAAACTGATGCTGTGGAGTGACAGTCACCTCAATCCAAAGATAATTTCTTGCTCATCACTGCAGAGCAGTCCAAAACCCTCCAAGTGTTGCAAGAGAATATCCTGCCCATGACAACACTTGAGGAGTAGGAAATACCAGAGTGATCCAACTTGTTCGCTCCCAGATAAAATAGCTCCATTTCCACCACCCATTTCTGATAAAGGCACTGCGTGGACTGATTGCACTTCTTGCATTCTCTGTCACTGCTGTCTCTTTTCTCCTCACGAAGGACAAAGCTGATAAGAAGTCCCTCAGTTGTCAGCAGAGACAGATTGCTGGACTGATTTTAATCAAATGTCATTTCAGCAGGTTAAAATGCAGCACTTTGCTTAAACGGAGGAAAATAGATAGACATGACACGTCACCTGAAAAAGAAAATGGAGTCCAGCTTTAAATAGAAAAAGACACAAGAAATGTCTTTTCACTGAAGGGTTATTTTTCAAAACAGCTCTTTAAACTCATGGAGAGCGCCTCTGGCTGGACAACCCAAACCACAGGCGCTGAGTTTAACGGGCTCGTGTTCCCGGGGGATGCAGAAGTCACAGGCGGCACACGGGTCACGGCGGAAGTCAGCACCCTGTGCTCACCTGTTTGCAGACAGGCGGGCTTTTCTTCATGTCAATCTGGCCTTCACGGCCTCTCAGCTGTAACCTCTGTGCCTTTTCAACCTTACACCAAGGTATTCTGCACTTTCAAAAATGAAAGTTTAAATTCCACGTTTGAGTACTAAAAAAATACTAACAGACAGCACAATATAAGGGCTGTTCCCTTGGAAAGGGCACATGGAAGCAATTCTGCCTACCTGTTCTCTTGGACCAAATATTTACAGCAGTAAAGTTTCTGTGGGCTGTTCAAGGGTGATTTTGTTCCAATGTAGAGACATCTGTATGAGATCCATGCTATGTTTGTATAAGAGGTCTGATGAGAGAAAGCAGCTATAAAACCTGAGGGGTTATTTACTATGACAG
Organism: Pygoscelis adeliae; assembly: GCF_000699105.1. Lineage (NCBI taxonomy): Eukaryota > Metazoa > Chordata > Aves > Sphenisciformes > Spheniscidae > Pygoscelis > Pygoscelis adeliae. The sequence continues at coordinate 2,305,432 of NW_008824283.1, read as the reverse complement.
CAGTAGTATGAAATTTCACAACTCGCTGCTCTCACCTTTAGCAATTACTATCAGTTGGTAACCAAAACGCTCCAAGTCTTTGACCGCAATATCAAACCCTCAGCATAGGAAGCCAAGAGAAATATCCAGTGTGAGACCATGGGTCTCTTAAAAAGACTAAGATACAGTAAGAGATATCAATCAACAAATGAAGGCAAGAAGGGTGGTTGAGTTCAGCGAGTGCATCGGAGGTGTGGGTGGAAACACAGATGGGCATGATTTCCATGGCACTGTCACAAATGGGTTTGTGTTTATAAGGACAAGCCACAACGTTAGTGCTCCTCGTCATCACAAAGGACTAGAAACCATACCTATGTTTGATGGGGATTTGTACAGGGCTACCATGTTTCCTTCTTGCTCACATGTCATAAAATTTCCCCATAATTCACTGTAAATTTTCCCTCCCTAGAAAACACACTTTCCACTACTCTTGTTCTCACACCAGCACAGACCCAGGGTATGGAAACCACTGCCTCAGAAAAGCACCAGCTGTGCTTTCTGTGCCTGCGGTCATATAAACTTACTTTGTTTACACAGCAGAGAGACATACACTATAAATGCTAGGAAACATGGAAATCCTTCAGCTTTGACATGGTGTGATGGTACTGAAGGTAACTCGCAGCTCACTGGATGAGCTACAGGACACCCAGCACCGTCACTAACTCAGCTCTGCCTCTACAGACGGCTGCACACACACCGTGACCTGGTGCTCGCTGCAGTTGAGAGCAGCACTACACTTTACCCAAGATCCTTGCTTTTACCAGTTCTCTAATAAATTACTGGCCAGTATAGTGCCCTCCTACTGCAAACAAACTTTAGAGACAAGCGCTGGTGGTCTCATGGCAGAGGTTAGCTCATACCCCAACAAGAACATCGCAGGCAGCAATGGGCAGTGACCATGTTACTCAATGGCAATCCTCTGGTTTACAGCAGCCGAAGGCTCCAGCCTCTTGTTAAAAAGCTACCCTGTTCCAAAGCAAACAGAAAATGACCCGTGGAAGACGCACATTACCATGGGCATTCATCTTATCACAGAAATACACTGCTGCGCTGAGCTCTGCT
>NW_008824283.1:2296917-2304239 GCF_000699105.1 Pygoscelis adeliae | reverse complement strand
GGCACCGAGTGCTGAAATGTCACAGGGAGAGTCTGGAGTCGCTCCCAGCTACCGTGTTTCAATACGTGATACTATTGTTTGCTTTGCCAGCTGTGCAGGCAAGCCTTTTTCACCTGTTTTTGTTCCTCGTTTGGATTCCCATCCTGCCTGCAAACCCACTTGGGTAGCACTGCATCACCCAGGCCAAGGAAGAGAACCGTGAGTCAAAGCAGATGAGCAAGCCAGGAAAGATTCCTCATCGTGCTCTGCAGAGAGGAGCCCTCGGAGGCTGCCACCGCACTGCAGGCACCGTGATTCATTCATAGCACAACGAGAGGGACTTGAATGTAACTCGTCTTTTGCACCACCTTCACCTCCTGCCCGATTTCCTACACAAGTCATTGCATGGTGGACGTGTTCCACTCCCCATCTGGAGGTCATGCATGACTGTAACTTTATTGTCTTGGAATAAAATTCCTCTGCTTTATTTTTATTGCTGCCATAAGATGGTTTTGTAGCCTGTGAAATGCAAGCAGGAAATAATAACCTCCTGCTTTGAAGCCCGGCACCGAGACACGCCAGTCGCTGTGTTTGTGGTTCTGCAACCCCTGGACTTCAGCAGAAACAAGAGTATTTCCTGGCCTAAATATCTTTCTTTGTTGTAATTACTCCTGTGTAACTATGACTAAGAAATCAGTAGGGTTGTGCTGAATTACATCTTCTGTGATTTCAGCTGTGCAAAAAAGGGTTTAGGTGAAGCTTTAAATATCAAGCATTAAAGATTCCCTGTTACTTCTGTCTGACCAAACTGACTATTGATGGGAAGTTGTGGGGTGCATCTGTTTGAATACCTTTGCAGCAGAGGCCGTCTCACAGAGGCTTAGCTGGAAATTTATAACCCACAGCATGAAAGCCTACAGGCACAGACCTTACCCCCTCCTGCCCAAGGGTGCCAACAGACCTGCTCTGACATAAGCACTGTCCTTGCTAAAAAAAAAACAAACAAAGCCCCCCAAAACTCTCTACACATGGGGGGGGTTAAGACAAATAAACTAATGCAAGTGTGAAGCTGTTGCCAACAGACACATCTCTCTGAGCAAGGGTGCTGATCCCACACAGTTTAACTCATTGCATCATATTCACACTTTCTCATCAACTTTCTTGATTGCCACAGGCAGACCAGAGCCAGGAGGTTTCTGCTGCCCCTGTGCTGGGGTGGAAATGCTATGACTCCATGGGACATTTTAGAAAATGAAGCAGAGACAAAATCCCCAGAGCTCTGAGCTGCAGATCTATGTAACCAACCCAACTGACTCATGCCTCTGCTGCCATTTTTTCACACTCCATTAAAGGATGACAGCTTCTGGAGAGAAAACTGGCTGACTATGTTCATCTTAAACCTGATCTGCCTCTGGCTCACTTAAAAAAATTAGTTAGTTGAGCAGCAAGCTAAAATAATCACAGTCCCCAAGAGACCATGTGATTCTCCAGATCTATAAAGTGCACACCCATCATCTTTTCTGGTTAACAAGCTGATACCATCAGGGAAAGTCCAAAGGTTAATTAATTAATTACTTTTTTAAAAGATGGAGATGATGCAAGAGGGAATGTGCTATAATACATTCTCAGCACACAGGCTCTGATGTTACCTACAGAAGAGTTTGCTCCAAACATTTCATAGCAGTAAGAGAACTACGTTGAGATGATTGTAGGTACTTACATACTGCAGCGATAAAGCAGCGACCTTCTCTGGTGGTGGTCAGAGGGAAACAACTGGAGTATACCATTTTTCTTGAGAGAAAGCAGCTAAAACAATCACTGTGGGCTCAGTATCTAACCAGGCTCTGCTGGCAGTCATGCCACTACCCTTGCACTGCTAGCAGCAGTCCAGGGCAAGGGGTCTCAAACAAGAGCCTGTGTCCCAGCTGCAGGCTTTGCCAGCTTGTCATCCCAGGTGGAAGCAATAGGTGATCCCATCACAGAGCAGATATTTGTAAGTCAGGCTCAGCCCTGCTGGGCTATGAAGGGCAGCATAGGGCCAAGAGCTGTGTTGGCAGGAGTTGAGCAGAAGTTGGGTCTGGTGCTCCCCTGTTTAGGAAACGTGTGTGGAGGAAGTGTCTTTCTCTGCCAAACTATGCTGAACTCAGCATCTTCCAAGACACTGCTGATGTTTTCAACTTCTTTTAAAATAAATTACCAAATTACCGAATCCTCCTCAGGTCATTAAAAGTGAAGAAACCAAAATAAGCTTGGAGCTATGAGACCTTGAGGGTTGACCCTGAAGGTCATTTTTTGGTGGGCTAAAGCTGTGAGTCTTACGGCACTCCTGATGGGAAGGAGGAAAAGGATAAATGAGCTCACAGGGCAAGCTGCTTTCAAATGGTCATTTCCAAAGTAAGAATGACAGGACACGCTTTAGGTAGGCTGTGAGTTCTCATCAGCCAGACTCTCCAGGTAAAACAAGTTGTCCAGACACTGTGTCTGGCACCAGGCCCCTGGCAGCTATGAGATGTCATTTGGCTCATTTTCAATGGTTTCACAGAGAACAGTTACTTCTACCAGCACACATACTTTGAACAAGTGCATTTTTCAAATTCTGCTAATTTCAGGCTGCTGAAAAATGTCCTCAGGCTGGTTTCTGTCAGGCTCTCTATGATGTACCCCATGCCATTGCTTCCCCCATAGGGGAAGCGTGGTAATGGCGTACCGCTTTGCACTGCTAGTGAAGTGCAGGCTTACTAATCCCCCTGCTTGCTTTAGCTCTGCAGGGAATCAGCAGATCCCCAAAGGAAGGAACTGAAAATTTGGCGGGACTTGAATGCATAAGGCTTCACCCCTCATTTCTGGTGATACTGGAGGGCCTCTTGGATGTGCATCCCACTGAGTATGAGATGTGCTGAAGCAGCAGACAGTTACCCTGGACCAGGCATCAACTCTACAGAGCCAGCTCTGTGGGTTATTCCCTCATCCTGATGTATCATGTAGAAGAAAGGGTGAGTGTGAGTGCGTTTGGCCAAGGCTGCTACATGGGACATCATGGTGCTACACTAAGAGGAAATGTTTACTGGATTAAGAAATGGTGATCGTGGCAGCTCTTTATGTTTCTGAGAAGCAAACAGAAAAAAAGCCAAAGCAGGAATATATGAAGAGACAGACGTGTGCATTAGAGTTTAGACAATAGCTAATGTTTTTAACACGGCTGAAAACAGTGAGCTAAAACAGAAGGAAGGACGTAAACAGAAGAGAGCGATAACCACCAGGTCACAGACCTGCAAGCACAGAGAAGCCTCCATGCCAACAACCCCATAGGGAGGCATGGGTCGGACGTCACAGCTGTGGAGTATTTTCAAAAAATACTGTAATGAGAAGAAAGGGGAAGGTGGTAGCTGTGGATATATAGTAAAAGCTTGGGAATGGTCAGAAAGCAGTAACAGCTGCAGACAAATCTGTAGGCTGCAAAGAGGTTGATTTTGAGCATATTGGGAAGAAAAGAAATATTAAAAGTTAGGCTGCTCAGCTGGAAAACGGTAGAGTTGTTGACTTTGATTCAGGAAAAGCAGATACCGCCAATAAATACTTCTATTTTTAGGAGCCATATTATGTGGTGATGAACTTTTCCATCCCCACAGATATTAAACAAAATGTTAAACAGCAGTTACTACTAATACTAGACACTTAAAAATTAGCAAGTCCAGATAATGGCATCTTTTTCTTTAAAAAGACTTTTTAGAGAGCTGGGAAAGGAAATTTATACATGGTTGATCTTGATTTCCAGTAAACTTGGACAATCAGAGTTAACAAAAAAATGTACCAATATTTTGAAAGAATAAAGTGGATAATCTAGGTAATTATAAGCCTATCAATCCAAGATTGCTCTCCAGCACAATAATAAAATGGCTCATAAAGAATACAATTCATCAAGAATTAAAGATGGGGAATAGAATTTGGCAAATCAGTGTGGATTAGAGGAGAATAAATTTGCCATCTTGATATTTTCAGTGATCATCAACAATACTGCTGTAATAAGTTGCTGTATTCTCTGATTTCAGAAAAGCATTTGATTTGGTATTACATGAAGTTTTGATAAAGAAGCAAGGACAATACCAACTCCGTACAGGACTCCTGAGCAGAGTTAAACCCAGTATAGCAAGAGGTCTCAAATGTCCATGCAAACATGGAAATGCTGCCTAACAATTCTGGTTTTAGCATGGTCCCCTGGGAATTTGTTATAAGTTTTCTGCTACTCTTTTTACCCATGTCAAGGAAAAATCCCTTTAAATCATCACTTAAGAGTTTGCTGGTGACCACGATCAGGGGGATTGATAAATTTAACAGGCAGTATATTGATACAGAGCAATCTGGATTGCTTGGATACATTTTGCAAGAAAACAATATGCATTTGAGTGTAGCCAAGGTGAGGCAACATATTTGGAAGCCAAAATAAAGGCAGTATTTACAGGACAGGGACAATTTGGCTTTGGAAAGAGATGACTGAAAAGGAAATGAGGTCCCTGCTCATCGTCAGCTCAGTGCAAGTGCCTACTGCCATTTGTTGTAACTAACGTAATTCTCAGGAGGATTTTGAAATGAGAAAGCAGGTATGAGGCTGCTATAGCACCTTACTCCATGCTGATGTTGACATATAAGATGTTGGATAGCTGGAAATACATAGGAGAAAAGCCATGAGCCTTATGAAAGAACTGGAAGAGATGTTTTTACCATAGGATGTTTCTGGAGAGTAATCTGTTTATTTTATCCCAGGAGAGGCTGAAGAAGGACTTGAGTATGTCCTGCAAGTATGTACTCAAGAAACAGGACAGTGGTGACAGGACAATCCTGGTGGCAGAAGACGTTCTGGGGGCTGAAAGTTGAAACCAGGCAAATTCAGACAAGCAAGTAGATGCATATATTTGACTTGTACTGATGATGACTGCCGCAGTCAAGCAGCACAGCACAACCAAACACACTCCTATCGGGAGGCAAATCTCTGCAGATAATGGCAAGGCAAAATCTGTGAGCCGTTCTAATGAATGGAGAGCAGAAATGGGAGCCGCTCCGGACAGTCAGGCTAATGGAGGGGAAAGCTATGACTGAAAAGATGAAATTGCAATGTGAAGGCATTGCAAGAGCATCCGAGGGTGTGAAGATTGAGTAATGTATCCAGACTGATGTGCATGGCATTTAGCTAGTAGTTATTTGCCGTCTCTAGTCACCAATTTCAGTCCTTCATTCTTTAAACACAGCAAATCATTCAGTGGAAGGAAGATTCAGCAAAAACCTGAGAATGCAGCTGATTGAGGTATTTTCTTTCCTTTCACATATGAGGCAGTAGAATCTCACTGCCTGTCTAAGCAAGAGAAACTTCTGATGTTCATACAATAGAATTGTGGAAACTTGATTCTTAAAATAGCAAGAAGATTATTAAAGAAAAAAGATGTAAAATATAAACCTGTGCTTGAGGATCAGAACTTTCCTTTCCCCCCTTCTGTAAGAGGAGAGAAAAGAATTACTCCTTTGTACCCCCTGAGACTTTAAGCTCTTTCAGATGAGATTTAATCACTCAAGAGAGCTGTTTGGAGGGTTTGTTCAAGATTTCATGCAACTAAGAGAGAAGCAAGTGCCACTTCAGAGTCTCCTGTTACGTTAATTGCTAGGATAAAGGGAGGCAAAGAAAAAGATCTGCATGTTCCCAAACAGTCCTAACTGTGCCTGAAAGCACTTGCTTCCCAAACTAATCCCCTACTTACCCCAGATACTTGATGACTTATTGGTGGCATTCAGTAAGAGGTAGCCAAGGGCAACAGACTCTCTAATTATAGCATGACCTGTTGCTAATTACTGTTTGACTAACGCATTACTGTTGTATTATCCCACTAAATAAATAATATCCACTCTCCTCTGGCAGTGTTTACAGAACTGATTTCCCATTCAGCCTCGACTCAAAGCTGTAAACAGTCGCCAGTGACACCAGCTGCTCCAGTCAGACCCCGCGGGTGGGGAGCCCTGCCTCACATATTAATAACGAGTGATGGACACGAGTGCTGAGCAAATGTGACAGCCACTGCCTTGGCCAACAAACCGCCAGCTCGGCTGAGGTCCTCAAGCTGGAAGTATGGACTGACGTGACCGCAAGGGGGGTGCTGAGGATCCCACACACCCTGGAGGTCTGGGAGCAGGCTGGGGGTTTCTGAACGCGATGTTTTCGAGGCAATGCACCAGTATCGTCAAACACCAGATGTTTCATCCCACCATATGCATTTTGGGAAGACTGTTGATCAAATCCAGCTGGCAGGTCCAGCCCAACATGCTTTCCAGCCACCTTCCCTGGTGACCTGCTCAGATTGAAGGATGGCAGCCTTTCCGGACCGTCTCCTGCGGAGGCTGGAAGGTCCAGCTCATATTCAGCCTCTCTGAAGCTATTACTGCCAGGCGTCCTTAAAACCCTGGCTCCACTTGGCCACCGCTTCTTGATGCCCAATCTCCCACCCCCTCACCACCCAAGCAGTGATGACTGCCACACTCCATTTTGAAATTTTTAAAAATAAACTTCTAAAAATCATTTTGAAAGCATTTTGAAATTCTCATGTTGCTCATGAGAAGATTTGAAATTTCCACTTTTTATTCCCAAGTACAAAGAATCTCTGACTTTCTGGCAGTTATAGCAAATAAATTAACTGGTAAGAAAGCTCATGGGAACAGCAGATTTTTAACTGAATATTGTGCATTACTTAATAATAAGTTCTGAATTTGCAATGGCAAGGACTAGCAATGAAAACCTGGTTTAGTCACTAAGATAATCCAGCTGGGCAAAGGAATCAACAGTGTGCGACTTGTATGTCCCATGAAACTTAACAAAAATAGTTGCAATATTAGCAACCAAAAAATTGCAATGAATGGTCCACAAATGGAAAATAAATATAGGAAAGAATCTGCATGTTGTCAGCAAAGTTTATCATTCATATTTCCTAATCTAAAATTAATCTACATCTAAAATTATCCAGTATAAACATAGGTATTCAATCATATACCCTCCATAGTTATTGGGAGTGAGATATTCCTTATTCTTGAGCTCACCTGGACTCACGGTGTGTTCCTCCTGTGTTAAATTAGTTTAGAGGTTGCAACATGCTCAGACTACAGGAGTATATGGACGGGATGGTCTGTGATACTGGAAAGGGGGTTTGGCATCAGGGCACAAGCAGGATCAATGAAGGTCTTTATTTTGAAATTCTGTAGTGTTAAACAAGAAAAAGGTTTGGTCATAACCAGATAAACCAGCTTAAGACCTCAAATTCTCAGCTTTTGTCTCTGAAAAATATGATATACAATATATCCTTCATGGA
>NW_008824283.1:2282927-2296782 GCF_000699105.1 Pygoscelis adeliae | reverse complement strand
GAGGTTGTAATTAATTTACAAGCTACCTTTTGTCATTTTTCACTAATACTCCTTTACTTTCACCCAACTGTTTAAGTTTCATTCTTTCATGGTCTCAGTACTTATGCCAAACCCGTGTTGTACTGAATATGCATCAGCTGGGGTCTAAGTGTGACCAGCTCTGAACAACTGCAGAGACTCTGAATTGTGCCATAGGAACAGGAAAGCAAAAGTTGGCAAGTTTCCCTTAAGAAGATGCAGAGGGGAATTCACACCTTGCCCGGCACATCTGTAGGATGCTCCAGCCTACATAATTTCCTCCTTGTTGTTTCCAGGCACATACATGGCAGTACAGCGAGTATAGCAATGCATGGGGACAATACAGCACTGCTCTGCAAATTGTGTAGCTATTTATAAAAACACAGAAAGTGGCTTTAAAAGTTGCTATTGTGATTTCCTGTCATTTTGTACTCCCTTTATGGAGTACAGGGATACACAGTGGTGGAGGAGTAGGTGCAGCCTACAGATGAAGTTTAGTATTTTGAGGCTGCTTTTAAAAACTTCTGTGTGGGTGTTTGCCAAAGGATCTTTTTTTATATTTTCTTCACTGCTAGTGAAACAACCAACTTTTACTCATACTTACACAGTCCATCATAAAGTAAATAAAAAAACCTACTTGTCCTAAGAAGTTGCAAAGTACTAAATTAGCCAAAAATAAATGTTCTTGTTGGAAAACAAGTTCCAGATGTGTCTGCCAGACTCCTTCCATCCAAAGCTGCAGTATTTAAGGTCCACAACACAGGTTGGATATGAGTAACAAAATTTCACTGTTGTTGAAACAAAACCAGATAATTGCTTGAGAGGCATTTCTATCCATGCTCTCTGGACATGTTTCCCAGGGCTGGAAGGGAAAGTCAGTGGGGGCTTGGTTCACATGAGGTTAATGGGAAATCTGGGACACCAGAGGAAGAGCCACAGGGAAAGAATGAAAATGGAGGGTTTGCATGTGCACCTTCCTTATGCATGGCCAAGAACTGCTGCTGGCAAAACGTGGCTAAGTCACCAGATGGACAATTCCTTCAGAAGTTCTCCTCCTCCCTCCATCACCTGCTATTACAAGGACAGGTTTATCACAATATATCTATCCTGTGGGTCTCCTGCACTTTTAGGAAAGTAATTTATGCATTTGGTGCATATTTCCCCTTCCATCTTTTTATCCATTTGAATCAAAACCTGTTAGGGATGGGACAGTGTTTAATGCAGCCTTGGCATCCTTGAAGCACAAGAAACCAAACAGGCCAGACAGTGAATCCTTCAGGCCTGAGAAGGGCTCTAAGGGCAACCTGCAAGTCCTCCATGAAAGTGGCCCAGGCAGGGACCTTAATCTTAGCGTTCTTATAACAGCTACTGCTCCTTAATCATGTTACACTGCTTGTGTGGAGCAGAATTGAGGGCTCTGATTTTGGCCTCTGGGTTTCTGTTACGGGGAGAGTTACCAATGGGGTCTACATGGAGGAGGCTGTGGGGCACCTGAGCCAGCCAACACCATGCTGGGCACAGAGAAGACATCTCTCCTGGGGGGGATCTAAGTGCTACTAGCCCCCAGAAGTGATCTGGCAGCAGATACAAATCCTTCCCACACGTGGTTCTGACTTGAAGCTTGGCAGTGGCTGACCCAAATTTTCTTGCCAGCTCCTGTTCAGGTCCCGCACGGACTAAGTTTCCTTCTCACAGTTTGTGGCGTAGGAGGTACAGGTCATGAAAGCTGCCACTGACTGTGAGATGCCCCAGGGTCTGCACTGCAATGTCACCAGTACAGTGGCTGGAGTTCCCCTGAGCCTGCTGAGGCGGAGTTGTGCTCGGTTCGGAGGGGAGCTGTTGGCAGTGTGTTGCAGCTGCTGCCCAGGAGGTGATCAGTGTGCATCTGTCTGCAAGCCCCAGAGGTGCCAGGATGAGCCCCTTTGTGCTCAGTACAAAAGCTTTTTGCTTTGCCATTTGGAGAATAGTTTCCTTCCAGGAGATATCCCCTGTTACCCTGGAGATAACTCATTCCCGTGGTTCTGATAGCTTGTTTGCAGACAGGCATCTGGGGAGCACGACCTACCCTCTGAAGCGACTGCATTGTTAGCACCATTCGTTCGACCTTCAGTCAGCTCAAATATAGAGAGCTTAAACAAGTGTTATTATAAAGTGAATTTAAAAATCTATTTCCTTGTTTTGTATAATGTACAAGATGGGAAAGTTATGGATCTGTCTGCAAGGAGAAGTGTTGTTTGTAGCATGAAAAGCCCAGCGATGTCAGTCCAAGCATCTGCACGTGCTGCCCTGCCTGTGCTCTGAACTTCCCTGGGTGCACGTTCAGCTGCCCTGGGTGCATGCTGAGCTGTGTCGGGTGAGCCCAGGGCTGTCCTGGGTGCACACTGAGCTGCCCTGGGTGTCCTCTGTTTGGTCCAAGATGTACATCTGGGCATGACCTGGCACAGCATCTACTCCAGATCACCTCCAGCTCCCCATGTCTCCCCCGTGACTGCTTCGCTGCCCACACAGCTAAGTGCAGAAAGCAAAGCACTAGCATGACCCTGTTAGCTCTGACAATGCTTCAAGGCCATGGGTTTACATCAACCCAGTCTTGAAGCTTTTGGAAGTGCTCACCCGACCGCCCTCCCAGGTATGTTCGTACTAGTACAGTCAGTGAGGCAGCTTTGGGACCACACACATCTCATGCCTGACTGCCCTGGAGCCAACCTATGCCAGCCATCTCCACTCAATGGCTGAAATCTTTTTTTCATGTGTCTGGATAAATTATCTGAAAGGAAACCGCAGTGTTTAAAAGAAATGAAGAAGAGTAAGAATAGCTTCAAAAGTATAAACAAAAGCAATGCTCTCCCAAAGAGCTGTAGAGGCAAACTAGGTACAGCTCCTCTCCAGCCTGTCCTCCCCATCCTGCCTGTCTCATAACTAAGTTTTTCTAGTCTAAGTGGGAAGAAGGGATTACACCCTCTCCCATCTCCAGCACTACACAAAGCGTAACAACAATCATAAAGATGATTTTAAACAAATTTCAGGATTACAGACAGGAACTTCACACAATTAGCAAGTGAAGGAAGTTAACAGTACTACATTCATGTCGACAACGGGAAACCCAGACACAGGGAGGTTAAAGGCCATGACGAGGACTACAAAATCAAAGCAGTAGTAGAGCTGGGATTAGAAATCAGCTTTTCCCTACTCCAAGCCTGCACAACATCTGCATTACCAACAGGTAACATCCTCTCCTTTCATGAGTATGAAACAGGACTCCAGATTTTGGAGTGCCTAAGTCACCTGCTGGGCCTTACTCTCTTCTGATGAAGATAATCAACCATGGAAAATGGGATGTCATGGTTGCAGAACAGTTTTATGAACACCCTCTAGATCAGCTGAGTTTAACATTTGGCTCCTGGGCAGTTCAGATGCGGTTCCCATCTCAGGGCTATGCCACGTGAATGGCAGCAGAGCTGTGCCGACAGGAGCCTGGCAGCTAATGCAGCCTGTGGCTGGCTCTGCGTGGCCTTGGCAGCTCTGCTCTGGGAGCCACAGTCTCCCTCTCCGTAGCTCTCGTGGCTCTCACTGTCCAAGGCTGTGACATGCAGCTCCTCCATCAGGTGAGCTGGTCGCTCTTCTTCCAGAGATGCCACAAAAGATGCTCCCCGGTGCGGCTCACCTGCCCAGAGCTTCACCTCCATTGACCCAACTGGCAGATACTTGAAGCTTGAAGGTAGTTTTTGTCCCCCAAAATTATAAACTAGGAAGGTCGTGCATGGGTCTGCCACTGACCCAAATTAACAAAAGATCAAAAGATCAGAACCTTTCTCTCCTGCAATGCAGAAGTGCGGCAGTAAATCTCTCTGTTAAATTGCCACCCAGTGTTAGAGCTTGGAATGCCACAATAAACTGCCAGAGCCTTTTCACACTGTACAACTGGAATTTATAATTCTTGGTTTGCTGTTTGATTGCCATACAGCTGACACCCTCCGGCCACGTGGTGGCCATAACTTACCCTGCTGCACCAAGCAAAGTCTTTCCAAATTCAACACCATCTGATCAAATGACTATAAACAAACTAAATACCAGCACAGATCTTGACGGCTATAACTGTTAAAATGTTTATTCACTCTGTGAGCAAATAAACTTATGCTTTGGAACGGTTATGGCTACTAACACTTGTCTAACTTTAAGAAGCTTTTATAAGACTTTGTAAACTTACGTTATTAAATATAAGTTAACTTCTATCTTCTGGACAGCAACATTTTTTTTGGAGGAGGATTGCTCTAAAGCAACTGCACAACAGGCTTTTAACTAACATTTATTTCCTGTTTAAGCAACAGTAAATCACTATACTAAGCAATGGAGTTGTATTTGTCCAAAACCAGGAGGGGAGAAAAGTATAAACCTCTTCTGACTTTTCTTGTGTTCCTTGGGAAATCTTATGGGAAACCAAAACATGAAGAAAATACTTGAACTTAAAAGCTATGGCAGCTTAGAGCTTCACCTGAGCCTCAGGTGAGCTTCAGGTAAGACCAAGTCTCTCACCATCAGTCCAAACAAGGCAGCAGACCATGGAGCTGGAAGTACCATTCCTATCAGGCGAGTGCCTCAGCAGTCTGAGCTAACTGTATTTGGTGGTCCCAGTTCCGAGGTTCCATGAGTGTGCTTCTACGCACGCATTCCTACACAGCTGGAGCCTGGTGGACACGCGTGTGAGTGGCAGCATGACAAATTAAGTTCATAAGCACTTGGCAGTGTCCTCAGCTTCCTGTGCCCTAAAGACCTGACAAAATTCATGGATGGAGAAACCAAAAAATGCGGAAGAAAGGTGTTTCCTTGCAACAGCATGTGTAAAGGGGAAAAAGTTTAATCCTCCCCTTCTATAATAAACCCCATCATTTTCTTGAAGTCCACCAAACTTCCAGTAGCTCCATTACAGACGCAGGCTAATGAGCTCTCAATGGTAATGCTGTGCCACGGTGGAAGGAACCACACTGCATTTGGAAGACATGAGATTGGATAAAAAGCCTCAAGGAGATTGCCTTCATGAACAATTCCTTCAAGCATAGATTATCAAATATGGTTTAGTTTTATATTTCATAGCTAAAAAGCTTGCTGAATCTCTCCTGCTGTTCTGGTTTTGTGTTCTGGTGCAGCAACACCTGAAAAGCTGGTAAATCCTGATGCTAAGGTACACCCTTGGACTGTTTGTTTGCAGTATGTGACCAGACCCTTCTCAGGGCTCACTAGCTGTTTTCCAGAGTCTAAGTTCAAAAGACAGTTTCACCTCGGGTTGTGCCATTCATTGCAAAGTCAGCAAGAACAGCCACACTCCCTTCCCAGCCAAGCTGGTGGAAACACTGCCGCCAGCTTCCACAAGTTGGCTTGGTCCCTGCTAGAGAATACGAAACACCAGACCTCACAGAAGGGTTGAATGAGGGTCAGGAAATAGATATCCTCTACAGGGGATTTGTCAAGTGCAGCAGGAGATGGCAATCCTCCGATGACCATGCTCTCGCTCATCTCACATCTTAGTACTAGATACCAGTTCAAAAACTGCCACCTCTTCCCTACAATACAAAGTCAAAAAAAGAGAAGGTCATGTAAGGCTTGTTATACATTCATGACACAAATTTATGGTCTCTCAATGGGAAACACAGACAAAATTACTATCTAAAAATGACTTCCAAGCCAAGCAAGCCTTCATAGTCACCCAAAACAAATAATTTGTTACTTTGGTCTTTTTTTCCTTCCTATTTGTCATTCCTGGGAAAACTCTTCAGGATGAGACTTGTAATTTTCTCCAGATGGATCCAAGGAAAGTCTGATTTATGCTCCTCTGGAATCTTCTCCCATCACCTCTGTCCCTGAGCAGCGCACAAGCTTTTTTCTCTCAGCAATCCTTTAAGATTCTTCCATACACATATATTTATCGTCACATACTTTTCTGCTTAGAGTTTATTTTACCCTAAATCTCTTGGCTCCAGCAATACTGCACTTTTTCAGTGGGTCCTAAATTGTCTTTTCAAGAAATTATTCCTTTGGGGAAAAAAAATAAAAATCTTAACTATAGACTTGATTCCCCCACTACATCAATTAATTCTATTGCCTTCATTAGACTTAAATATGGTTTCCACCAGCACAAGAGATCCAGCTAACAGTACTATGACCATAACCTCTATGTAAATCCCTTAGAAATTAATTGTAGCTCACAGATCTTTGCTGGTATCAATTTATTGATTTTTATCATAACTGTGGATGTTAATATTATGTATTCATCACAAAAGGTTTATGTGAATACAAAGCGCTACATATTCACTTTAACATTGATATTCATCATTTCTCATTCATCAGTTTCTCAGGTTGAATTGTGTCTGTTCTCTGTGCTCAGCAGCATGGAAGGGGTAAAGACTTTTAAAAGAGAGCTTAAAACAGTTCAACAGTAAGTAAGCTGGTTGCCTCAATTTTTTTTTTTTATTTCCAGAAAATAAATAAATAGTAAAACAGTAAAGGTATGCAGGTAAACTAGACAGAATGCATAAATATTGTTCTTTCCCAAATTATTTTTTCAGATGCATAATCAGTTCATACTAATGCATGAAACTTCCAGATTTTTGGAAGGTGTTCATGGATAACAGCCCCCTTAAGTTAAACTGATTCAGTTGAACTGAATCAGATGCTTCAGTTTATTGTATTAGCAAAATTGTTCTTCACTGACTTTCAGGACAAGGAAAAGACAGGACTGTTGTTCTCAGCTGCATTAGGGACATCTCTCCGGTGCAGCCTTCAGCCCTTTGCCTTCCCCGAGGAAGTGCTGCCTGCCCTGCCCACCAGCTGTCTCCTGCCCACAGTACAGCAAACGGCACCTCCTGACACTTTGGTGCGCAATGGAGATGCCTTTAAACAATCACACCATTCTCATCTAGCTCAGGAAGCTCTTACGGACACAATACGATTTAAAACAACTGTGATAAATGACAAATAGTAGTAAAAGACTGAAGAGCATATGGTCTACGGCAGAGGCTAGGAAGGGACAGGGAAGGTCACACTGTCTGCAGTTTGCTGTTAAAGTTAAATGTGGATTTATAACTGATTGGATCTTCTGTAACAAATCTTCCTGCACACCTGACTTCCCTGAGATCTTTTCTAACATCCCTACTGATGCACGAAAGCATTTTTGTAGGATTTGTTAAAACTTACTATAATGGGTCGTCAAGGTTACTATATCACTTGCAGTGCAGCTTGTTATGGGTAGGGCTTCTGCATGTGACTAAGAGCCACATGGACTGTGAATTTATGAATATCACGATCTGTGCATGTCTCAGTGGGATTTTGGACCTTAGCCCACATGCTTCCTACCTTCTCCACCTTGGAGATCCCAAATGTGTCGGCACCATTTGAACTAACTTCCCCAAACCAGTTTCATTTCTGCACCCTCTCTGGATGTACATGTGGCTCTTGGTCACATGCAAAAGCCATACAGGTAACAAGCTTTAGGTAATTACTCCCTCAATCTTTACATGGGGACCACGAGACAGAGGACGTAAGACCCATAAAGCATTCATACACAGGTAAGTTATCCAGCAATATGGCGATATGGCTATTCTACAGCTGCAGACCAAAGGTTTTCAAAGGCGTGAATGATCTGAGCTTCGGCATTCTGGGGTGTCTTTTTTTTAACCCATTTATGTCTCTTTTCATACAGTTCTGTCAGCTACTCCAATTACAAGAACACAAACTGTTGATTTGGTGGAGGGTTAGGAACATGCCTGGGGAATAACACCCTTCTCAGGAGGTCCCACCTGGACCTGTTACACAGGTCAGAAAAAACACAAAGGTCTAGCCAAGACAACCCTGTTAAACAGCCACCAGTGATAAGAGAACAGCTAATCAAAATGCCTACCTATTTGCATTTCTGTAAAAAAGGTAATATTCATTTGGAAGGGTTTTAGTCAGCTGTAAGTGACAACAACAACGCCTGTCAGTGTACAGTTCAGAGCACTCTGCCAGACTGGCCAAACAGCCAGGAGAAGGGTGGTCAGGAGCGTACGTGTTTCAGAAATGGAGGCTGAGACAGAGTTGGCAGGATAAACCAGAGCTGCCTAACTCCAAATTGCGTATTTCTTCAGAAAAACAACTCTTGCCCCCCTCCCTGCCTTGGGGATAAGGACCAAGCCTTCTTCATGTCTAAAGGCAAACCTAAAATGAGCAAGAAAAGTGGAAGGGAGGTGAAGAAGACTCCAGTTATGAGCTGAAGTACTGGTGGGCCGTACCCCAGGCAGTGCATCACGCTTTCATAGCTTTTTTTTTTTTAATTTCTATATTCCTCTGAGTCCAACAGACAGAAGACGTTTTGAGCTGATGCTCTCCTCTCTTCAGCAGAAACAGCCAGAGGTGCCTTTCTGAATTACAAGCATGGTCCCAATTTTCCCCCAGGAGCCCTTGGGAAGCCCTCGGTGCCAGCCTGCAGCCCTGCTCTGGTGCAGCCCTGTGCGTGGTGCAGCCCTGCTCCTCCTCCTCCTTCTCCTGCTTCTCCTCGTGCTCCTGCTCCTGCTCCAGCCTGGGCTCCGGCTGAGGAGTGAAGGCGGTGGAGGGGAAGGAGGGCAGGCTGAAAGCTGGGAAGGGGAGAGCCCTCTGAGCCTTTCAGTTGTCCAGAGGTGGCTTAAAGCTTTTCAGCAACACAGACATCTTCCTCCCCATCCCCTCTTTGTTTTCTGAAAGCAGAGGAAGGTGCTCCCTCAGGCGTAACTCCCCGACTGCACCGACCTGTGAACTGCTTGTTTGACTGTGCAGAGCATCAAAAGGAAATGTCAGTGAGATCTCTGAGATCCCTTTTCTGTGAGGCCAGGTTTTTATGTCTGTGCTCACAGCAGAGAGTACTTTATTCCTGAAGCAGTGATGTTCAAGGCTCTGTTTAAAGAGGGAGATACCAGTCGATACAGCAGACACCAGCTCCCTTCACCCTCTCCGTCAATCTGCTGCTTCCCCCTGCCTCAAACAGTCCCTCTACCGCTTCACCATATCCCATCCCCGTTGCTAAAAACCTTCCTTATTAAAAGCAATAGATTGGGTACTTAATTTTCTCTTTGCATGGCAGGAAATTACATCAGGTCCTGCTATGAATGATCCAGAAGCAAAGTTTCAGCTCACCTAGTACAAGCCACTGTCTAATGCAGGAAGGGACGCTATCAGCTCCAAGTGCTGATTGAGAATAGCTCAGCTTTTGTCATGCTAGTTACCTCTGAAATGTGTTCACTCGAGGAATTCATGGGCAGCAATCAGATGTTTTCCTGCCTGCTTTTCATCACAGCTCATCAGAAATTGGGATACAGTTGGGGAAAGGGCAGGGGAGAGAGAGTCTGAGATGTGATGAGAGAACTAATCCATCCTTGGAAGAGGAACTGATTTTGCACTTTTTTTCCTGCTTATTTTACAGTTAATAAAGAATTAAGGAAGATTGCTGAAAATATGTCCATTCAGGCAACAGCTGAATTTCCTGCTAATTGCTTTGGGATGGTGAGGGAGGAGGGAAAGTGTTGGGACATTACAATAAGCAGTAAGTGGTGTGATTGGTGACTACCCAAAACCTTGCGTCTGCACATATGTCGCTAATGGCAGAAATTAGAGTTGTGTTCTTACAAAAGCCCCCTATTTAGTGAATGATGGTGAACATTAAAAAACAGTTCCATCTTACAGGGAGAGAGAGAAGTGGAAAGTCATTTATCATGGCATTTATCTTGGCTGAACAAATAGTGCCCAGGCTCTGCTCCCCAGCTTTTCCCTGCACCAGTCTCATGTGCAGTGCAGCTCCTGCAGCCCCCAGCTCTTCCCAGCCGCCTGCTCGATGAGGGGGCCAGCATCTCCGACCTGCCTTGGGGCAGGAGCCAGCTGAGGGCAGAATGAAGAATGGCTTTGCCAAAGCCCACCATGAAAAGGAGCGGCACAAATAAGATTAACCCTTGTCATGCACTAAGTCTGCCTTTGTTTCTCTACCTCCCGGGTAGGTCTGGGTTCACAGGGAGGGGGAAGCTGCTAGGAAACGTATGCTGAATAAGCACCAAGAGGTATTTTGATATGCATCCTGGATGCGCTCAGGAAGAGGGCAGGAGTACCTGCGGTTACAACGTACCCTTTAAAAACACCCGCGGCAACAAACATAAAGTGCCCCGGTACAGGGAAGCGCGAAACACTGAACTGAGACAATCTCCTCCCATTACCTGTATCTTTGGTTCACTGTATTTAACCATACTTTTGATCCGAAGGAAGAACATCCTAATGGAAAGCAGCATCAAAATCTTTCATCAACACCAACTTAGCAGATCCAATAAAACCTCTGACCGCCATCAAGTCAGCAGATCCAGTAAGTAAACAGTTTTTCCCCATGAGTTTTCTTTGTGATCTTGGCTTTTTCACAAAAAAAGCAGATTACACTGAAAACAGACTTTTCCCACAGGAATTTTCCATTTGTCACTTAAAAAAGAAAAACACTACCAAGAAAATCTGCTAGGTCTGTCATTTAGTTGTTTCAGCTCCATATTTCTCTTTAGACAGACTGTAAAACAGATTCTTAGGCCATGGAGAGAAAAATCAGATGGAGAAAAGGGGCTGGGAGAGACCCTGAGGAGCTGTTTAATCAGACCCAACTATATTTTAATCTGCTGTAGATGACATTTGGGGATGGAGATTCCAAGTTCTCCTTATGCAGTCTCCCAGAGGGGGTACACATAGGGATTATTCTAGGGTCTATCATAAATCTTTCTTGCTGCATTTTATTGCTGTGACTTCTTTTCCCACCCCGAACAGACATTGAGATCTGTTTATTACTCTCCTTTCTGCAGACACTCCTGCATCTGAAGAGCAGTACCATGAATCTGCCCCCGGCCGTGCTGACACCGACACAGAGCCCAGCCTGCCCCAGCTCTGCTCTTCTCTCCTGCTGATTTCTGAGAGCTCTCCCTGATCTCTCCCGTACCTTTCCAGAAGTGCAATTTCCAAACCAGAAGAGTGCTGAGAAGAAGGACTCCTTCCCCTGCCTTACACACCACATTCCTCTGTATGAGTGCCACTACCGTGTTTGCTCTTTTTCAGCATTAGTTGGTGCGTTTTGTTGATTCCCTGCTTTCTGTGTATAACTTTCATGTCCTTTCCCGTGTAATACCTTCCTATCCGATCATTCTCCATCCACTTTTTGTGCAGTCAGTGATTCCTGCCTACACACAGCTCATCGTCATCAGGTCCATCAATCTTCACGTGAAGATCCTTCCCCAACAGTTACTCTGTGATGAATACAGCACGACTCCTAGAGAAGGTCTCAGGAGAGAGATTTCTGAGGTTTGCACTTGATCCACCTTCATAACCTCTCAGTCAGGAGATGTGGGCACCCGGGTGTGATAAGGTTGACCCCCACCAGGGGCTGATAGGAAGCAGACTCTCTGCACCCAGTTCCTGACATGAGACGTGCATCTCTGCCACCTGGGGTATGAAAACATGTCACAAGAGCTACGTGCACCGCAGTGACTTCCGGCAAATTTTCATGGTTCATGACTGAATTCAAGTGGAGTGGACCACACTGCAGAGGCCATCGCACGTCCAACATGCCAGTGAAAGTGGCAGACTTCTGCAGACACAGTTGGTTCCCCAGAGGGAAGCCTGCCACGTGCTAGGGAAAGCTCAGCAGAAATCCTGACGCAGTGCAATCTTAAAATCTGTTTAGGAAAACTGCCTGTATTTATAATCAAGCCTGGATGTATGACTGTGGCTTCATGTTCATTCATATGAGATGCGTGCACTCCCGGCAGTGAAAATGGTATTTTGATGTTGAGATAGGAGCCCACGATCTCATCCTCCTTACGTGGCCAAGCACATGACACCACGTTTACGCCAGCTTTGTACTCCATCCCTAGAGCTGCGCTGGCTGGAGGACACACAACACCTGATCCAGCACATAGCCTGCCAGGACAAAAACCACTCCATTTAAGGGTGTTTTGACAAACTTAGATGATTGAGAGAGGGCATGCAACAACTCGGTGCTTTGTGTTTCTGACAGGGCACTCGCTGTCGTCAGCCTCAATTTGTCCTCATGTGGGAGCACAGCTTTACCACACGTAACTACATTAAGACGTAACTTCACATACAGCTAGTTACTTTAGAATTTGGAAGACAGTGTGTCCCTGGACCATGCTCTTCCCTCAACCACTCTGAGCATCCCTAACAGCTTCTGTTACGGCTTAGCATTGCTCGCAAAGGCCGGATAGATGTGGAGACAAGTTTACAAGACAGGAGGCTCCAGATAGTCTGGCAGTGCCTCCCCTATTAACAACAGAGCAGCACAGCTGATAAGGAGCCCCTTCCTTCCTTTAGCCAAGTTGCACGGAAATCCTAATTCACTCGTCATTTAAAAAGTGCAGGGGGGCAAAGGAATTTAAACTCTAGCTAGATTTTTACTGTCTAAGTAATGCTCTTGTAGAGGGACGGCCAGCAGAAAGCTGAAGGGATGAAGACCTTTCCCCATGAAGTCTCCACAAGCAATGTTGATAATCAATCTCACTACCATAAAAGGAGGGAACTAGTGTTGCTCTGTGCTCCACAGCAATCCCTACAAATTCTCTGGGATTTAAACTATAAATCCTTTTTGGTGTTGCCCACCCATCTCTTTTTTCCCTATTTAATGGAAAGAAGAAAATTTCCTTTAAAAGCAGCTTCCTCTATGAGCTCCACCACCACACGGTGCACACCCTCCGCCCTTAGCCGAGCTGGGGATGTCTCTCTGGGACACGGAGGTCGGCGAGCGCTTCTTGGGGGCACGAAGGTCCACCTGAAATGGGCTGGACCCAAACTCCTGGAGGAAGACAACTTCTTGTGGCTGGCAGGCCAGCAGCCAGGGCAGACCTCTGCATGTGCAGGCTGTGACAAGGGGGAGGGAGAGCTGCAGAAAGCCTCCTGCGTGCCTCTCCCTGTGCCGCAGCTCTCTGGGGAGATGAAATGCATCTTCCCATCTTCCCTCTCCGCATCCTTGCTCGGCTGCACTGCAGCGACTGCCATCAGTCCCGGGAGGTCCTCGCGTCTGGCCCCGGCTGCCGTCACGGAGCGCTGAGGGTCAGGGCTGTCACTGTTACAGCCCCACCAAGGGACACTTTCCCTGGAGGAGTAAGGCGGGAGGCACAGGCAGTGATGTGGAGCCAGGAAGGTCTGCCCCGCACCGTCTCGCTGCGCTGGCTGCTTGATGCAGTGCTAGCTATGCTGCGTGGCGTCCTGTGCCTGATACTATTTTTGCCTGGGGTTTGAGCTTCAGTGAAGGATGATAATCAGTGTGCGCTGTGTTTGCCATTTTTCTTTGCAGACGTCTTTGGGGTGCTTTTCTTGCTGTTGTTGCTTTTAGCCAGGCTTTTTTAAGTCTTCATCACCTAAAAATGTTTTCATGTGCCAAGACTAGAGCTTTCAGTCTCTCTTGGGTTCCCTATTTTTGGTTCCTTGATCTGGGCTCTCATTGCTAATTTTTTTGTGTGCTTGTTTTTAAATAAACAAAAGCTGTAATAATAAATGTCCGGGGACCCAAAGAGTAGTGAAGGATCAGTTGTTTGCTAAAGAAGAGGGATGTGGCTGTAGAAGAGAGAAGAATTGACTGGGAAACACTGCAGAGCCAAACATCCCAGAATACCTCACAGCTCATCTTGTCAGGCGGCAATGCTGAGAGGGGAAGGCAGGGAGTTCTCAGGATGCAGATAAACGTGGATGAGCCAAAGAGAGGCAGTCAATCTGCTGTCACCATTACCATTCTTGCTAATAATAAACAATGGAGCATGCTCGCAGACCACAGTCCTTCTCATCTTCAAAGTGCCATGCAGCAGGA
>NW_008824283.1:2269488-2282893 GCF_000699105.1 Pygoscelis adeliae | reverse complement strand
TGCTTGACTACTGGTAACCCTTCATCTGCCCCAAGCCTTTCCCTTGCCCTTCTCCCTGGCCAAGTGAAACCTGGTGTGGTGCTGGCTCCGGTAGTGCAGTGCAGCACAGGGATTAGCAAAGCAAGACTGGAGTACGTGGGCTGTGCCACCTCACCCCCCACCGCAACCACCCACCAAGGCAAGGGCTCCAAAATCCTCCCTGGGGGGCCACTGAGTGTAGGTGGAAGACAGGGAAGGTCTGGGACTATGTTACATCAAATGCAAAACCTGCAATTATCCAGTTTACCCAAGAACTACAAAGGAACCTGAAATATAAATTAGCTTTCAAATCCTGTTTCATTCCCCACCAAGCAAATTTCACCATCCCTGGCTTGCAGGCTTGGCTCAGAGCGATTACTGAACACACGCCCTGACACCCAGCTGGCGCTGCAAATGGGAGGAACCTGGAAACAAGTGAGATGCCAGCTGGGTCCCCAGTGCTGTCCTTTGGAGAAGACAAACCTAAAGCTTGTCCTGGAATTAAAAGCTCTTCCCCCAAATGGAGTTAAAGCGAAGTTGAAGACTCTTCCTTGAAGACAAAGCTGGCAGCCTTGTTCAAACCCCTGAGACTGAGCAGTGAAGCTAAACTTGGCACCACCTGGTTCAGGCCATACTGTACCTTGTCCACCTCTCATCCTCCACCTCACAATGCCTTCAGCACTGCTAGGCAAAAAAACGTGTTCAGAAACCCTCTTTTGACCAGGACATTTTCCCTGAGATGATTTAGGAAGTGTGAGAGATGCTAAGAAAGCTGCTGTGTGTTCAAGAGGAACAGCTTCCCCTTTGCAGACCATGCTGAGGATCTCCTCTGCTACATCCCAGCACTTACTCATCCCTCCAGGAGGTTTCAGAGCTTTCTGCACATCCATACGCAGCCCATCCTCTGCACAACCTCCTCCCCATCTTTTAATTTTTGCCTTTTCCTAGAACTACTCAGCAGTGCCTGCACTTGTTCCAGAAAACCCCAGCAAACCAGAGCTCCTTTACCTTCTGCCTTCAGCGCTTCAGCCCAGGAAGAACTAGCAAAGGGAGACCCAGAGCAATCCAGACCCATGTCTGCACTGCCATAAATCTGCCTTTGTGAGGGACTGACTGCCTCTGGGACACG
The DNA here is from genome assembly GCF_000699105.1 of Pygoscelis adeliae. Classification (NCBI taxonomy): domain Eukaryota; kingdom Metazoa; phylum Chordata; class Aves; order Sphenisciformes; family Spheniscidae; genus Pygoscelis; species Pygoscelis adeliae. The sequence goes on along the minus strand of NW_008824283.1, from coordinate 2,281,746 downwards.
CACTATTATTACAGGCATAGCCGTGTACTACTATTACTAGTGGCTTCCACCCCAGTAACAGATGTGGGCACACAAAGCACAGACACTGAAGAGCGAGGCTGGTGTGAACAGAAGGGTAGGGGGAGAGGAGATCAAGCAGTCAGTCCTGTGCAACAGCATCATCACAGCAAGGCAAAAATCTGTGGAGATGGCTGTAAATAGCTGGTGTTCAATAAAGGCCTGAGGTAGATTGTTCCACGTGGCAAAATTGAACAATAAAATGATAAAGCATTGGAAAGCTGGGATTTGGGATGGACCACTTTGTAAGGTAGGCCATATATTAGTTTCAGCAGTGTTCATCAAAGATTATGTTTTAAAGACAGGAAAATATGATTCCTGAGCAAAACCCAAAAATGGAAGGCATTGGGTTTCCCTGGGCAGCACTAACCAAACCTTTTTCAATGCAGAATAAATTTCTGTTACATCATGGTTAAGTTTGACTCTTCCCCTATTTACCCAGTCTCCTGCTTAGGCTGCAGTAAGAATCATCCCTGACCAGACCTGCAGACACTTCAGATTTGTTCATCACCTCTGCTATTTATCAGCCAGGCCGAACACTTTCTGAGATGGGTCTTCTGGCAAAATCTCAAGGCACTGCCTGAGGGCTGGTGTAAGAGCTGAAATCCAATCTATTTGCCAAATGTTATTTTCCTTCATTTACTATCTTGAAGGATAATAGCCCAAATCAAAATCCACATGCAGCACCCTTGCTTCTATCTAATCTTCTTCAGTATTAATAGAGTCTCCATCTCCTGGCACCGACGTGCAGCATTTGCTCTTTCACTGGCATGTCCTTGCCAATATTTGCTATCAATCAGAGTTATGTCATTTACCATCTTTCCTAGTTATTGTGATGTCCATCATTCTGGCGAAGTATGAATGATACTGGGGAGCGCACTGGAGCTTTTCCTGCCTTATCTCCTTAGCCCAAGATCCTTTCCTCGCTTAAAGGCAGCTCAAGTGCCTTTTTGGTCCCCGTGACCTTGTCAGCTTTAAAGCAAAACCAGGACAATGTCCTGGCTGAGCAAAGTAAACCCTGGGGGCCCAACCCCGGACATGGGGGTCACCATGCACGTGGGTGCACCCCATGAGAGGGGGTAGGAGGGAACTCGTGCTGCTGAGAAGCAGCTGCCACCTCCCCATGTACATGGGATGGCAGGAACAGTGGCGCAGGGTCCATCCTGAAATCCTCCCTGAGCAAATACATGCTCTCAAACACCTCTCTGGACTCACAAGAAAGGACACACGCTTTGCTCCCACCACTTGAACAGCTCCCGCACCCCGTCGCCTCGGTCCCCCTGCTCCGGCCATGATGGCTCCCTGGCACTGCTGTCTCCTCGCCTGGTGGCAGCGCTACCTACACATTTCTTCTGCCCCATTCGTGGACTGGTGGAAGGTAGGAACCAGCAGCGTCACCTCCTCTCCAAGTGTTTTGCCTGAATAATGACTCATTTCAAATACAATGAGAACAGCCCTGCTCCAGACCATGGTGGTGGGTGATCAAGGGGATGGTGTGAGCTGCTGTTCCCTGCTCCACCAAAGACTTGTTTACCCCAGCGCCCGCCACGCTCCTCACTGGGAGTCTCCAGCAGCATCGCCTGCTTGAAGGGATGGTGGGCTGCATCCCCGGCAGCATGGGTCTGGGTCAGGATTGAGCCCTCGCATGGGAAATGTAATGGAACAAGAGCTGGTAGCTCAAGGAAAAGGGAAATCTTCATTTAACAGAGAAGGAAGAGGTGAAAAAGATGCTCAGGTGTTCTGCTCTTTCTCTCTCCACCTGAGTAGGGCAGGTTGGACTAACACATTTTGCAGCTGGGTTTGACTTCAGGATTCAAGTTGCCAGTTAGCACTGATCCATTTCAAATGCAAATGCACTTAGTCAGGTCTTCATTTTTTTGACAGTTCTACCTTCATGATTTCAGCTCTTACACCAAAGAAAGTCCCTGCCCCAAATCCTTCTTTTTTAAAAAATAGTTAATTTGAAGAAGCCAGAACTTAATATATCCCTAATTCCCTTTGATGTCTCCCATGTAATTCACTGGAAGCACAATTTGCTGAGTAGGAGTTTTTTTTCATGTAATGAATATTTACCAATCAGCTTTTATACACCCAACAATGATACTATGGTGAATTTAACAGCAGTTTATTGGCATCCCAATGTCATGGCATCATAACGTAAAACATCACTGTGGGCCCCCTACTGTGATAATTTCAGAATAAATACTTTAAAGTCACCGTTGAAGAAGCTATCAACAATTCCAGGCAAAAACAACCCAAATCCCAACTAATGTGCCCGTATAAATCAAAAATAGACACCTCAGGAAAGCACAAGATTATGACCCCAAAAACATAGCATGCAAGACACGTTGCACTGAATTGCAAAATCCCCAGTGACCAGAGCCCACATTCCTCCTCCTGCTGTCCCTGTAGTGCCTGACCTAAAACTGAACTGACAATCTCATACCCATCAAAGGCCAATACAGTTTAAGAAAGAGCTGGACAAGAGCTGATGCTCTAGGGAGCCATGGAGGAAGGAGATATTCTCCATTGGAGGACTTTAATATGTACAAAGGAGGATACAAAGAGAAACTGGCCCGGTGCATGCACAGCATTTAGGAAGGGCATTCCAGCAGCTGCCCAGGGAAGGGCCCTGGAAGACTGAGGACAATCACAGCTATGGACACAGGAGTGTCTCAGGGGTCAATGATTAGCTTTAGTTATGGAAAGACAGAACTGGAGTCTCTGCTCTGCCCTAGGTATCCTTGGCTGCCCTGGGGAAATTGCTTCATTTGGTTTCCTCCACAGCACAACATCCCGCCCCTATTTCAAGGGATTGCTGCAAGTATTAAGGGGAATTTAGTCAAGGCTCTGTGATGCCGGTGGGTACAAGAAAGGAGAGAGATGGGGACAAGAAAGGAGAGAGCCAAAGCTCAGTGCTGGCTGCCTGACATGCTTTTCTTCTATGAGCTAACAATTTACCTTGCACATAGGTCTTCACAGGTATTTGCACTCGCTTTGCCCTGACTTCACAACAGTCGCCCACAGGCCTCACACACCATGGTGTCTCATGAAGAGCTCATCTTTCTCCTCTCTTTTAGCAGTTACTTCCTTCAATGGTAATGGTTACTCAATGGATCAGGGAAATCCTGAACTGAATGGGCAGAAGAAAGGAAATTCCCTTCTTCCTCTGATTTCCTACTTTCCTGGTTATTTTTTAATCATCATTGTGCAAGTAATGCTTGCTTTATTTTATTAAATATAAACAGAAGTGCAGATAGGGCTGGTTGTTTTCTTTCATTAGTTTTAATAGAAAGGATCCGATCAATAAGATAATGCAGCCAAGCAGAGTGCGCAGAAAATCATGCACTCATAAAAGGCATCTTTGCAATTAGTTTTTAATCAGCTCCTGTGATTTCCCCCTGACCAGCAAGGCTCTTAAACTCAAACCAGCAACAAGATGCTTATTTTGCACTTCTCTGACACGCCCCTACGGTAAAAGACAGGGTGGATTATTTAGCGTGGCTCCTATTGAAAGACTTCCGAAGCTGCGGATGCTGAATTGCCTGTCTCTGAGAGCAGGTCCATTTGCAACATGACCTGAAAGTCAGATCCAAGAACATGGATAACTCCAGAATGGAAAGTGGATGAAAGCAAAGAGGAGGGGGGAAAGGGAACTTAATCTTACACCAGCAGCAACTGGCTTCAAGCAACTGGCTCTTACATGCTTGCACACTAGGTCTCTCTGCCACAGGTCCCATTTTACTGTCACCAAATTCTCATCCACCCTCCTCGGAGTGAGGGCAGAGAGGTGACGTCCAGACCCATAGCACTGCATATCATAAGCAAATCCAGCCCAAAAGAGTCTCTTGTACCTTACAAGTGTCCCACAGTGTGTTGACCGTATTTTCCCTTCTCAAAAAAAAAAAAACACCCTTTTCTTTTTCTAGAAAATATTTCTTTTTCTAGATATCTCCTAAAATTAAGAAGGGCACTACAAGCCCCAAATATTCAGTCACCTGCTACCTGCCCCATCCAGCCTCTGACTTCCTCCCTCTTCTGCCCCTCCAAGCACGAAGGCTGTGCACATCAGAGTATTTACTGATTTATGCAGCCTATGGAAGCCAAGAAAACTTTCTGTTTCCCATGCATGCTCTGGGGCTTTATGGCATAACACAACGCTGTGAGGTGAACCTGGCTGCTCCACCTTTGCCGGCTGTCAGCATGGGCATGCAGAGTGCTGTCCTGCAGCACAAGTTGCAGGCCAAGCAGCACCCACCACACTTGAGGAGCTGCTGTGCTCTTCCTGCCAAAACTCAAGCAAGAAGCTGAAGCATCAAAGTTCTCCTATTTATTCTCACTGGCAGTAACAGGATACCAGTTATTTGCTTAAGGTTAGGCAGGACAGACCTGCGATATCCTCCTAAGACATCAAGCAGGTCATGTCTCCAGCAGACAGCATCCCCATGGCAATGAGTTAACTCTCCTGGTTTCATCCCAGAAAACACTGGCTTCAGAGTAAGTGTTGGAATCCCTTCAATACAGACAGGTTTTTCTTTAATTGTCCGCCAGGACCTTTTGGTTTCTAATGTTTAGCATATGCACATTTGTGCTAACTTTGGTTTAAAAGTCAGCTCAGCCCCGCGTGAACGATGGCACAAAGTGCACCAGGGACGGGGAAGGCAGAGAAGGAGCTGCCCAGCTGGCAGGGAGGACAGCACCACCGCCCAAGAGGGTGGCTCTGAAGGCTGGCTCCTCTCTGGGAGCTCAAGCATGCCAGAAATGCAGCTCCTCCGCAGCGTGCTCAGCCTCCAGTGCCCTGCCCACCCCCGGGGATGCCGCAGTGCCAGTGTCCCTTTTTCTTCTTCCCGTGGGTCCCTATTCATCTTCTGCCCAGTAAACAGGACCTCACTTCCCAAGGTGCCCCGCTAATTTGAAGAGCCGTGCTCATAAAGTGAGGCACAATGCAGCATGCCAGCTCTGGTCTCCAGCAGCAAGCCCTGACACTTTTCTCTCCCCGTACACACTCCACCTGGCACTGCACCAACCAGAAGACCATGTGTCTTCTCACAGAACGAAACTCCCAGGAACAGCCTGGAGTTTGCCCCAAGAAGGCAAAGAAGGGGTCAAACCACTGCCTGAAATAATTTCCTTTCATTCTGTCCTTCCAGACACTGTTACGTGGGCTGTTTGGAAATCCTCACAGTCAAGTGAGGATTTAAACAGGGTTTGGTGGGGTTTTTTGTCTTCTATTATTATTAAAGAAAACAACTGGTTTATTTCTTTTTTATTATTCCCCATCTGATATTTTGGAATTAATCACGAAGACATTTCCTTAGCTACGGTTTTTCTTTTGTTTGTGTCTTTCTTTTGTAGGTAGGAGAGCGGACAAGACAATCAGAGAAGTCCTTTTCTGGCTTTAAAAATCCACAGATTAAATTAGTGATAATATTACTCTCAGCTTCAGGGTGGGCAAGATCTTCAACTTTGGAATCTGTTTTTCCATGGATGAGCCCCCTTTCACTGGCATAAATCAGTGCGGTGCCACAGTAACATAGAGTATATCACCTGTGCCATGGACACCGCTAGACCACAGGCAAGCGGCTGGGGCTCTGCAGAACAGGGGTTTATACCTGGTCCTGCTGCTAATCATCAACACTGACTCAGAGAAGTCCCCTTTTCTCTCAACATCCTTTCTAAAAGAAGGAAATAACGGCATTGCTGTCTTCAGTAAAGTGTACAGAGTAAAAAATGCACTTGGTTAAGACCAAGGTATTATTATAATGACAATTTATGCTCCTTGTCTACCTGGCCAGTACTTTTTCTCACCTGGAAGTCTGGTGATAGCAACGGCAGACGGTACTTCTTGCCAGGGAGAAGGGTGATTTGGAGAATAACCATATGCTGGAGTTTAATCTAACACTCTCTTTTCCTTTCAAGACCCTACCATTTGAACCCAGCAAAGGAGTTATGCTGGACATAGCATCCTGTTGATTCCTAATGTTCTTGGAAGATGCTTTCTCTTCATCTTTAACCCTCCTGCTCATTACTATTTCACTGATTCCTTTAGCCTCCCTTATCAGACACCTACATGTTCTAACTTCTAATTTATATTCATTGCTATTACCTTCCCTTATTTTTCTGGGTACGATGTTGACTGGTTTTGGGTTTTTATTTTACTTCCTTTTTCCCTTCTCTGCTGAATGATAAAAATTTTGCTCGGTAGTTTTTCCTGTTAGGGAAAACATGTTTTTGTAACATCCCCATGGAGGGCCCATAAAGAGGAAGCACGTTCCACTGCTTTGACTCATTTAAAATCAGCTGCATCCTTCAAGTCCTCTCAGGCAGACCTCTCAGGAGGGCTTTAATGGTGGCAGCTTTGACTTCACTAATGTTAAAGCAGCCATGGCACACCATAAAAGAGGCCAGAACCTCAGTAGATTGCCACAAACATTCTCCTCCAACTTTTCTGGTCCATATGAAACCAGCCTGAATCTCACCTTGCCAATCACTTCACTACAAGGGCCCGGTCACACACACTCTTGTTCAGCTGAGGTGCCCCACTAGAGTCAGGACACCTCAGGACACCTTCTTGCCTGATGAGCAAGGACTCATGCGTGGAAGAGTTCATTTCTTGGATCCAAATGTTCAGCTGCATCCTTCAAGTCCTCTCAGGGAGACCTCTGAGAAAGGCTTTAGTGGTGGCATCTGTGACCTTCCTAATGTTAAAGCAGCCATGGTACACCGTAAAATAGATGGATTCATTTGTTGCCATCCATCAGTCCAAATTAACCCTTCTGCATTTGAAGACAGTATTGTGCGCTTTTCATGGATGCTATGAAAGTGGCTGCTCAGATGCTGAAAGGCATAATGTCAAAGTTTACTCTTTTCAAGGACTTTCAAGCATAAAGGTGGAAACCTGCAGGCAGGACTAGCCACAGTGTAGGTGTCCCCAGGGGTGCCAGAGCCCAACAGGCAGCTGTGCCCCACGCACAAAGAATAAGAGAGGAGGATATGGTTTAGGGTTTTGTTTCTGAAGACAAAGAACCTGAAAAGGACCCTGAGTCTGGGTTCCCGCTGGGAGAGATGCCATGCAAATGAACGGGGGGAACTGCTGGCCCAGGCGAGAACTGACTGTGCCTCACCCCCCCTTTCATGTATGGCATCAAATCTGTCTCCATGGGAACTGTAACAAGGGCAGAACTTGTCTGTGCCATCTCAAACCGAAAGGGGGGGGAAAAAGTCAAAGAAAATAACAAGCCTCACAGCAATGTAATTCTGAGCAAACGGAGCCCGAGCAGATGGCTGAGCAAGTGCCCTGCCATCACCCCACGCCGGCCCTTTGCTTCACTTGCTCTAAGCTGGGATGAAGTCCTTACCCTGCTGCCCTGCCGCAGCCAACAGCAGCTCTGGTGCTTGCAGCTGTAAGCTGTGCTGCTGCAATGGAAACGCTGAACTAGCCACCGACCCCGACTTCAGCTTTGCCGCGTGTGGCTGAACATGACTCCCGCCCAGCCAGAGATCAGAAGACCGGCCCCAAGTTAGGGAGGGAGGCAGAGGGAGCGTGGGGATGCAGCAGGGAAGGGGCGCATGTGTGAGCGGGACCACGCAGGCCTGATTTTTGGAGGTGTGGAGCCTACGCAGAGCTCACTGACTTTAAACAATACTGTGGGTGTGAATACCTTTACAGACGGAGGAGATGAGGGCAGGTTGGAGTTAGTGGGGATGAGATATACTGAAGGCAGGGCACTGAACTCCTGCCTCGGCTCTGTGAAATACAGATCCAGGGATCTCGGGAGCAAAAGGGAGAACACAGACAAAAATGCCCTCCCTGCTCAACTTTGTGAACAGGTTCGGATCCAACCCCTGCTGCACCAGACAAAACCAAGCCATGGCTCTGTAAAAGCCAGGTCATCTGTGAATAAGCAAACCCTCCTGTCTGCATCAGGACATGGGAAAAACACCCCAGCGTCACCAGCGCAGAAGGTCAGCAAGCGGCTTTTCACCATTATCTTCCCATCCCAGTCTGGAGACAGGACTCGGGTGGGCTGTCGCTGCACCCTGGGCACCACCGTGCCCTGTGCTCAGGGATGACTCTCGCCCTCGAGAGCAGCTGCCACCCCACCACCCATCTCCACCAGCGCACAAACCACTGGGCGAGTGCACCTCCAGCTATTTGCTCTAATTGTTCCCCTAATCACATAAAATTATCAAACTTCAATTTGTCTTCTTACAGAGTAATTTGCTTTCCACCATGCATCACTGGCTGTGTCTCTCACTGTAACCCATGTGTCTGCAGCCACTCGAACGTATTAGGGTTGAGGAGGGGCCCGAATTAGATTATTTGTTCTAATAAAAATAAGTCTAATAGAATTACAGAACAAGACCAGATTAAAGTCAGCTGCTTTGAAAATACTGGTTTCGGTTTCATGTTAGCTGAGAGAACAAGCATATGGCTCATCCCTCTCCCACCTCCTGACCCACACATTAAGGCTCCTGTGGGAGGTAATCCACCCTCTGCACCAGCTGAGGCAAAGGTTAGATCACGCTGACGACCACCACCTTTTTCAGAAAAAAGGCAGCCCCACAACAAAATGCACCAGGGAGAACAGGGAACACCAGGAAACAGGAGTGCAAGGAGATTAATTGTGAAAGCCATGAAGCACTTTTCTACTCTTCCCCATAAATTGCCCCACAACAAGGTTCTTCACAACTAAATGCAGCCTGCCCAGCTAAATACCAGCGGTCGCATGTGCCCACATGGCAGCAACCTCAGAGCTGCAGCTGGCCCTAAGCTAAATGTGCGTTTTACCTTTCCTATGGCTTTATTCCTACACGCATACAGGAGGCAAGAGCAGAAAATATGCTGGTGTTCAGTCCTCTGGAGACCTGAAGGAACTGCCCTGCTTTCCCACCCTAGACGTAATTCATGCATGGTAAGAAATGATGCCACACTTTTTTTTTCCTACATCAGCGTGGAGGAGGAATGAGACAATAAGACAGCTGAGGACAAGCGTAGGCCACAAGTGCAGGCCTGAAGGTAGAAGGTGCCATCACCAGCTGAGCCCAGCAGGGTGAAAATTTTGGGGATCAGTGCAGGGCGAGCAGAAAGGGTCCCCCTGCTCCTCAGCATCCTTATAGTCAGTGTTCAGAGTGAAAAACTCTGCCGCCTAGAGCAATCAACCAGGTTTCCAAAGAAACGTCTATACCATTTAATTTGGTGTATTGATCTTCTTAGACTTGGAAAGTTTTTTGAGAGACTACCTGAGGAATAAAGCACAGGAATAACAACATCAGAACAGAGGACGGTCTCTAACTTGGTACTCATCGCCGTCTTTTTCAGCAAATGGGCTAGGGAAGCCGTAAGTGGATAATTAATTAGTAGTCTTCCCATGAGGGAAGATTTTCTTTAACCCTCAGGAGCTTAGTGATCATCATGCCCCGACACAGGAGGCTCTATCGACTTGGCACACTGTCACCCCAGATGTTCAGCCGCAGAATTCTCAGTATTTATACCAACAGGCACTGCAGTCCTTGTGCTAGATCCCCAAGCAGCTTAAATCAGCGTGGCTCCTCAATGAAATTACTGAGATTACTTCCATTTACACAAGCTGGGCATCTGCATCTGTGAACCAACCCAAGCATGGGGCAATCCTACCCTGCTTCTCCGCTCCCGTACACCAGCGAGTGTTGGAAGGATGGCACTCTCCTGCTTTTCACTCAAATGACAGCTTTGGTTTCAAACACAAACCCACAACAAATATTTCCATATTGTGTAGTGTGACAGTTGGATGTGCAAGGCAATATGTTGCCTCCTCGCACCGTCTTGGCATACAACTCCATACCCTTCACTTGCTGCTCCTACCGTGTGGGAGACAGTAGGAAGCGTGGTCAGCCCCCAGAGAGGACACCGTGGTCCTCACCTCAAGGTGCTCAGCTCCCTCCTCTGTCCCAGTGCACCACAGCACCAGGATCTGGATTCCCCCTTGTCTTCCACATCCCCCCAGGCACTGCCTCCTGCTGTCTCCAGCCCAGGAGCAGAGGAGTGTGGAAAGCAGGAGAGACGTGAGGTGTCCTCAAAGGAGAGGAGGGGAATTCCCATCTCCTCCTCTTCAGCGCCCCTCTCACCACACACTGCCTGCAGTCCTCTGTCCCATTGTCAAGCTGTATCTCCCTTGCATTCACCTGGCAGCCCCTTCCACCAGGTCCAAACAGACAGTTCTCACCCAAAGGACTTAGACCCCCGCTGGTAGGCACCCCTCCCTGGAGGAGTACCTTTGTCCTGCCCTCAGATTTTCTGGAGATAGGGTCTACTTGGAAAAGGGGAGCAAACGTGGAAAAGCAGGCATGCCAGCTGGCTCCAGAGGATGGAGAGGAAGGAGGTGGGGGAGAACCACTGATGGCACTCACAGGAACACAGTTGGCGCAGGGGAGCTGCATGTACAATTTGGAGACTTCCTAGAGGGCTTTAATGAGCCAACAAGCGCAGTCAGTGCACTTGCTCCTCTTACTTTTAAATCAGTGTTTACAAAGTCCTGGGGAAATTAAACTATTTATGTCTATCCCCAGTAGGGGACCGTTTAAGGAAACAAGATAAACATACCTTAGTGTGTAAGTACTTAGTATTTAAGCAAACACACAGGTTCACTCATATATTTGTTTTTCAACGGCATTACTGGACAGTATTGACAGTGCCGAGGTCAGGCTGGGAGAGGAGAAACCAAGCAGTGAAGATCTTTTCAGAGGAGAGGAAGGCTGCTGCTGCTCCTTGCACATCGCAGGAGTTCCCCCTCCTGGTGGGAACGCCACAGGGAGCCGGGTCCCCGGGTTCCCCCCTGCCTGGGAGCAGGGGTGGGCGCACCTGCGGCTCCCGCACCCCTGGTCTTTCCCCAAAGAGTGGTACTGCACAGACTGCTGCAACATCCCGAGCTGCCTTCCCCGGAGACTGACCTCAGCCGGGCTATCCATCATCTGCTGCTACAATGACAAAATCCCAGTAATCTCCTAAAAAACTCTATCTTGCCTTCGCTATCCCAAGCAAAAATAGTCAACTGCCGTAACACGGGACAGAGAAAATCATTCTCCTTCAAGAAACACAGGGCAATATTCCCATTAAAAGAGAAGTATTTTATTTTTAAAAAGAAATGAAGTCATAATGACATCACATACTTCAAAGCACAGTCGAGGCCAACTGCCACTGCTGTCTGGGAGCTTAAAGCTGGCAAACCAGGACCTAGCTCCTTCCTCGCTGCCCTGAAGCAGCAGAAACTTGCAGCTGTGTAATGTTTTAATTACTCACTCTTCTACAAAGTTTCTGGGGGGAAGTTTATTTTGGAGCTAGGAAAGATGCCTCGGGAGTTTGAGGAAATGACACCAGTTTTTCACTCACAGACACAGCTCTGTCTTTCCTGGCATCAGATCCACAAACTGGCTCCACTCCCAGTACCTGAATCAAAGCACTTGGACATGAGCAGGACTCCCGTTAACTTTTCTCGGCTTCAGATAAGTCTGAGCAAGGTCAGAATTCAGCAGTGATGAAATGCTTAGCCTCAGCGACACGAGCTTGGAACAGACGCAGAGCTTGGATAGCTTGGATGTGAGCAGAAAAGCTTTGCACTATGGACCCCGGGACATGACTGTCAGAGCACAGAGCTGTCTGAATCCCCATAGCTCCATTCCTGGAAAACACCTTCCTTCAGCGTCTTCCCTTAAGCAAAGTTTCCTACTCCCGCAGAGCCCTGCGAGCCTCTCCGCCTGGCAACTTTGTGGCAGCGGGCTCCTGCTCTGTCCCAGCCGCAATAATGTGTCTTGCCTTCCTGTGGATCGCTACTGACAATTCCAGCAGCTTGCTGCACACCACGAGGTGAACAGGCGCAGCGGCATCGAAGCCGGCAGGCACACGTGCTGATAACAAACACCAGTCCAAAACCCTTCTGCCTCTCCGGCTGTCTGTGCAACTACACACACCTCAGCCTTCCCTCCAGCTACACAAGCAACCGCGCGAGCCTGGGCCAAAGCTGCAGGCACCTACAGATGCCCACATCATTCCCCACACAAAGGCGGAGCGAGGTTCCTCTCCGCCGGGATGCCCGGTTACTACACCAGCCATTCACAACCGACACGGGCACGTGCGTTTCCACCGGCGCAGCCCCGCAGCACTACGGACGGGCACAAAATCAGCGAAGACAGTAACAAAACAGCGAAACGAAGTCAACTCGGGTC
>NW_008824283.1:2262904-2268734 GCF_000699105.1 Pygoscelis adeliae | reverse complement strand
CGCGGCCTCATCCCTCAGCCACCTCCCGGACCGCTCTCGGACTCGCATCCCCCAAGTTTTTATCCGAGCGCTTTGGGTAGGGCAAGTCTCCCTTGATCCCGGCAAAGACTTTCTGATGCTTCTCTCTCTCTCGGCTTTTAAAGCCGACTTCAGGGATTTGTTTGTTTGTTTGTTTGTGTGTGAAAATAGCAGACGGGCAGTGGAGCCCAGTGAAATGTCGGGAGTGCATTTTTCACTTGCAGTGTCAGCCGGGTTCCTTTGACATTGTTAGGGCTTTGGCAGCTAAAAATCTGGCCCTGTGACCCTTACAAACCTCGGTCTTGGCAGAGATGGACACCACAACCAGCTCACCATGTGAATTTTTAAAATACCTATTGCAATATCGGACTGAGCATAAAAGCAGGATCTGAGCAGCTCCATCTTCAGGTATGCTCACCGTCCACATCTGGATCTGCATTTTGTGGTTTTGGGGTTTCAAGCTACAGCGCCTTTGTGCAGTTTCTTCTTTGGAAAGTGCCTGTAAACATCTTGTGTAAACATGAGGCTCAATACTGACTGCTGCAGGGAGGATTTCTGAACAGACCAGCTTTTGGAAACGAAGCGACATTTTTCCAACTGCCAGCACTCAGCTTCAGCCGCAGCTCCAGGGTCTAGCTGGATTCCCTCCACCACCGGTACCTCTGGGTCTGCGTGAGACCAAGGTCCTCCACTCCCTCTGTGTAACTATGTCAGCTCCATGCTGTGCCCTAAGAAACACACACAACAGCCACTGCTGATACGGTAACTCACAAACTGAAACCAAATCCACAGGCCCTTCGGTTTGGCCTCTCCAGCTTGATGCAACTTCTGGCTACAAACATCAGCAGATCTGACTCCAAGAGGCTGAGTCTCTTGAGTGAGATCCATGGCATGGACTCAGGCAGACCACTGCACTCATACAACGCCTCTCGGGCTGTGTGGGTCATGCCAAGGGACATCACTGGAAGCTCTTCAGGCTGTCATTTCTCAGAACAGAACTGCACTGGAACGGGGTGATCCAGAGTACACACAAGCTCGGAGAAGTAATTTGGTTTGTAGCCATCCGTTTCATGCCCTTTAATCACGATTTTGGTCCTTGCACCTGGAAAAGAGACACCTTCGATGGTGTGTAGATGCAGGAGAAACTAGAGCACCCAACAAATTGCAATGTATGTTGCTTGCTAACAAGATACATAAAGTTTCAAAAAATGAGTGTATATTAAACACAACTTATTATCAACTTGTTTGATAGGACCCATTTTTTAAAGATCAGAGGGTTTTTGGCAAAGATCTTCCAACTGATTTCTCAAAAAATTTGGTGGTATTTTCAGGCATTGCAGGCAAACACGCCTTCCCAGGCTGCCAGGCCTCCTGTTTGTTGCATGCATTTGTTCATCACTATAGTAACTGAAAGACAGATAAAGAATAACATTAAGAAAAGTAAAACTGGGATCAAATCCATGAAGAAACACCTTGTCATAGTTTGGATTTTCTCAGACTTGCACCGCCAAGGACAAACTGGATGAGGCTGGTCTGGGTGGAGCTGGGATGGGTCGTTTTAAAACTGGAAGTTAAAGCATTCCTGAAACAATTTTGTTTGGCCTTCATTTTCTTCTCCGTAATACTAACATGAGCTTTCTGGACAAGTCATTATTATAGCCTCTAGTTTTAATACTAAATCTATATTTATGTGGCTTGATCTCTGTTCATGGAGCAAGCACTTGTAGCTCTTCCTTCAGGATCTGAGTTCTCAGAGCAGCTGCTCACTTGCCTTTGCCGTTGTTCTGAGTCAGGATCTCCAGCAGCAGCTACTAATGAGCCTGACAGCATAAAACGGAAAACATCAGAGCCCAGAGCCCTAAGCCAAGCACATGCTGCAGTTTGCACGAGTAGGCAAACTGAAGTCAAACGGGTTTATGTGCTTTCCTAGCCGGTGTTTAATGCTTTGCTGGATCGAAGACCGGCAGCACTGTGGGTCAGGATTAAAGCCACTCACCCACATCCATCAAGTTGGAGAGTGATGGAAAAGAGAACTGAGCATTCCCCTTCCCGGTGGCACTGCAGTAAACTCCTGTCCCAGCCTTGCTGTGCTCGCAGCAGTTTTAGAGAAATGCACTGAAAACCTGAACGCTAGAAGGCGGATTCAAAACTTGCAGTTGGAGGAGGGTCTTGACATCTTAGGCCCCATCTCCCCAGCGCCAGCAGTTAGAGCCAGGCATAAACCACACTGTGCTGGCAGGAGTTTGGTTATGTCCTGCTGGAGGACGGGGCAGCGATCCCAGCCTGCACCCACCCATTGCACGAACACTGGGTCCCGGTTGCTCTGTCTCTGCCACCCAATTCCTCACCTCCTGACCCTTTGGTGTGCCCGTATTGCCAATATTTGGAGGAGAGCAATATTCTACACCACGAGTACCAGGTGTGTACGGAGCCATCTCTCCATCCAGGCAAAGCCTACAGCAGTGAAGTGTTTTGCTGTCTGCAGAGTGGGCTGGGTGGATCATGAGCCAAGGCAGTCATTTGCAGAAGCTTGAACAAAATGGAGCCCCTTGCATAAAGATACCTGAATGTGAGCAGTGCCTGAGCAGAGCGAGGCTGCCTGCCGCTGCTCCTCTGCAGTCCTGGTCTCAGGATCCTGGCACTCTCTTTGCTTTACCAGGTGCAAACTGTGAAGTGGGGAATAGATTTTGCTGCATGAGGGAGGCAGAGTGCAAGACCCTTCCACTGCTAGGTGTTTCTGAACCCCAAGAACAGGTCATGCTGAACCCCAATGCTGTCATCACTTTTGGCCATATTACATCACACCTTCTTTTAATGCAGATTCCCCTCCAGGATTATCAAAGAGTTTATTCAGCCTGAATGGGATGCCTACAAAAATTTAATTACATTTTTTTAAAAGAAAAATTGCAAAGGATTAGAGAGGAAGATAAAGCAGTGGTTTTTTCTTCTTTTTTCCCCCCTCTTTCTTTTTTCCTTCTGTAACAATAATAAAGCCAAAGATCTAGTTAAGAAAAAAAGTGGCTGAGTGATTCATTGGGACTGAATCACAGTCACTATGCAGTGGAATTCGCTGCCTTCGCTCCTGCAGTAGTAACTCCGTCACTGCTTTAGATCACTGGCTGCACTTTCAGGCGCAGATATAAGACAGAGAGAGGGAGATAAAACCAACTTAACAGAGAGGCTTTTTGGTGTGCACAGCGTGTTCGCTTTGAACACAGCATGGTCTCCTTTGCCCAGTTGTGTGGGATGGCTTTTATTAAAAAGAGAGGTTGAATAAATTAAGTTTCTTAGGGTTATACCTGCCATTAGATCATGCAGTCCTCCCACTCTGCTGGGGAAGAACTTCCTCCTTCTTTCTATTCCATTTTAAATGCAAGCTTCCCCGCTCTCGCTGGGAGGTTACCTCTGAAGTAAGCACTCTGCCTGAGCCACGACATCTATTGGTACCCAGACCTAAGCTGAATAGTCCAGATGTGGTAGCTGAACACCTCGGATTCCTCAGTGGTTTGGATCCCAGTCCATTTTGCGAGGGAAACCATTGTGAAGAGGCGAGGTGGGAGGAAAATTCTGGTCTACATCTGATTTACTGCACCAGCTGATTTGGTGCTCGTCCTTACTTAGAATTATGTCTTACTGTTGTGACCACCTCCTTTCTTTACATTATTCATTATTTGATCCAGGGAGTGCTCTGGATGCTACAGCATTGCAGCCAGGTTCCCGGACTCATGATAAAAGTGCTCAGCCTGAGCTAAGGTGGGAAGCAGTTCAAAACTGAAGCGATCAAGAAGAAGAGGGTCACAATAATGATACCTAAACAGACAGGCCTTTAAATAATCAAACTCCAACGTCGGTGGTATGAAATCTCACTGTTTGCAGAGCACTTTAATTTATTTATGACACTACCTGGATATATGAATCTAAAATCCAGTTTAAGGCAGGTCTGACTTTTAGCTTTAAAGGAGAACATTTGCATTCATTTTTAATGGTGTAACTATCACTGTTCATAATACAGACATCGTTAATTCAGGTTTCATCTGAGGGTCGCAAAATTATTCTGCAAGCATTAAAATGCCCTCTCAGAGTGATCCTTTGAGGTATTTATTATCTCAAGACCAAAGAAGAAACCAAAGCAAGGGGCAACCATGTCAGCACCAGCCGGAGAGTTACAGCTGGAGCAGGGCCAGGCAGCTGCCTGTGGGACAGGGGCTCCCCTCTGGAGAGCAGGGCAGCCCCTCCACGACGGGTGGCTTGAGCTGTCTTCTGCAAAAATGTCTTTCTCCATCAACAGCCCCAACTTTTAAATGGCCAGACATATGTAAGACCACCTACCCCTTTCCTGGTTCCAGTCATGCGAGGTGGAATATTAAATGTCTGATATCAGGGGACACGTTTGTCTTTCTTTTTTATGGGAGACAATTTTTTTGGAGACAAATTCCCCATTTACAGTCCATGAGCTGGAAACTACTAAACAATCCATAAGAAATGTAAGGACGACAGAGCGTGAAATGACAGTTGATAAGCATCCTCAGCCTGAGCAGACGTGGGTACCTGGAGGAGCGCTGGTGCTGCTGTAGCTCTGCCGGGGAGGACAGGAGGCAGTGCCTGTGCTGGGGCTGCGTCCTCCTAGGCTGCCTCTTCTCTTCCCTCCAGTAACATCTGTCCCCACGGGCTTGTCCTCACAGGCTGGCGTTGCTGCTGGCTCTGTGTACGTATTGGGTTTTCCTCTCAAGCATGCACACCCACGGCGCTCCCCGAGCTGGAGCGGTGTCTGATGGGGTTGTGTCCTCTGCTCTTCAGCATCGTCTGGCGTTTCCTCTGACTCCTCCTGGGAGAGGCTCTCAGAGTGCTGGGCCACCTCAATCCTCTCTCTGCAGGCCACAGAAGTGTGACAGAAATGTCATCATTTTCTTTTAACTGGCTTTTAAAAATCCTATTTCTAATGAAAATTTTCCACTTGGTTCTTTTTTCCTGCAAAGAAATTTTGGAAGAAAAAGAGCTGCTTGGGAGGCAGAAATACATCTCCTGCCTCCTGCCACCCCCCCAGTGCTGCAAGGAGCCAGCTTCCCGGCTCACAGCACTGTGGGGTGGCCCGTGCACTGCAGGAGGCACGGGCTGCTGCTGCCGAGGGGTTGGGACCACACTGCTGAAACCAGAGAAAAGATTCTGGTATAAACTGGCAAAAGAGAGGGAAGCCTCAGTGCAGGGGAGCTGTGTGGAGGCAGCTGAGGGCTGGGGACACCAGCATCACCTCTCCCACCAGGCAGCATGGAGCACGCTGGACACCGGGCCGTGCTGGCTTCATAGCCCTTCTTCCTTTAAGTCCGCTCCGCCAGGAGGGAGTGCAACACAGACCCCTTCCCTTCCTCATCCCTGCTAGAGCAGATGGATGAACTTGCTGTGAAAATGCAAGCAGCAAGGAGCCAAGCCCTGGCACACGTCTCTGCAGAAACCTCCTGAAGCTCCGAAGAGCCTGGAGCCTGCTCAGTGACCTGTGCTCAGCCCTGTGGGAGTGAGGTCCGTGGAGCCGTGTATGATGCGTGAACTACGCTGAGCTGTAACCCCAGCTGTGTAGGAGCCCTCGCTGGGCTTCATAATTGTGGTGGGTTGACCCTGGCTGGATGCCAGGTGCCCACCAAGCCGCTCTATCACTCCCCTCCTCAGCTGGACAGGGGAGAGAAAATGTAACGAAAGGCTCGTGGGTCGAGATAAGGACAGCAATTACTGTCACGGGCAAAACAGACTCGACTTGGGGAAATTAGTTTAATTTATTACCAATCAAATCAGAGTAGGGTAATGAGAAATAAAAACTAAA
>NW_008824283.1:2247559-2262597 GCF_000699105.1 Pygoscelis adeliae | reverse complement strand
ACCTCCATGGGCTGCAGGGGAACAGCCTGCCTCACCGTGGTCTTCGCCACGGGCTGCAGGGGAATCTCTGCTCCAGCACCGGGAGCACCTCCTCCCCCTCCTTCTTCACTGACCTTGGTGTCTGCAGAGTTGTTTCTCTCACATATTCTCACTCCTCTCTCCGGCTGCAGTTATGCAGTTTTTTCCCCCCTTCTTAAATACATTATCACACAGGTGCTGCCACCGTCGCTGATGGGCTCGGCCTTGGCCAGCGGTGGGTCCATCTTGGAGCCGGCTGGCATTGGCTCTATCAGACATGGGGGAAGCTTCTAGCAGCTTCTCACAGAAGCCATCCCTGTAGCCACCCCGCTACCAAAACCTTGCCACACAAACCCAATACAATAATTTATATGCATATGAGTCTGTATATATTTCCATGAGTACTGCATCTCCGAGTGAATAAGGATAACTATATGCAACTGTGAATAAAAGAGCTGAGTGAATCATTCATCATGGATTATTGATAAGATTAATTTTACCTCTTTTTCTGCTCTCAGAATGCCCACAAGCCCCCCTGAATTTATGTTCCCTCTTTTATTAAATATTTTTGAGTACGAAGTAGATTAAAACCAAGTAATTTTTCCTCTCTTTGCTTGGCTGAATGAGATGTTTGCACTCAGGTTAACCACTGCAAATTCTCCCAGAAAGCGAGTGTCTTCTCTTCTGGCATCTGAGCCTAGAAACTTCAAAATCTTTCCCCCTGAACGTTCACACATGTAAAGTGCAGTCATGGGGATCTAAGAGGAAAATGAGCTCAAAACAGGGGGACAAGCAGAAATGAAGGGGTTTCACGAGCTAGCTCGAATGAATGACTGCCAGCTGTGTCAGGCAGGGCTCAGGCAGGGCTGTGCTCCGCTGCCGGGGTGGTGAGCGGAGGACTGTGGGGGTGCAAGCTCAGCTCGGCAGGTTCAATGCACACGTGTTAGAAGGCTGTTTGAGCTCCTCTTTCTGCCAGGAAGGAGAAATCCTTCCTGGATTTCTGGAGTTCTGGAGAAACTGGAGAAAAGGTCCTCCATGGACCTTTCAGGCAAAGTCCTGAGTCTCTGTGCTGTCTATGCTGGCCTTCCAGGCAGATCCCAAGGATGAAGAAACCCAAGTCTGCCCAGGGCTGGGTACCGATGGTGCTGAAGGACCTCTGAAGGGTGGAGGGCAGAGCCAGCCTCTGCCAGCAGCTGGCAGGTCACACCCTCACCCATTCCTAGAGGAGGAAGGACACCTTCCTCTGGCAGGGCTCTCCAGTGGCTTTCCATGTGGCATCAGCGTGAGATCTCAACAACGTACACTCATGACATCAGAGCATGTCCCAGCACATTTAGGTCATGAGCTAGCAGGGCAATCCCAGGTTTAGCAGTCCTGCCCAAGCAGGGAGGATGTTAGTGTGGATCGGGTGGTTCTCTGCCATTTCTCATGTGCATTTGTTTTTCATGTGCATCTCTTTTCAGGTGGGGCAGCTGCCTGGGAACAGAACCTGCTCTTCACAGATTTGAAGCCCAGCACATGGTTGAGTAAAGCCAGGAGTTGGTTCCCCAGCTGATTTGGCAAATGCTGGCTGATGCTCAGTCTTCCACACATACTTCATGCCAAGAGCTTTGTAAGTCCGGTGCGTTCAGTCAAACTGTTCATATGCAGAAAGTTAACCTGGCTCCGTTTCCCACCCCAGAGCGGTCAAAATTCAGCTCCACAGCAGCAGCAGCCTGCTAGGTGGTCCCACGCCGTTGCCTCTCAGAAGACTTTTCTTTGCACACACACACCTCTGCTTGCACGGAGATTCCAGCGTCCACACGAAACAAAAAGCCGGCAGCGTGAATGCCTGTGAGCATCGCATGCAAAGTGCTGCAGCCCCTGGGAGTCAAACACTTAATCAAACCAATTTGATTCACACTGGTTTTGCACGTCAGGTCTTCTCCAGACAGGACGTTGCCGATCCTGTCTGCGGGCATTTGTATGTCCCATTATTCAGTGTGACAAGCACGTCCTGTCGTGTCTCAGTGTGGCTTCCCCTTGGCCAGCCGCACGCCGCCCGGCACCACCCCGGATGATTTTCCACAAACAGGCCAACAATTGTTCCCTTGCAGATGGCTGCGAACCGTGCTGGGGACCAAGGCTGCTGTTTCCATGGCAGCATGTAGACGATTCCACTTGTGAGCAATCCTACTATTAAAACACAAACAAAAATAAACCTGGAGAGTGACTTTTTCCTTCCCACTCCTTGGCCTTTGGGGAGCCTTCACCCACTGCTCCGTGCCGGAAACCTCTCGCTGCCACTGTGGCTTTTCCCACCAAGTTTCTCTGGTGCTGCTGGAGCTGCGTGAACAGTGGCAGTGGTGTTTGGGGCATCGCATGCCGATGCCACGCTGCACGGCCTCAGAAACACAGCCAGGTCGACTCAGGACAGCCCTGAGACGGGAGTCACGGCCATTGAGCAAGCAGGAGGCTGGTCCCAGCGGAGAGGGGAGCCAGCAGACTGGCGCTGCTCTGGGGTGCCCTCAGCTACCCAGGAAGGAAAATCGAGGCCCCTCTTGGAGATGGAAAACCTATTTCCTCAGTTCTTTACTTAGTGGAGCAATGTTATTTCTGACTATTAATTCCCCATCAAAAATCTTCAAAAACAAAACAAAAAAGGAGACTTCTTTATTCAGAGCTGTTCAAAGAGAGAACAGACTGGAGCCTGCAGGTAGTTTGCAAGCCCTTTCTGGCAATTGCACGCTCGATTAGCACACAGTTACAGCCAATGCTTGCCCAAGTGCAGTAAGTGCCTGAGCCCGTGGCCAGCCTCCTGAGCACTAGCAGCCACGATGGCTGGCACTTCCCAGAATGTTTATTTTCAAACACGGTGGTGATTGGTTTTATATTTCCAGGGTAACACTCAGTGACTTGCAGCAGCTCAGCACAACAAAAGTTAAACTAGAGCTGCCCATCTCAGAGCTGTGTTACCCATATGTTTCGCCTGGGCTTTGACAAGATGGACACGTGGTTAGCCCTTCTCCATGGCTAGGACTGAAAGCCACGGTTGGGATTTGCAGAACTAGCCTGGGGTCTAATAAATGCAGAAGACAATTAAGTATTTTCACTTCCAAGAAACAAATACCAGAAATTCCCCACCCAAATTTAACTTACCTGTTGTGCCACATTTAACCTTCAGCCATTTTCACTTCTCCTTTCTGTAGTTTCCATGCTGGTTTTGGCAAAATACACTGCAACATTCACACAGCCTTGAAGGGAAATTAATTACGCAGCTTCCCAAACACAGCAGATATTTTAAGCTAAATAACGGGCACGGTAGGCCAGGCCAGGCACAGGGGTGGAAGGGCTTGGCAAGAGGAAGTCACGTTTCACCAGCAGCAGCTGCTGTGCTTCCTCTTTGAGGCCACACACAGTGAGTTATTTGTGTGAGCACAGTTTCTAGGGCGAAAAAAAAAAAAAAAAAAAAAAACAGAAGAAAAGAAAGAAATGGCTGCCTATGGTCTAGCCCCAGCAGCCTAAAGCATCCCAGCAGTATTCAGCCCAGTTATTGTAGTGCTTGCAGAATACAGGTGGTCCATCTAATCCCGTACATTATCTCTATAGTGACTACTAGTGGATACCTAAGGAAGAGGTTAAGAGGGAGTTTGGCATGTAGGGTCAGGCAAGCACACTGCATCCCGGGGACACTCTCCAAGCCTCCAGTGATCTGCGGTTAAACAAGTCCCTTAGCCGGAGAGGACACTGCTGCCTCAATTAATTGTTCTTCCATTAATTCCTCCTACTGCATTATGAACGCGTTTTTGGCATCTGGCAGCAAGGGGTTCCTGCATTAATTACTCCTTGTTTGAAGAGCCCTTTTGTGTATCTGGAGTGTACCACATGCCTGTTTCAGCTGATGCTTTCTACTCCTTGTGTGGAAAGAAGCAGGGAACAGTCCTTCCCTGCTCACATAAATGCATAGGCGCTCCCAGGGGCTTCTCCTGAAGTTAATGCTTTAATACACACTAATGTTCCTGCTTCCTTCAGCAGTGCTTGCACTAGATGTGGAGATCTTGACAGCTCTAAGAGCCTATAAACAGGTATATGTCTTAGTCGGAGAGGCAGGAGCTGCTTATGCAGGTAGTTAAAAAGCAGTATTAGCAGCAGGGCTGCCTACATGCTCCAAGGAAGCGCTCTTAGGAGCTCATCCCACCAACAAAGCGTCGAGCCCTCCAGTCTAGCATTTTCTTTTCAGATATTCATTTCTCCCAGTCTGCACGTGAAGGTATGAGAGCAGCAAGTCTCCTTTCCTTCAGATGTTGCCTGCTCAGCATCATCTGCTGCAGGGACCTTCCCACCTGCTGGGCTCTTCCCTCCACACTGGCTGAGCTGCCTCTTCCCCACGGCAAAGGACGAGATGTTCTCTTCCCGTGAACGGACCATGGAGAGGAATGACCCCATTGCTTTCAAGGCACAGTGGCCTGGACGGGTCGGTGTGGAAGGAAGGGTGGTATGAAGTGAGGGCGGGACCTGGGTAAACACAGAGGGGCTCCAGTGTGTCTGCAACATCTCATGTGAACACCACCAGCCCCTAACCTTTGACCTAAGCCATGGCTGCTCACCTCCCAGATCTCAAGTCCTCCCTCTTCCCAAAGGCACCACACTGAGGGTACTTCAGCAGCGGCGTTAGCTCCCTTCAGTCTGCACCAGGATAGCAAAGGGCACACAGGAAGGTTGCACCCTCTGTCGCCCTTGGCTGCCCCATCGAATGGCGATCCCCACTCAGTGCCTCTGGCCAGGGCAGTCTGTGCTCGGCCTCCAGCTGGTCTCTGCAGGCAGGGAGCTGAAGCCAGCCTGGTCGCAGCGGTGGCATCTATGGGGACAGCTGAGCATGGTGCAGACCAGGCTTTTCCCAATGCCCTCAGCCCTGCAATGGCGGATCTGCCAATGCAGGGTGTCACTCAGGCCATGACCACCTTCATATCATGGTTAGAGGAACCACAGTCTCTCGAAAATTGGTGCTCAGCCTCCTGCAGCAGCTCCAAGCCACGGGCTAGGGCAGCCTCGACAGCTTTTATCCGTGTGAAACAACAATGCCATCCAGTGGCTGGCGAGCCCATGGTCCCCTCGGCACATCACTGCAACCGGGACAACGTTTACCTGCCTTGATTTTGTGTTTTTAATTTAGTTTTGGCATACTACTGCATCTCAAAACAAATACTCTCCAGACTTAAATACCCACAGTGAATCTTATTCTGTGCCCAGGTGCCCTCCCACCAGCACAGACCAAGCAGAGCAGCCCCGTCCCTGCATGAGCCCCACAAGGCCCTGCGCCCCCACACTACCCACTCACTCAGAGCAGAGCAGTGGTGGCAGGGGACACTCGGCACTGCCAACTGTTGCATTTAGAGTAAATATTGATTTGGAAGAGAGGTCCAGCATTTGCTGGAAGTTCAAAGATCCAATTAAATTTTCTTTTCTTTAAAAAAAATAAATTAGCGTAACATAGAAAAGTGATGAACAGATCCTTGGCAAGGATGGTTTGAAATGGAAACAACTTTGAGATGTCAGCATTCACCACTGTTATTTCTCCTTTGCTTTATTGAACTTTAGTATCTATTATCCATTACCTGCTTTGTGAGTCTCAGCTGCTGCCTGGCTTGGCATGTATTTTACAATACATTTAACCTTGTCTCTGCTTTATAAAGAAACCACAATTGTACCTGCTGAAACACACTTCTCAGTCACTGAAGAAAGAAAGAAAATAAGAGAAAGATTTTCTTCTTGTTGAACTCTCTTTTTTCAGCCTTTAGGCACCTTTTCTGTGCTTTTTTCCATAACTATGTAGGCTATATACTTTTTTTAAAGATGCAACAGCTATCTTCACAGACTTCAGTGATTCCCAGGAGCCGGGGCTGTTCAGACACCCACCAAAGAGCCCCAAAACTGCAAGACCTGACAAAACTGCAGGATTTTGCCGTAGATGCCAAGGGCAGCAGATGACCAGAGTGGCTCTGGTGCAGCTGGAACTGGAGTCCAGCTTAACACTCACCCTCTAAGTTCACATTCTCCATGTCTCAGGTTTTTTTAGACCAAGCAATGAAGCTCATTTCAGTTCCTCTCCCTGCCTTGCCAGCTCTCTCTCTTTACCATCTTCCTTCCCCACTTTGAGCTTTTTCTTACTTTCCCGAAGACCAAGAATCTTGTAGGTTTTCCTTGCTGCCAGACAGGTGGACACAAAGCTCTCTCTGCTCCTATTTTGCCCATCACGATAACGCCGTGTCACCTCCTTCCTGCCTGAGCTGAGACCCTGCCCTCGCCATCCCTATGCCGCATGCCTGATGGCTGCTAGAAACAGGGATTACAACATTAGGGGTGTGTTGAAAAACAATTTATACTTCTCACTTTTTTTCAGTGATGACAGCACCAAGGAAAAGAGTTTCCCTCCAAGTTTCTGAGACCTATATTATTGCTAGATAAAAAAATTCAGAAAACCCATCATTTAGCTGTGCTCCCAACACCAACCTCTGCCTTAGGCCCTCTGTGGAACATCATTTGCCTCTGCAGCTTGATTTGATACCAGCTGCAGATTATTTGGGCCATCATTCACCTCTTCCAATATCCCCCACTTTGACCAGCGTGGCACATCTGCCACCCCCACGGATGATGGCAAGCTGGCACCTACTGATTGCCACACTCAGAGCAAGCAGAGCTACCAGCATGGAGGTGCTCACTGGCTTCTCTAGCCCTGGTAATAAGGTCCCCACAGTCAGGACTCTGCTTGTCAACTCTCCTCTGCTGTCTTTTCATTGAAATTGAGGTATTCTTGGGCAAGCAGTCTGCAAAGGAGGAGACAATAACAATATATCAGCAATAGGAGGTTTGGTGGCACTTCTGAAATATCTCCAAATCCTTGTCCCGCTCAGGTGGACCGTGACCATCTCCTTGTAACATTGGCCTTGTCCCTGGGGGAGGACCCTGAGGGAGTCCCCTGGGTTATCCATGCAGTTGAGCATCCAATCTCCTCTACGATTTGCTTCCTTAATTGTTTTTAATCTTGACTATTATCATTGTTGTTATTATTATTACTAAGAAGTACTTCAAACTCTCAAAGGACATGATAACATGCACTAATTAGCCAGCCAGATTGCCGCTGCCAAGAAGGCAGCGCGGAGCCTGACGCTCCCCAGGCTGCAGTGCGTGTCCATGTCTGTGTTCATGTCCACCCCCCTACGCTCCTGCCTCCTCCTTACTTTCCTCAGTCCCACTGGCACAGGCTTCCCCGCTTGGACTGTTCAAATCATAGTCGCCAGCAACTGAGCCAGTTCTGTAGCTAATAGCTGGGATGTCTCGGGTGGCCAGCCAGTGCGTGTCCCCTCCTCAGGAGCTGCTCTGGTTGTGCTAGACCAGCAGAGCTCTGCTCTTCCCTCATTCTCCCTGACCTTTATTTTTCCAACCTCCCGTCACATCGATGGTTTTCCTCGGTGGGTTTCTCTTCCCCTAACACACTGTATCTAAGCGGGACCTGGCCCATGGCCGCCACGACAAACCCACACCACAGTCTGGCAACACTACTTTCCTCTTTGCTAAACAATCCCTGGGGACGCGGAGACATTTGACAACTCAAGCCAGGGCAGGGTACACACGGAGCAGTGTGGATGCCATGCACGCACTGGCACCAGCACTGCTGCTCCCTGGCCTCCAAAAAGCTCCTACAAGGGGTTTGCTGTGCCAGGCTTGCCTGCGCTGGCAGAGGGCAGGGCTGGGTGGACCTGCACCATGCGCCCTCCTTATCTATCTGGGTCCTCAGGAGATGCTTGTTGCCAAACCAAGACGCCTCCCAAGGCCAGCCCAGCCCCAGCACTTTGTGTCGGTGGTGCAGTATCCCCAGCTGAGGTCTTCAGCAGAGCAGTGTCTGCAGCTCAGCCTGCCGGGGCAGCGAGCGGTACATGCACTTATCTCAGCACTCCTCACAGGTCAGGCTGCAGCCCAGGGAACTGCTGTCTTTAAAAGAAGCTGCAAGACTGTTTTTAGCTGGAGTCATCATTCTTGCATGGAGCTGGAAGAACTACGGAGCTGTTTTCCCCACTCCTAAGAGCTAGTAAGATGTGAGCCTCTAAGTGACTAACAACACGTCAAGAAGCAGAGCACCCGCTTGTAACTAGGAGGGAGCATCACCAGAGGAGTGGGGCGGATTGCCACTTCCTGGGCAATGACTGGGGGCAGCATTATTTGCCACTAAAGAGCCTTGGCTGGGCAGTACGGGGCCCTGGGCTTGCAGTGATGAGTAAAATGGAGGCACTTTGATCTGCCTCCCCTCCCTGATAGATTTGCTGATTAAAAGGCAGAAAATGATCAGACACAAAGAGGAGCAAATTGACTCCACCCGACTCCTCTCCAGGCAAGCATGAAAAACGGGCAAAGAGTAGAGCTAGTTCAATAGCAAACCAGCAATTGCAGAAAGATTTCCCAATCACTGGGCTGACCACTATTTTGTAGGAGATCATAGAGACCAGCAGCTACTGCTACTTGTGAGTATCCTGGACACTGCAAGAATTTTGCCCTGAGTAATTTTCCTCTTCAGCTCATTCCATCTCTGTCCTTCCTCCTGCTTCTTCCCTCTGCGCTGACAGCCTCTCCCTTTGGAGTGGCATTGGTCCCTATGGGAACCAGGATGTGACCGTTGCCAGTGGAGCAGTGCAGGTGGTGGGGTGATGGCGCAGCTTTCCCTTTCAGGGGTGTAGAAGGACACCCCCTCCCTACCTGCAGCCAGCTGGGCTGTGCAATGAGCTGGGATCCCTAGGGCATGTCCCGCCGTGAGTTATCCTCTCTGCTTTTGGCACCTGTCTGAGGCAGGATGAAGTTCCCGTCCTCTCTCTTCATCAGTGCCACAGGATCCTACCATTCCCATTTGCTTCTGCATAGCCTGAGTGAGGTGAGATGATTCTCCCCATGTCTATCTTTCCAAAGTGGCCATCTCCCAGTTTGTAGGTACAATTAACTGCATGCATCAGCTGCTAGTTTGTCCAGGCAAATGGTTGTTCAGTGCTCAGGAAAGCATCTAGCATGGGCCGTGTAACACAAAGGTTGTTGTTATGCCTGCAGGGAGCGGGCAGGCTCTTTGCACCATTTACTCCCTAGACACCCATTGGGGATGTCTAAATTAGACTTGTCACCCTGGATCCCCTCTATAGCCACGGGAAAAGACAGGGTCCCTCCAAGGGCTCTGAACTCCTCTCTAGAGAAACGTCTTGATTTCTGGAGAAACATCTCTGTCTTGATCAGCAGGGTTTGAGAAGATGAATTTCCATTGTGTGTCTAAAATTGGAGGACGTGGCTGCGCCCCAGACGTTGTCGCAGCCTCAGAGCTGCTGCCCAGCTTGACACTGCTGGGACATGGGAAGCAGGAGCCTGCTGCCAGTGCTGGCTCCCCTGCTAGACATGAGGAAGCATTTCTCAGCCTCTCCAGGAAGCTGCTCTGCTTCTTTAGACATGAATGCTAATCACTCATGCAACTGCCCTTATCGCTCCAGGTGCTGCCGAGATAAGAGGTGCCACTCATGCTGTTAATGTAAATGTGCTCTCCTTTGGAGGAGAGGCTCTTTGTAAGCAGGGGAGAAGAGGATTCCTGGGAGCCCAATGGCTGCTGATGGACAGCTGTCACCCCTGCTTCTCCAGTGCTCCCAGGGGTGCTGGGTGGCTGATTAAACTGAGGATACTGAGCTGTATCATTAAAAAAAGACCAAAACGTCCTGTTTTCACAAGAACATCACTGAGAAAAGCCCCATCTCTTAGATTCACTGTGGAAAAAACAAATTGAGCACATTCCCAGTCAAATAATATAGGGGATTTTGCATCTCAAAAGTTGCTGTGTCTCTTCCCCTTGCTGTTCCTGGCCATTGAAAATCCGGAAATGCTACCAAAAATGTTGCTTGCAAAGCTGTCTGGTTTGAGCCCTGGCAGCTCCCTTCAGGGATGTGAATCTCATCGCTTCCATTTTATAGCAGGTGGAGGGAGGGAAGGAACTCAAGGCAAAGAGGGTTTGGATGCTCAGTGACTTGCCAAGGATGGAGCAGGGAACAGTGTGCTGTGGTCCCGTGCCCCCTTCCCCAGGCTCTCACCTCCAGGCTGCACCACCTGTGCAGCCTTCATAGCAGGGTCCAAACATTGCAGAAGGACTTGGAGACACGGGGGCTGGAGGCTCTTTTCCATGTGACTGTAGCAGGAAAAGACCCCAGGCTTTTCTGGCAAATTATCACAGCCCAGTCATGCTGAAAGGTCTGCACGGGGAATCTCAGTTGGAGAGCTGGGGCTTGGAAATTGTGCGGCAGTGTTGTACCTGGGTGAACACCTACAAGATTGGGCATGTAAATACATGTGCATGAGTGTGTACGCGGGCTGGTGTGCCTGGGTATCCACACTTGCGCACACTGCCAGCTTGGTGAAGGCAGCGTCGTCTGCCAACAACATCGTTTATTTGATTGCACAACAGAAATCACACCCAGCCTTTGGTCTGCCGTCATCACGGCTGGAAGGAGACTATGTCCAGGAGGAAGTATCTGTGAAAGCAGACTATTGTTTATGACAAGGACTTTACAGTGCTTTACAGTGCCCCAGAGCAATCTTCTAAGAGGAGAATAAGTGCGGAAAGCACTTATTAACCAGACATGGTGGAGCTCAGGTTAGTAGTAAATGCATGTAATAAAAACTTGGCACAACTCATGCAACAGCCAGGACCGAAGAAGACCTGTCCTCCTATCTCTCCCTGTCTTTCCCTTGAGCACACAGCTCGAGCAGGGCGCCTGGGCCCAAGCCCTGCAGCTCCAGGGCTGGCTCTGCCTCAGCTCTGCAAACAGCTTTGGAGACACTTGCCCGTAATCACCATCTGATGTTTGCAGCTTGGATTTTTCTTTCATATTGCCAGGGCATCATCCATCATCTGTGATGATACCTCTACACAGGGCACCCACACAGCATCCAGGGCACTTTGAGGGTAGGGGTAAGTGGCAGAAAAAGGAAGGGATTTTTATCCAGTGGCTTAGGAAGGGTTTCTGATGTGGCTATCCCATGACTTTGAATGTTTTAGACCAGGATTTAAGTGCATGCGCCTCACTCAGTGGAAGAATTCGGAAGCTGCCATGAATGTGTCAGAGTGAAGCCTTTCTTCTGAGAAACACAAGTAGAAATATGGCACAGCAAACCCATAAAGCAACCCAGAGCAGCAAGCTCGTAGATGAAGACACAGACACCCACACAGCTCAGCCTGGCAAGCTTCCAGGGAGTCGGCGGAGAAGGGGGCCCAGCAGAGTCCCTGGATTGTGCTGAACCCCTCAGGAGCTTTTCACCCGCAGCTGGACTATGTTAGCCCAAGCCACTGTCCGCTGATTCCTTTGTCACGAGGCTATCACCAGTGAGGCATTAATATTGGCCCTAACCTTTATTTTTTTTCCAGAAAATCCAGTGCCATCGCCTGCAGCTCACTGCTTTCTCTTTCCAACTCAGTTTTGTCTGCTGGGGAAAGCTTACATGGGTAAACTCTATGCACGTGCTGGCAGCACACTAACTAACTGCTTTATTGCAGTTATAGATCTGCAGAAGCAACTTCTTGCCATTAGACAGAGTGTGTGTTTCCAGGAACAGGCAACGGGAGCGAGAACAGCCCTCCATGCAGCAATCAGTGTCTTTTACGCTTTCTAGAAGGGGAAGCAAATACCCATCAGCCACGACAACCTTTCTTCCTTAAACTTCCCCAGAGGGAGCATTTCAAAGCATCAGAAGGATTTCAACCTGTCTGGCTGCTGCTGAGGCATAATTAACAGTTGCACAGTCAGCTCCAACTGCAGCTGACAAAGCCTTAGCAGCAATCCTCTATTTATCACACTCCTGGAGTATTTATAGATCCACAGCAAGGCAGGGGGGAGAGGGGAAAGGAGAATAACAGGTGAGCTGCTTACCAGGAGGGATAACATTTGCTTTCAGCTGCATGGCATTTCCTCCGCCCCTGGTGAAGCTTTAGGGGACAGGCACGCAAGATGCCCTGGGGTGCAGCCTGTTGGCAGCGGGACGCAGCGGCAGGTCCTCTTGTGTGGTAGACACGGTGAGTCAGCCCCCAGCTGAGATGTTGAGGCCCTTTGGCAAATGGGGGGACTCGGGCTGTTGCAGTAGGGTGCTGGGGGCAGAGTGCCCTCTGCCCTTACCAGGGGCCTTTCATCACTGGGAATTGGCCCACAGTTGTTGTGGTCCCTTCCTGCTCACATCTGTCTCCACCAGGAGATGTAGGTGGTGAGAGGCCAGCCTGATCTCCCACAACACTGATTATAAGATGACCTTGGACTGTGTCATTTGTCCTTCCTTGTCTCTCCTCTGTGTCATTGACAACCCTCTTCACAGGAACTGATATAAAAATAGCAACTCTCCTTGAGCTACCTTGGCGATCTGTGGTGAACAGAGGAACGCTGGGTCACCGGGATGTTTGACTTGTGGGCTGGAAGGTGATGCTGGAGCTGATGGGCTGGGAGATCTGGGCAAGCAGCCTGTGTAAGGACCGCCAGCGAGATCCCAGCTGCTTTGGGCTGGAGAGGAGAGGGAAGGAGATTGCCACCTCCATTCTCCTTTCCAAGGGAAAGCATCCCATAAAAACTGCTGGGTATCTCTGGCATTTTCACAGCTCTCCCAGCTCTGAGCAGAAACTGCTTACATAAACCGTCATTTCCCATTGCAGAGGGCTGTGGGAACCGCCGCTCTGACAGTAATCTCTGCGCTATCTTGCACCAGGCTGTGCCCAGAGATTATCAGCACTGGTTTTATTTCCTGCTCTGGCTTTATGACCCCACTGAGATCATAAATGCATCTAAAGTCTAACTAAAACTAATTTTCTCCATAAACAGTCTTATAAAGAAAATTATGGCAATACTATTCCAAAGGGGAAGGAAGGTCATAATCCTTGCAGGTAACAAGACTTTTCTTCTCTACTGACTTGCTGTTCAGACACAAAACTGCCCCATTACTCATTGCTCCATGGCTGATGCAACCTCCCTGGGGAGTTGCCCCATGCTGCAATAGCCTGCGAGGACCCTTGGAGAGAGGTGCTGCAGCTCCCAAGAACTGCACCCTGCTCACCCCAGGGCACGCTGAGCACACCTGCCCATCCAGCCCTGCAAAGCGTCTTCAGTCAATTTAGCTTCATCTGATACTTACAACCTTGCTCCAAGGACCTGCAAGCAGCTGGGCATACCATGCTCTTTAATCCATTTGAAATAGTCTTTTGCCCACAAGGAGACATTTTCCTGAGCAGAGCCAGCAGGATTCCTTTTCCATGCACCTTATTTACAAGTCTCCTGTCCCTGGGCTCCCGAGTGGCTGCCAAAGCTAGAGTTCCCTTCAGCGGGATACCTTTGGTGCTGCGTTTTTTGGATGAGGCCAGGGGAATAGTCACATATTAAATATGCAACATAGAAGGTGTTTTTACAGATGGAGTTCACAGAAGAAAAGCTATTCTGGTACTTGGCGATGCTGCGGAGCCTTCATAGCTCAGAGCTTCAAGGACTCGCTCCTGGGATGCAGAAGTGGAGCCAGCAGGATGCTGCCTGTCCCAGCCCAGCAGAAAGGACAGGTCCCGGTGCCCGCTTTGGAGCTGAGGCTCCCTCCGGCTGCATGCCTCCGGCAGCGCTGCAGGCATTGAGGCAGCCCTGCCGCACTGCTACGAGTAACAGCACTGTGTCTCCAGCTGCAGTCAGGATCCGGCCGTGCACGTGGAAGGTAGCACAGATTCTGCCAAACACTGGGAGAACTGTGGCCATTGCAAGCTGTGGCACAGGTGTTCCTGATTCACAGTTTATGAAGAGCAGCTGGTGATCTCAGATACCTTTTTTGGGGAGGAAATCTGTAACTTCAGCCATGGAACCCCAGTCTGTAAATAACAGCAGGGGAAAGTGCCTCTCCTCCCCTGCAGCAGACTGTCCTGAGCCACACACAGGGCCTGAGCAAGAACTATCAGCTGAACAAACTCCCAGCAGTTTTCTGAAACTGCTTTGTTTGTTTTTAAGGGAAGTGCTTGGCTGTTGCCGGGTTTGTTGCTGTTGTTTTGTGGCCATTGAGAGGCTGTTAAACTCCATGCCGTAGGGTGTTTGGAAAATAAATGAGCCTCTGCAATCCATTTCCCGCATTGACTCAGAGTGGCTGTGGGGGAAGAGAAGGGCAGTCCAAAATAAAGGTGGCAAAAGATGAATATACATTAGTGAGTTAAGTAGTGAGTGGGACTGGTGGTTCTCATCCCCAGTGCAATCAGGCCATAGCCCCCACCGCTGCACGTCTCAGGAGGCAGGTGAGTGGCCTTGCTGTCTGGCCCCCAAAGATGCCTTGGGGTGTGCATTTCTCTACAATTTTCAAGGGACTGCCACAAGAGAGGATGCTGGAGGCTGGCTTTCCCTAGTTTTTCTGCGTTGGGCCAGTATACAGACACTGGAGTTGCACATAGAAGGAAACTCCACGTAACAAGCGCCAGTTCCATTTGTGAACCTTCCTGGTGGGTCCGAGCCGGCTGCAGCTCCTTTCCTGTCTGGAGGTGCACACCTTGAGCTGCACAGCCAAGAGGCACAGCACACTGCCTACCTTCACGTCTGGCCTTGGAGGCTGGGGCTGTGCCTCCCTGTGGGGCGGTGGGAAGCATCACTAGGGCTCCTCAGTGGAGCAGATGGCAGACCTTGCCTACAGCTCCTCTTTCCTTTGCCTTAGTGTCCCATCTTGACCCTCCCTCCCCCCAAAAAGTAATCAGATGGTGGTTAATGCCACAGTGCCACAGGGAATGGGATTTTCAGGCATAAAGCTCGGGTCGCTCACAGACCTCTGGGCATAAACCCCTGCAAAACCTCCTCCTGTGATTGCCACTGCAGCAGAGTTATCCCTGTTGCTGCCCCAAGGACTGTGGCAGCACCTGTGACACAGGACAGGATTGTCCCATGCTGCTGACCCTTGCAGCCAGTGTGGGGCTGAAGCCACTTCCAAATGTCACCCCGTCAGTGAGGGACACGGCTCCAGCCCAGAGGTGGCCCCGGCTC
>NW_008824283.1:2234858-2247107 GCF_000699105.1 Pygoscelis adeliae | reverse complement strand
GACCCCGACCGCGGGGTGTTTCACTTGGGAAGCGGCGTAGCGGAGGGGGGGAAGGCACCGGAGGGAGGCGCTTTAATGGAAGTTGCTGGTGGAAGTCTGGCGTCCCATCTCCCTGCGCAGCATCTCTTGCCGTCACAGCCCTTTCCAAAAAGGAGAAGGGTTAGAAGCCATCCAGGCTCTTTACCGACATGACGGACCTTGAAATGCCTCTCGGATTATTTACCTGTTGGCAATCTCTCCTGAAATCCACACCATCCCCAATCTTTTTGCCCCACGCCTGCTGCTGACAGTTCATCAAAGCCTTTTTTGCATGCTCTGACTGCACAAAGACTAAAACTGCTCTCAAGTACATACCAAGCCCATCCCCATTACAAATCATTCCTCACACACAGGTCTACAAAGACACCTGGAAGTTCAGGTCTTCGGGGTCCAGGACAGCATCCTTTTTCTCCTTGCTCTCCTCCTGCTGCACATAGTACCACCGTTCAGCAAACTGCACTGCATCATGGATGCTGTGGAAAGCCAGCTGACACAACACAAGCCACCACAACCCTGCAGGTTGACAATCGTGACCACCCCCAGGACAGAGGTCTGCAACGAGTAGAAGAGCAGGGCAATCCACAGCAGCACTAGCAGCAGCACCAGGAGGTGACTAGGCCAGAGACCTGGGTCTGGGTCCCCGTGGACTCCTTCAGCAGAGTCTTGGTCAGGACCACAGAGCTGGCAAAGCAGTAGAAGAAAGAAGGGATCAGGTTGCACGTGCCAATGGCAATCATCTCTTGGTTGGCATGGACAGCGTAGCCATGCTTTTTGCCAAAGATTTCCGCCACGGAGACAATCACGGCAAAGCCAGTAACAGCAATGGGCAGAGCATCAACTGCCAGGCTGGAAAACAGGTTTATATCTGGTAGAGTGGGTTTCCTGAAACCAGTGGGGATATCCCCTAACAGCAGACTTGTATCGCTCTTCAAAATTAAAGTAATAAGATATTACTGTGGCTACAATGACCACCAGCAGCTCTATGGAGAATGGGGCCTTCATCTTCTCCTTATACTGGTCATCGATCTCTTTGACAGGCACTATGATGGCCAAAGCAACCAGGCTAGTGACCAGGTCACAGATGCTGGTGTTCTGGATGTATCTGAAAAGGTCAACCTACGTCAAGATGAAGGACCCCACCCCTTCATGACGAGGGATTTTTAGTCCCAGGAGATACTTCATCTGGGAGGTGATAATGGTGAGGTTAGATCCAGTCACAAAGCCACTGAGGTGAGGTTCTGACAGGTAGACAGCCACAAAGCCCAGCTGTAAAACCCCCAGCAGGATCTGAAAAGCAAGTCAGCCATACCTTTAGCATCGATGAGAAAGGCTGGAAGAGGTGGCTGGCAATTTATGTCAGTCTGCTTCCACTTTAGCAGCTCTGGCTATTCTGTCTGCTAAGCATTGTGTGAGGCAGAGGACTTTGTCTTCAGTAGTTAATCTGGGGTATGAAAAACTAAAGAGACCTACCTATAACACTCATCTGTGGCTAGAGATGCCATACAAAGAAGCCTACAAGGTCCCTGCCGCTGTCTCCTTACAAGCAATAAGGGCACATAGTTAACAGTGAAAGTCCAGGCAGCAGCCCCATCAAAGCAGCTCTGAGCATCACTTGGTGGTATAAAACCAGTGTGATGCACTGAATTTTAGTTGTCCTGGTGAAAGAGCCTGAAGTTGTTCAGTGACAGCTAGGCCCAGGCAGTGGGGACATTGCCAGGGAGCATGGCCTTGGAAGGAGCCCCTGCTGATGGCAGGGTCCTTGAGAGCTGTTCTTGCCAGCCCCAAACCTGCTCTAACCTGCACCAGGAGCTGGCCCAGCTCCATGACTGGGGTGGTGGGAAGGTGGTTCACAATTTCTTCTCCTCCCTTGCTGAGTCTGATCCTAAGGATGTTTCAGACACATCCAAGGACCTGGCATATCCCATGGGGGGAAACAAAAGCTCACATTCAGCCATGTTTGGGGGTTTCTAAATCACTATATTTGATTCAAGGGTGTCAGGGTCTGGTCACATCAGGAAAAGTTTCTCATGACTTGTAAGTCTGAACCAAGACTGGAGCTTAGAGATCTTTAGCTCAGAGAAGTTCCTAGCAGGGAAAGGACACAGAGGAAACAGCACAACAGTGAACATTTGTACCTGGTAAAGACCAACCAGAAAGCTTAAGGAAAGGGCCACAGTGATGGCGTAGCAGCTCCTGTCACAGGCACCTGTCCTGTTACTGGAGGAGGTGGAGTTGCCCACCAGCAAAGAGCCGGAGTTGTCGTCGCTGTACCCTGCTAGCTGGAGGTGCCAGGTCACAGACTGCCCAATCATCAGGCATGGGACACCGAAGGAGCCCATGAAGTTACGGCGCAAAGTGGCCATAGCAATGTAGATGATATTGCAGAAGAAGTTGGTGTAGATTCCATAGATGGGTCCTGGTTGGCTAAGAGGGAGTAGGAGACAGACTGAGGGATGGCAACTATCCCCACCAGGAGCCCAGATATGACATCCCCAAGCAACTGCATCTTGACGTTGTAATGGGAAAGCCAGTCCAGCACTGAGAACAGCCGACAGAAGGTGGTGATGATGGTTTGATGATTGCATGTGCAGACCTCTCTGGCTTTCTTTAGAATGAGTTCCTTGGTGCTGAAGTCCGCAGGCTCATAGTCCTCCAATTTGGCATGTATAAAATTGGCAGGACTCTCTTCTGGTGTTAGGGAGCCCAGTGCGTCTTTGCTCTGTCCTGACTTCTGGCTTGATGTGTCCTCCATTGCACCAGGAGAGCTAAGGCAGGAGAGCAGGCAGCCATGACGTGTTGCAGTCATGTACATAATAACCCTGAGACCACGGTTTATATTGCATTCACACTGGCACAGATGCCCACATCAGGGACAGAGCTGCAGACTCGTGTGCTCCTTCCTAACATACCTCTTGTTCTGAAACACAGCAGCAGGATGGGGTAAGATCAGACAATATTATTTCATTGAAACTGAAACTTCTTCAGGAAGCCTGCATTTCTTGATGACACTTCCACTTAAGCAAAAACTATTTTGAAAATGTTGAGATGTTCCAAGTGATGCTTTAGGAATGTAACACATGGGTAAGGGAGGTAATTTGCAAAATAATTTCTCCTTTAACATTTCAAAAATTTAAATTACATTGCTGGCTTGCATCAAACAGGCCCATCACAGGGGCTCCTATCTGCAGAATGAAAGCATCCTACTTTTTCAGTCTGGTTAAGTAACATATTCACTTTCCAGAGCTACTCCAAGTTTTTTAGTCAAAATGCAGCTGCAACAAAACATACCTTTTTGTCAAGACTGAACAATATGCACAGAGAAAAATTCTCCTGAGAGGAGACCTAGAGTGGCTGCAGTTCAGAAATTGAACTGGGATGATGAGAAATGGCATTCCCCTGCCCTATGGGTTCGTTTAACATCACCAGTCCCAACCAAAATCTCTTACCGCTGGCTGCAGGGTGATACACTTGGTATTCTCTCACTACCTGGAGCTTCTCCCTGGCAGACAGACCTGTCTCCTCACCTCACAGCGCACACTGAACAGAGAAAGCACAAGGCTAACAACTGCAAACCTGTTTCCTTTGCCTTCCTTCTGGACTATGTGCCACTTCCCTTGAGAAGAGATCTGAGTCACTCAGCCAAGCCATCGGCCCTTTCATCTCGCTCCAGCCGATGAAGATGGTGCAGCTGGCCAAACAGAGCTGTATTTTGAAAACAGACATCATTCTGGGAGAGTATTTTTGATGAAAACTTTTTCTGACCATTAAGAATGATTGAAGGGGTTTAGAGAAGTGCTCCTGTCAGATAACAGTATTGCTGGTATCTGGAGATGTGTTTGCTAAACAAGGGGAACGATGCAAAGAAATCTTCCTGCATGTGCTATTGCTCTGCCCCTCCCTGAACTGAGAGAGCATCGTTGCCTGAGTCCTGCCAGGCTTCTCCGCTCAGGTTTTCACCTACTCGGGACAAGCTTTTGTTTCAAAAAACAATCAAAAAGCAAAACTTGTTCCAGATGACTTTTCTTTCCTGGGAGCTTTTCCACCAGCGTGCTGCCACCAGCCCCCTGCACTCTGCTCAGCCGCCTGCCCAGCTGCTGCCCGTGTGCCTCCACCTCTGCTCGGATGCACTGCGCTCACCCGCTTCCACAGAGCCAGCGACGCTGGGCTTCACCGAGGCTTTGTAAAACAGAGGTCTGCACAGACAGCAAAGGTGTGATGACACAGGTTATTTCTAGGCAGGCAGAAGAACTCTATATGTGTCAAATCTGCACAATCCACATTTTGCACGTGCCTTTTAGAGACCAGGACAATTTTTTTTAGCACAAATAACAAGGGATTTTGCTTTGCAGAAGTAAGCATGATTTGGTAAAGTGCAGGGTTGCATTTCTTTTGTAGGTAAAGGTGAACAACTGCATTAGTGGCCAGGAAAAAAGGTAATGTCTCATCATCCTGAATTGAAACAGCAGCCTCATAAATACCAACTGTAACTGTTCTGCCCTTGTGATCCCAGACCTCTCAGCACACGCTCCCACTCACCTCATTCTCCACTCTTCCTTTTCCATCTCTTTTCCATCAACCTGGTCTCTTAAGATTTTGCTGGATGTGCCATTGCCCTGTGGAGCAGGACAAACGCCTGGCAGTCAGGCAGCTTGGCCCCTGCCTGTGCTCCTGGCACTGACTGTCTTCTGGGCTTGGGGAGGGGGCTGAGAGCCCAAGGCATTTGGAGAGATGGTGTGGGGTATGGAGAGATGACATTTTCACAAGGCTTTGATTTAGATGCTGGGGAGACACCCTGAGGGAAGAGAAGGGGAAGATCAGCATCCTGAGCTACATTTATCTCATCAGTGGAAGTCTGTATCTCAGTAGTTAGAAGTAAATAAATAAGAAACATCAGTGCTCTCTGGCAGCAGGAAAAAATGAGAGCACATGGTAGGGGAGACAGCTGCTCAGTGTATTTATCTCTTTATATGAATTCTTTATTCTCTGCCATTCCTCCACAGCTCATGTATTTTCAGGTACATCTGTTGATAGCTCCCCTTTCCCTTCCCCTTCTTTCAGTAATGGACTGTATCTTTCCTTAGCCCTGCCATTCCTCCTGTCCTTAAAAGATGATCCTTTCATATGCTTTATAATCCTTCCTAGTTATAGCTCATTTCGTGTCTTGGCCTGTCTGATGTTGTCTCTACTCATTCATTTTCCTTTTCCATCTTCTTCCTTAGCAAATAACCCAAATTTCCATTTTCTGTACGATTCCTTCATCTTGAAATTCAGTCACTGAAGAACTGGTAAGTCAGTCATTGAAGAGCTGGCCAGGCTGGTCTTTTAAGTCAGCTTGTTTGCTGGGATGAAACACATCTGAGCACAATCCATCTTTGGGTTTTGAACTTATTTAGGAAGCATTCACTTCCAGTTCTAGAACTCTGATCTGTCCACCGTGAAGATGGGACAAAGCACTTTTTCCATTTGTGACAGTATCTAGGCTACCTTTAACCTCCGCCCTGCCTTTACTGCCTGCTGCTGCTTTTTCCTTCCAACTTCCATCTTCACTTACATATTCTGGAACTCTTTTGTTTGTTATGATTTCCTTTACCACCTGATATAGCTTGGTAAGCCTTGATATAGCCACGTTCTTCCACCTCTCCAAGGCATACGTTTTGGTGAGCAGTTCTTTTTTCCATTCCTTCTGTCTCCGTGCCTCCCCTGCCATCCTTCCCTACAATTTTTTCCCCCCTTTCTTGTGTGCAAATTCCCAGTTGCTTTTGTATACTCAACTTTAAAATATTCCATACTTTCCCTGCAACTACGTTCTCAAGCTCCTTGTCCCAGCTGGTTCCCCTGTGCGTTTGGTTCTCTACGCTGACCTCTTCGAAACAGCGAGCTTTCATGCTAGGGCAGCTTCTGCGTGGTCCTCTCTGCACTGGAAATTCAGGCTGTGGGCACTGAGGAGAGGCCACTTTATGTTCTGCAGCCTGACAGAGAGGATGTAAGAACATATTTGGTTACACTGAACATTGTGTACATTGCTGAAATCACTTTTACTGTATGAGGTGAGGCAAGGGCGGAAACTGCAAACATTTCACATTTGCTCCAGAAAATGTATAGCAGACAGCTTAAAAAAAGAAACCAACAACAGTACTTCATGTGGCCTTGAGCTGGCTAAGGCTGCACTGCCTTCCAAATGCAAGGTCACTACAGCTAACTGCTGAAACTACTTGTTTTCAAATGCATCTTCAAGGGTTGTTCTATATTGCCACTATAAACTCACTTAACTGTTTAGCTCCATTCCGGGCAAGGCTGGGTTGGACAGATGGTATTAGCTTGAACAACGCAAGTGTAGACAGGACATTGCCTGCCAGTATCATGGCACCCTCTGTTTTTAAGACAAGCAGAAAGCATGAAATCCAAATTTTTCATTTATGGTATGGTATGTGAGCAATGTAACATCCATCTATGCAACAGCCATTGCAGCCAGCTGAAAACAGAGCAGTGGAAACCCAGGCTCCAGGTACAAGGACAATGCAGTAGTGGGCTATTTTGGTTTTCTATCCTAAAGTAGAAAAAAACCATGAAATTGCCTGGGTCCATGATTGTTACCCAGGCATTTTGCAGCAGGTAAGCGTGGTGAATTCAAGTCTCTGCTGCTGTGTCAATGCATCGCTTTTGTTTAACAGGACAAGTTGGCATCTCCAATTCTCTTTGGAACAGAGCTAACTGCACTGCACAAGGATTTTTGATTTGCTTTAAGGCATGTAAATACACTTATGACTATTTGGCTTCTGGAAGCCTTTCAAGTAGCATCCCACATGTCTTGGCTCCATAA
Organism: Pygoscelis adeliae; assembly: GCF_000699105.1. NCBI lineage: Eukaryota > Metazoa > Chordata > Aves > Sphenisciformes > Spheniscidae > Pygoscelis > Pygoscelis adeliae. The sequence continues at coordinate 2,240,248 of NW_008824283.1, read as the reverse complement.
ATGGGCCAACCTGGCTTAGTACATTGCTGCACCCCACTGCTCCACAGTTACTTAGATCACATGCAACTCTATAAAGAAAAAGGCAAGTAAGCCAGGTAATGGTGCCAGGTATCTAAGAGAGATGCTTTTCCTTCCCTTCAGATTTTGGACTTGACAGTCTTTTTGGGCAGCTGCTGGTTCAGTTCCACTTGGAAATGAATTTTCAATATGTAGACATCTGCAAAACATCATCTTTTTTAAAGGGAAAAACAAGGAAAAGGAGACAAGCCCAGAACTGGTCCCACTGCTGAGATACGGCAAAATGCAACAAAAGCGCCCGAGGACAAAAAAGCTGAACAGAACCTCTCCTATGGTTTCTTAGAAAGCAATTATTCACATTTCTGCAAGAGATAACACCAGAGAATATGGAAGCAGTACACTAGGTCATCCCAGAAAATAAAACAGTTTTTGCAGCCTCCTGTTATTTGCAGGGCAGTTTATGCTAACGTGCAGGGGTCACAGCAGAGCATGCAAGGCAAAGATAAAGTTCTCTCCAGACATAAACACTGTGAGGCTAAAAGTGTCGCTCACCCTGTGACTGCACATGGTAATGCAGTCACACCACTCTGAAGTTTGAGAGGGACCAAGGAACCTACAAATAAATAGATAAATAGATAAAGAGCATCTATTTAAGCTACTGCTCGCTCCCAGCAATTAACCATGCAGACAGACATGCAAGGAATGTTTTTGAGTGTATTTTGAAAGATGTGAGATGGAGCATATGTCCTTGGAAAGAGACTCAGTGCAGAGGTAGCAGATCTAAAAGGACGTGGAAGAGCATCTTTGACCGCAGAGGTCATACACCACACATCAACTGTCCAGCTATCGAGGACACCGCACGCTGGGTCGACTCTTCTAACGCCCTGCTACAAATCCTTCCCCCAGCACTGATGCCCACTCGTAGAAGATGGAAAAAAAGAGCACTTCCAAGCACATCAGCTAGAGGATTTGGGTTGCATTCCCAATTTATATAAGGAGGGTGAAAATAATTCCTTGCAAATTTTTGCGGCACTTTGTTGCTGTTTTCATGTTTTTCCCTGCATGACAAATGTCCAGTGCTTATGACCCTTTTCCAAATTATCAAGCTAATAATTGAAAATGCTATAATTAAATTGATTACAGATGAATACACTGGAATAAAAAAGGGGAGACACATTTCTATTTCATATTGAACTGGCATTCAGCCCAGGCTATTTGGCATCATTTCAGGCTTGACCTGTGCATGTTGCCTATGAGCCCTTCACGGCACTGAAGCCGTGCTGGTGGGATGCTGCTTCCCCCTGTTAGCTGTTGGCTGGCTCACAGGGTCACCCTCTTTGCAGTTAACACAACTTGCCACCACCGCAGCACAGCAGGCACCATGTCGGGCAGAGCTCTGTGGCTCGCTCCCGAGCTCTCCCAGCAGCCATCATACACCACCAGCTCATCGTGCACCGAGGCAGGGGAGAGGGATCCTTCAGAGGTCACTTCTCAATGTCACAGGACAGAAAGATGCTCCAGCAGAGGGTAAGAAGCCCAGAAACCGCAGCACATCTCCAACTACCTGCCATACGACAAGACTGGATCTGCTATTAGATTTCTAACAGAAGGAGAAGCTTTTTCACACAACACAAATGGTGGGACAAACTGCCACGGAGTGTGGTGGGAGTCAAGAGGTTCAAGAAAAGGGATTAGGAAGCTTCACAGAGAAGTGCTGCAAAAGCTGTAACAAATGTCTAAGTGCTTAGGAAATTTCTAGCCTTACCAGGTGGTGGAAGGGCTCTGCATGGGCTGGACCCCTGGTACACCTTTCCCAAGCAGCCTCCACCACGCTGTGACCCAGGAGACGGGGCAGGGGATCTCATCTAGTACAGGAGCATGTATGGCAAGAATTAGTTGTCCACAGATAAGGTAGAGCCTTGAGTAGCACAGGTAAAGGGTGCTGCTGATTGAAGCCCGTTATCTCAGCTCTGTATCAGCGGGAATCAGAGTCACTCTGCTGAAAGCAATGGCTGTCCTATGCTTTTCAAGAGAGCAGAAAGCTCCTGCTGGCATTCTCTGTAATTGAGTGCTCCTACCACTCTGTTGGCACCAACACAAAAATTACAGCATGTGCGCCGAGGTCTCCTAAGGTAAAAGGCATCCTCAGGTAAAAGCTGAGGCGTGCTGGATCAGGAAAATCTTTTGCTTAACTCAAGGACATGTATGCAGAGATAATGACCACACTAACTGCCCAGAACTGCACCCAGAGCTGCTCTAATTTTTGCTCTGACTCTTACTGGCCATGACCTGACCAAGTCATATAACCTGTTATGTCAAATAACACTGAAATACATTGCAGCAATTTTGTAAGGCTGAATATGTAATACCATGTGCTATAACTACACATATTGTAAAGTACAAGTAGCACCAAATCTGACCAAATCTGTAATTTCTTGCATTTTAGGAATATGGACCTGGCCCACAGGAGGGTGCTGCTCACCGGCACACGGCACATCATCATCATCACATTGCTTATTACTTCTGATTATTCATGAGACAAACTGCAGCCTGGTTGCACAGAGCACTGAAGTCAGAATGAGGTGAAAGCCTGCTGCTGGCCGTGTATCGTCAGTCAATGCCCTGATTTATGTTGGCAGGAAACTTCCACGCAAGCCTACGTGTGTACCACACAGAGTGCGGGAGAACAGCGCACACAGCTGTGTATACGCTGCGCTTTACAATGGGGATTGGGCACAACTGCCAGGAAAAACAGGGACTGGGGACTCACTGCTCAAACGTGTGGCTTTTCTTTTTAAAATCTATAGCTGCAGCATCTTCTAAGGTATCAAGCATATGTCCAACAACAGAAAAAACATAAATATCATCTTTTAATGGTGATAACAAAATCCCAAAGATTTTACCATATTTGATAGAAAATTCTTGTGCTAACAAATCTTCTACAATGACAATAAGGCACATCAGCATTTAAAAATGACAACTGATACAGATCTAACAGACAGAGACAGTGTAAAGGAGAGTCAACAACATGCAGAGGCTATATCCCATAGCTGATGGTAGGACATAAGAAGACGACTGACAAAATACAACTTTCATCACAAACGTTTGGTCAGTGAGCACAGCACTCAATGTGGAGCTGATGGCAACACATCTCTCCCCACGCTGGGCACAAGGCAAGGTCCGTGTCAGCAAACACCCATCCAGCACGGACTGATGCCACAGAGCGAGACGGCTCCCCCAGCACCCTGGATTCTGCCACTGAACTGGCGGAAACATTATACCTTATTTCTACTGCACAGATAACTCACAGCAAAAAGTAAGGCGATCTTTTATACATACGATACAAGTTTTCCACATTTTATTCAAATAAACTATTTTGAAAACTGGTTAGGTCAGCCGACCGATGGGATCTATTCCATTCCTGAGGCCCTGTTTGGTTAAACTGATTCTCCAACTCGAAAAAACTACTCCAGGAAAAATTTGCCATTTTGTTTATTCTGCAAAACATTATGTCACAAATATCTAAAATTATTCTGAATTTAAAATAATTCAAAAATCATACCCCAGGACATACCAAGGCACCAGAGATGATGGTCAGGGACTCAAGAGGCTGATGAACTCAGAAGCATCATGTGCTTACCAGAAAAAGTGAGGCTTTACCTCTCTTTAACCATGTTTCAGCTGCATTTCAAATATACATAAAATTTACTTAATTCAAAAATTAGACTAAAAACTTGGACCCAAGTCCAGTCCCACTTCCTGTGGAGTCCTGAGATCATTTGGGAGCTGGACTTAAAGATAAGTGCTTTCAGAGCTAGAAGGAGCTGGAATTCAAATATTTTTGGCAGTAAATTTGTTCAATGGAGATTTGATTCTCCATCCAATGCTGTAATATTTTGTGTATTTGCACATCAGAGAAAGAGCAATATACCTTAGCTTATATCATCTCTAGAAAATAAAATAGAAAGGTACTAATTACACTATGAACTAAATATATATATTTTTTAAATATTTACCATTTTATGTAGCCAGAGGCCACGCTTTTAGCATTGTAATGATCTCAAAAGAAAATGCAAGACTCAGAATTATTTCCACTTCAGGTGGAACTTGATTGAACTAGTAAAGATCAGGTAGTTTTTCACATGAGCAGCTGATCCTACAAAGGCTTACAAACATGATAACCAAGTGCAAGTAATTCTTGGGACTTAACAAGGTCATTCACAGTGCAAAGTCTGCACTAAAGACATTGCTCCTTTTATCTATGCCAGCATAGTAGAAGTGCAAAGCCCTTCTAGTTTGGACAGTTACATCAATACTGAAGTCTCCCAATGGTATCCTACACTGAGACTCAGCAAAACAGAATAAGCTACACAGATACAAAGCACCTTGTATGGCATCAGCAGTAGATGACTGCTACCTGTGTCACAGCTTCATTAGCTTAGCTATGTTGGTAAAAAAAATCTAAAAGAATGTAAATCACCTCAATCATTTAATCACTTTTCCAAAGCATGTGAAAAAAAAACACAACAGAAGATAATGCCCTGAAACAAAGTATTTGCCTGAAGAGTTTCACCCTCAACTCAAAGGGTTTCCTCTTGTTCCAGTTTCTATGATCTTCTAGACCAGCAGCCTCCTACGGCCCAGCCGTGCTCCTCACTGCACTGGGAGCACAGGGAGGTTAAGGTCAGTTCTGAGCCTGGGTGAGTCCTGTGCCTGCCTGTGTGCCCGGCTGCAGGGCCAGCACGGGTGTTCCTGCACCGTTTCTGGAATGGAGACATGTGAGTGACATGACTTCAACCTGCTTAAAAGCCCTTTGCACCGGCAGCACTGGAGATGATAGCAGGCAGCTAAGCATGGTGGGGAACCGGGAGTGAGCACAGCCCTTGGGTGAAAGATTCAGGGAACTGGACGCAGGGAGATGCGCAGTGTTGCTGGTCTTCTCAAGGGAGGATTGGCCACAAAAAGACTGGACTCCACCAGGTAAGCATAGATCTAGGACCTGGCACTGGCAGAGTTCACGGCCGACCTCAGCACAAGGCCGTGGGAAGCAGCTGGGTATCAAAACCCTGGTGCGGCAGCCAGGATGCTTTCCTGCCTGTAATACCTCACCTCTGCACTTCAGACCCATTAGCAGTGGATTTTAATGCCTCTTGGCACGAGCCAGCAGAAGCAAGTGGAGACAAAGGAATTGCTGTGTTCCTTCCCAAGAGAGTAACTTTCCATTTATCGCTGCAGCCCGACGGGGAAGGAGCGCAGCAGTCATGGAAGCTCTGCTGCCCTGGCTGGGAAAGCCACGTGCGGACTTAGATTAAAATTAGATAAAAATAAGTAAGCATGAAAACAGAAATCCCTTATATGTGTATCGGGACAGC
>NW_008824283.1:2219780-2234808 GCF_000699105.1 Pygoscelis adeliae | reverse complement strand
TACAGTGTCGCAGTAGCCTCCTAATAAGACACCTCCAGGTTAATCTGTCGTTCCTGGGCGGCACTGTTGCTCCTACAGCTACACAAACCCTCGCAGAGCCCCACACCAGGCTAAGGCTCCAGCGTGCTCGTGGGGGGACATGCACAGTGGTGCTCCCCTGCCAGCTGCCAACAGCCCCCTTTCTCCCAGCCCCAGAGGACTGGTGGGGTTTTGGGGTTGTTTTACACTCTCTGTTCAGGAGCTTTAGCCTTATCAAAAGATCTGGCATGAAAATTGAGTAGCAGGTCACATGTAATAGCAACATACACAAAGGCAATGATTCTTCTATTTACAGTCAATCATATGCAACGTCTCACACCAAAACACAGAAAGAAGTGTCAAGAAGGTGGAGGTGGGTCTCGCAGTGAATGAGAGAGGAGCAGATGGAGCTGCAATGGCTTACAAGGAAATCAGGATCACTAAATCGCACAAGACTAAGGTTGGCGATGTCATTATAAATCCAAAAATAAGCACCATGTGCCCCACTGCAGTACCTTTCCCTGTTTTATGAACTGGACTGAAAACTGTTTCCACGTCAAAACATTCACACAAGTGAAACATTTATTAGTGCAACTGCCACATTAGGAGGAACTGACACTACTACCTATAGCAGCAATAAACTAAAGAAAACAGAGCCTGACATTTACCAGGAGACTACTAAAGACATTTCCAGGGGTCTTTAGTATAGCTGAGACTGTGAGCGTTAATTTCCATAATGCTGTGTTGTTGTCATTAATGAATGTGCTAATGATCTCTTAATTCTTCATTTAGACTGATAATTGCTGATTAGTACATTTGGGAATGGAGATCAACTGATACATACCATCTTCCAGTCTGGCCTGGGGTTCTGAAGGTTGCACCTGGGATGAACGTTCCTGTTCCAGACAGATGCATAAACCCAAAAACAATTGTTCTGAGATTCCCTCTTCCTATAGATTACAAATTAAGCTGTGAGGCAGGGATAAGAGAAGGCATAGAAGGCAGTGGGTATGGCAGATTTCCTCTTATAAAATCTGGTACACGTTTTCCACTGTTCACTTAAAACAGCAGAAGGCAGAACAGCCCTTTCCAGGACAGAAACAGGAGTATCACAAAAGCATAAATGAATATATAGAGCTGCTGCATCCATCATACAGCAGCAAAAGGTGTATATACATATATATGTACACACACATATATATACATACACATATTTTTGTGTGTGTATATATGAAATTCCTTTATAAAACAAATTCTTTAGGACAACAGTTTTCAATCAGTGGTCCCTAATTCCTAAAGGTGAAATTGGATTACTTCTAAAGGGTCCATAAACGTATTAAAGCAAAACGTGCTTCCTGCCAGTAGGCTTAAATCAGATTCATGTCTCTCAAAAAATTATTCTAGACCTAAAAGGAAAATGGCTGAAAACCCACTGTTTTAAGAAATTCCAGCTATGACAAGCTCTAATCTTCGCTTAATTCCAAAGGACTCTCTATTACACCAGACTGTCTGGCAAATGGCATTTATTTCTGTTTCCTTTTAACCAGGGCTGTGTGCATTAATATAGACTTATTAATACTATGACCTCTAGGTGTTATCTTAAATAAGAACATGAAAAGTTGTTCTTTTGGTTGGCTGGCTGCTTTTGCTGTTGCATTTTAATATGGTTTCTTGTGTTTTGCTTGAAATGGAATTTGGAGGGTATATTGCTAGTCGCGGCTGCACAAACAGCACTGAGGCCAAATACGATATGCTCTAGCTAAACATAAATCACTTCAGTATATCTTTTAGCTGTAATCTAAATTAATTATTTGAAAATCAATTTATGGCTGTTTTATTGTACTTTTATGTAAACAAATACCCACGAGCTACAAATATGCATCCTGCTAGCTGTAGAAAGTGCATACTTCTTGGAAGTAACATTGCTATTCCTTCCCTTCCTGGCACAGGTAGAAATGGATTTGAAAAAACATCTTTTAATAAGTAATTACTTTTTTCCCCTTCTCAGTAAGAATTTGGCTACACAAACCTGTGCATGGGCAAAAAATCTCCACCTGGGCAGCATGGAAAGAGTACAGGAGAGAAGAGTTGTGAGTGTAAAGAGGAAAGAATCACCCAGAGCAATTTCTACTTTACTTCTATCCCACCCACGGCTGACCTGCCTTAGAGGAAGTCTCCTGGCCGGCTGCTCATTCCTCCTTTCCCTCTCAGCTGCCCATGCCTGAGGGGCAAAGGGGTGAGAACAAGTAGCTGCAGGTAGGCAGGAACATCTGCAGTAACAACATACACTGCTTATTGTTTGCTGTGCTGTAATTTTTCATCTGGACTTTGAGAAGAAGGCACTGTTCTGCTCTGTTGAAAAATATTAGTTAAAATCAGCGTTTAAAAATGGTATCGAGGCTTTTGTTCAAAGTTCTAGAGATGCTTTCTGGTAACGTGAACAAACTGTGCTGAAAAGGGACTCCCCCAGGCCACGGCACTGCTATCAGCTGAATGCACGCGCATAGGTCTGCACCACTCCCCTGCCACCAGCCCGTCGGTGGCGAGGCACAAACCCCTGCAGTGACAAGCTTCCCAAGCTGGCACCCAGCTGCGGGAGCTGCCGCGGGTGTGCCAGCTCTCTCTTGACACCAACACAAGGGCTCTGAATGGGAACTCAACGCAACGTATGGTGAGGAATTAAAACATAATTTCCATCCTGCACTCGCTCCCTACATAGGCGTTAACCCCACTCACTGCTTTTATACGGCTTAGGCTAATCCACTCTGGTAATACCAATTCAGTAATTATAATTATCTAAACTGCATAAGGGATTCTTAGCCCAGAATAAAAAAGTTCATGCAGGAGGTTAGTGCAGAAAAGAAAAAATTCAGCAGTACCTATTTGGGATTCATCTCCTTGTATGCCTTAAGGCTGAGAAAGAACAATATTTGTCTTTTTTGAATACTGCAGAAGCTTTAGCATTTTCTCTCTGATACTTGGAGACTTGTTTCCTTAACAATGCCAGTTCTAGAACACATAATGCACGGATCTCAGTTATGTGCTCCTTTTCAATATATGCTACAGCCACCCCCCACCTCCCCCAGTATTTCTATATGCTGCTATGATGTCCTAAAAACTGTATTAAGTTCAGTTAACATATAAAGGTTGTCAGGCCCTGGGACTTATCTTTCTGCTATCCAGTCCTTCTCTTGAGGTCCCAGCTCCTAGAGTGAAGTGATACATGACATTTCAGCTTTCATAGAAAGAAGGGAATAGTTAATGGTCCTAGCTCAGAAGAAAAAGAAAACAATCCTAAACTCAAAATATACTTCTTTTTAGAAAAGTTTCACGATTCATACTGCATTTTATTCCTTTTTGACTCCTAACTCATTATTTTTGAACGATTAAGGATGAGAACATTGTCTGTATACAACACCTTTTCCTGTATACAACACCTTAAAGACTTCAGTGCTGATGATCAAAACTCAGAAGGGAACTGAGACATGGAAAGTTCAAGAGATGAGAAATAAGATGAAAAACCATATGAAAACTCTTAAATTCACAGATTGGCCATAACCAAGTTAAGAATTGCCTTCATTCAGTACCACCTATTGAATCACTATACCCAGCAGGGAAATTTAAAGCATCAAAACAGACTGCATAGTAACCACTGTGTTAAAAACAACCCTGCCTCTTTTTATCTGAGTGCATATATATTGCATGACATACAGACCCACAGCCATTTTTTTCCCAGGCTTTGTTCCAGCTTGCTCCCTTTCCACAACTAGTTCTTAGAAGCACTGGTCCCACTGTGCCCCTGTGCACCCAACGCGAAGTCCACAGCCTGGTGCACGCTGTGGAAGAGAAGGTGGTCCTCCCCCTCTTTAAAGAATTCTCCTCGGATCAGGGAACTCCTCACTGAAGGATTGCATTGGGCCAGTAGCACCTGGACATCTATCTCCCTATAGTCCTTGCAGACTTCTTTGAGCGTGCGTATTCCTGCCGTGTCCAGAAACTGTACTGCACAACAATCAATCACTATTGTGTGAAACCCCAGAGGTTCAGAGACAAAATCCATGGAGATGCTGGTCTGGTTGCCACCAGAATCCACCTCCTTCTCTCTAAGCATTCTTTTTGCTGCCTTTTTCTTTGCTGCCTTCACCCAGACTGGGTTGACCCCAGTTTGCTTGTACAGGGTGGATTTAAAGCACTCTTTGTTGATGTAGTAGAGGGGTGCTTCAAAACGGAACACCACGATTCCTGGCTTGGTTTGCAAGTTCTTGTAAGCAGACAGGGATTCATACGTTTCAGACTCTGCCACCCAGCCAAGCAGCGGTGCCTCTGGTCTCTGAGTTCGGAAAATGACGCAGAGCATAGAGAAGCAAACACCAACCAAAAGACCAATCTCAGTACTGATGAATGCTGAGGCTGCCATAGTAACTAGCCAGATCACTGTGTCCACTCTGCTCAAATGCCACATTTTTGGCAGGTCCTTGAACTTCCGCAGGGCTCCTCTGAGGTTTACAATAGTTATGACAGCAAGGACACATTTCTGAAGGGAATAAAATAAAGGTGCAATCACAAGGAGGACTAATAGGATTACCAAACTAGTCACCATGCCAGACATTTGTGTCCTACAGCCTGTGGACTCTTTGACAAGAGTCTTGGCAAGAGCTGCGCTTGTTATGAAGCAATGGAAGAAAGAGGGAATGATGTTGCAGAAGCCAATGGCATACATCTCCTGGTTGGCCTTCACAGAGTAACCATGCTTCTTGGCAAACATTTCTGAGAGGGAGACAGTGATGGCAAAGCCAATAATAGCTATGGGGATAGCATCCAAAGCCACATTAGGAATCAGGTTCCAGTCTGGAGGGCGGGGTGGCAGAAATCCAGTTGGGATGTGTCCAGCAACACTCGAGCCGTAAGTCTCTCTCAGCTTCCCAAAGTGAGATGCCAGAGTAGCTGCCACAATCACGACTAGTTCAACTGGTATTGGAGCCTTGAGCCTGGATTTAAAATGTTCATTAAGCTCTTTGGTTGGGATAAGTACAAGAAAGCACAAGAAGCTAGTGATGAGATCACAGATGTTGGTCTTGTGTATGTTTCTGAAGATGTTTATCCATGTGGCTATGAGGGAGCCGATGCCACTGCTCCGTGGAATGTCTAGGCCCAGGAGATACTTGGCTTGTGAGGTTACGATGGTAAAGGAAGCACCCGTGACAAATCCACTCAGCAACGAATCGGACAGGTACACTGAGACAAAGCCCACTTGAAAGAAACCCATGGCCACCTGGAAGGAATCAACCACACACAACAGATTAGGACGCAAATCTTACAGATGTCATCACTGTGGGACTCTGGAGGGAGGTGAGATAAAAAAAAACACTGCATGGCCCTGGAGGACAAGGCATGGTCTGAGCATGGAGAAAACAGTCTCCAGCATTCAGCTGCTCCTGGTACACCGCACTTAGACGAAATGCATTTCTAAGACAGAGCAGGCTTTTTGGGGGGTCTTCATACTCTGAACCTGTGTTTTATGTTTGCTCATTGGTTCAGTTGTAACTCCTAGTTGCCCTAGCGGGCAAAGAAACCTAGGGAAACAAGCATTTGAAATACTGGCTACTTCTGCCATTTCTCTCTCAATAATGAGAAATAATCTTTGTGAACTTTGCAGCGATCCAAAACCTTTTTGGTTGTCTTTGCCTTACACTTGAGCTCACAACCTGCAATAAAAATATAGTTTATGGCATAACAGCTGTCCTTTGAACCGCATAAAGTTTGGTGCATGTGATTCAGAAAGTATATGAGCTGCAAACTCTTGTGATGCAGATTATATAGAGATAATTTTTTAGTGTCTTGTCATTCATTTTTATTAATGCTAGTTGAATGGACAAATCCTTGGTGCTCTCTTATGGGAATAACTGGTTTTATGGATACCTACCCTACACACGCATCTTCGCACCTGGTAAATGCCCCTTTCTCCCCATCAACCTTCATGCCAAATGGAGCATGGACCTTCTCACAGCATTTGCTAGAAACCTTTTAATTCCCTGAGCTAGACAACAGGGCTGTCTACAGTTATCTGAAGACTGCAGGCCTGAACTTACAGGTATTAAACTTTAAGTAGCGTCAATTCGATATATCCTGCTAGGTAGTTAAGGCAAAATAAAGAAGGCTAGGATCATGGCTGGAAACTTCAGAAGAACCACAAAGCATTACTGAAGAGAAGGCAGGCTTGGGACCTGGACTTGACTGGACATGGGCTCAGACCCAAGCTCTAAAAAAGGCTCCCTCGCAACCTTGGTAATTAAGTTAATTCAAGGTTTTTCTAGATGTAAAACATTAGCAATAATTGCCTTACCTAGTTATGCGGTAGGCAACTGGTGTGAGCAGGCTTGCTTTTTGTGATTTGATTGTAAAGTTTTTGATACAAGGAGTATGTGATTTTGGTTGGAGCGTCCAACAAAAAATATATTTGAGGGTGTGAAGACCTATTGGTTAGCAGGCAGAGGGACAGCAAGTAGAATATGCCTAACATTCAGAGGGACTTAAGATAAAGTAATCTGACTTCCTCATATAAAGAAACTTAGTTGTACTTGTACTTGCAAAGAACATTAAGCGCAATTCACAACTCCAAAACTGCATCCATCCTACAGTGATGAAACACAAAATCCAGTGTACCTCAGTGTCCTGGTTTCGGCAGGGATAGAGTTAATTTCCTTCCTAGTAGCTGGTACAGTGCTGTGTTTTGGATTTAGGGTGAGAACAATGTTGATAACACACGGATGTTTTAGTTGTTGCTAGGTAATGCTTACACTAGCCAAGGACTTTCTAGTTTTCCATGCTCTACCGACTGAGAAGGCTGCAGGTGCACAAGAAGCTGGGAGGGGGCACAGCCAAACTGGCCACAGAAACATTCCATACCATGTGACGTCATGCTCAGTACATAAACTGGGGGAAGCTGGCCGGGGGGGCCGCTGCTCAGGGACTGGCTGGGCATCGGTCGGCGGGTGGTGAGCAATTGTACTGTGCATCACTTGCTTTGTGTATTATTATTATTATCTTATTATTATTATCATTTTATTTCAATTATTAAACTGTTTTTATCTCAACCCACGAGTTTTTCCTCACTTGTGCTTTTCCAATTCTCCCCCCCATCCCACTGGGTGGGGGGAGTGAGCGAGCGGCTGCGTGGTGCTTAGTTGCCAACTGAGGTTAAACCACGACACTCAGGAGGCCCAGAATATTTCTGAAATTACTCAACACTAACTTGCAGTACAAGAAAAAGTCCCAGGTGTTTTAGAGTATCACAGGTATGTTTTCTTTTCCTCTTCTCTACAGTTTGATTAGCTATCACCCTGGAGGTCACTGTAGAAACAAATGAATGTGAACTCACAAACTGAAATACCACAGCTCTGCATTACCGTTAAAACTAAATCCATTCTGGTTAATGCATGACATTCTAAAAACAAAGATATCTGCTTTAATTTCAGCAAGCAGTGAATTCTAGGAAGTAGAGACGGAGTGGTAAAATATTGTTGAGTAATACATTTTAATATGGTAATAATTAAGAAGTTTTATTTCAAGTATATTTTATCATCTCAGTAGTGTCCTTTTCATACAAGGGCATTGTTTTGGCTTTGAATGGGCAAACAGCAAAGTTTTACAAGCACAGTGACAAATAAAAAGAAACTGGAGATACTTTTACCATCCAGATTATTTTTTGATAAAAGAAAAGGCAAATGACTGAAGTCTGGAATTAAAAGCTGCCACACCACATTTTGGCCCAATGAAGGCCTAAGCTATAAGCCAGCAAAAAACAAAAAAACCCAAGAACAACAACAACAAAAAAGCTTCAGGCCACAGTGAGGAAGGTGGTGAGCAGATTGTGTGAGAGCAGCAGGTGGTTACGTGCATGTCCTTACAGTCCCCCAACAAAGTAGCAATGCAAGCACAAAATGCTGTTAAAAATAAGGAGAGGACACAGAGCCGTTTCTTGCACAACAGTAACTGGAGATCTCCAGGCCTCCCTGCATCCACTTCCCTGGGACGCAGATTGAGGACACGTGCAAGCCGAGCAGGCTGTTCACATGGACAATCACCTAAAGAAGAATTATAACTATTTCTACAGAATACCTGTTTGTCCACCTCCTCTTACCTGATAAACTCCAGCTATGAAGGTCATGGTAGCTCCCACTGTAATTGCATAGCAGCTTTTATCACAGAGCAGCTTCTGCGATGTCTGATTCACAGGCGAAATGGTGGTGTTTACATACGCTGCTGTATCTGTGAGGACACTGAGCGCAGCTGGCCCTAAGTCATAGCCAGCTCTCTGTATTTCACGATCCACCACTTGTCCCACCATCAGGCAAATCACACCGAAGATGCCAACTGAGATGTGTCGGGAGGTTCCAAATATGAAATAAATAATGCTAGCAAAAAAGGATGTATAAAGGCCATAAATAGGCTCCTGCCCAGCCAAGAGAGAATAGGCAATTGACTGTGGGACTAGTAAGACACCCACAATCACACCAGACATTACGTCTCCCAGTAGGTACTCTCTTAGCTTGTATTTAGGAAGCCACTGCAAGACAGGAAAGAAACTGAAAACATAGTTTTTAACTTTGGCTGGAGTGCAGCTGCAAGTTTTCTTTGCTTGCTTAACCACCACAGCCTTCATGCTCCTCTTCTTCTCTTGGGGTTCCAAGAACATTCTGTGATGGAAACTGCGTTTAGCATCGTCTCCTTCTGGCATTTCAGCCACTGAATGGACATTGTTGAATTCTGCCATTCCTGCCATCTCAAGGGCTCCCTAAAAACACAAAGAAGGACCATTTCCATTAAAACATAACTGAATGCGCTACATGAGACTTTTTAATGGAGTGAATACAGTATTTATGAAAAGGAAGGGGTAAAAGACTTAATTAAGCACAGAGAAAGCAATTTCCAAGCAAACTTGGAAAAATCCTCCCCATTTTATGCCTGTTAAGCAAGGAATCACCTTCCCTAGCAGACTGATATCCCGTAGAATAAACCCGCTGCTGGCAATGTTGTGAAATGGAAAAGAATGCAGCAGCACTGTCTCTCTGGGAGGCTTCCTTGATAAAATCACTATCTGCAGCCTGTTCCACCATGCGAAGATAGACACAGGGTTTATTGTAGTCCAACAGTCACTTCAATTCAGTTGCTGAAAATTAACTACAATTAGTAGATCTCTAACATTGCACAGCTTGGCCTAAATCTCATTTATGTTTTTGTTTTTTTTTTTTAATGCAGTGATTACACCTGCCAAATATTGTAAAGATTTTTTACCTAAGGAGGTGCAATCTTTACCCAGTGGCTTTATTTCAGCCAATGAGACATTGCAAGGAATGTTCTTCACACTTTATAAAAGCTGGTTTTCAAGTAAATTACATCTGACCAAAACAATACACACAAGTGGAAAACATATTAATGGGCACAACATAATGTAGGTGGAACACTTCTGTCAGAACACTTGCTCTAGTACAGGCTGCCTACAAACAGTAAAACAAGGTGATTATATCAAAGCACATTTAATACTGGAAACATGTTGCCTGAATGTGAAAGAGCACAGTCTTGACGAGACAAGCCCTAATGAAACTTGATGATACCAACAGTGATTACCAGCATTCATACAGCACTCCTGGTTTCCAGACAACATCCAGCATCCTCCAGAAAACTCTCTTTTAGCCACAATAACTGCTACTACTACTACTACATTGAAGTTAAATTTCAGTCGGAAACCCATTTGACTGGTGCTACAGTGGTTTCAAGGCCAGAGACAGCAGCAGAACCCTGAAAAATCTCTCAGGCTTCCCTTTCAAACACTGCCTTGAAGTCCTAGTGTGCTAATAACACCACCTCCCTTATGTGCTAATTACACCTTCTCTGTGCAATGCAAACATCAACCAAACTAATGTTCTATGCACTGTTTACGACTGAATTAATTACCAGATCGGTATTGGAGCTGGCCATGCTGAGGATGCCACTGAAGAGTCCATCTCAAAATTTTTTCACTTAGTCAACATTTCACAAGTAGCTATAAAACATTTACTGCTACTATCACTTCAGTGTAAGTCTCTCAAAAACATACAAGGGGAGAAGTGACAGAAGTGAGTTTAAGTGTGGTGCTTAAACTACCCGTTTCCCCTGCAGTCAGCCCATTACAAGGCACTGATCCTAGAGCTATGCAGAGAGGAAATGTCTTCTTTTAGACCTCGGTCTAGCTGGCTGGAGCGTACGATTTCCATGCTTCCATCCCAGGTTTGACGCTGTCATACAGAGGTATCCAAAGTGCCGTGCATCAGCCCTATATAATGGTTTACACACAGCCATGCCTCCAGCAGTCTGCTAGCTCAGACAGAGATGAACTGCCTTCAGTTCTTCTAACTAGAAAGACATTATCAACCCAAGTACCTACTGTCTTAAAACAGCCTAAGCAAATGATCCTAACCACATCAAAGGAACCCACGTGAGAGTAGAGGCAGCTACAATACTTAATGTTTAGACTGGCTTCTCTTTCCAGATAAAAATATTCAGAGATTTCCAGAACAGCCTTCCAATTAGAAAGCAATTCAACCTGAGTAATCCAACTCTTCCACCTTACACTGTAGCACACTTCTCCCTAGAGCTACCAGGCTAGAGCGTGCAGAGGGCTATCTAAAGTCAACACACGGGACAGATGCTGATAGATAACCAACAAAAAATACCAGAGGCAGGGGTTCGCATTTTATCTTCTGCTCCATGCCGGGACTTCCAAAAGGTGTTTTCATTCACTACAAACCCATAAACAGTGAGTGCCTCTCCGGTGGGTAAGCTCCTGCATCCTTTCAAATAACTTTGCCAGCCTGCCACTGGACTGCTACTGAAAGGGAGCTGTGTTTTGATCAGAGAACTCCCTGGCTCCAAAACTGTGAATAGCACAACGGCATCAGCAGGGATAGATTTTCTGCATAAGGTGGGGGATGTATGCCTTCCTGTTACCATCACCCGTACAACTCATGCTCTGTTATATGCTGGGGCAGACTAAACAGCATTGCCAGGTCTCATGCTCTGTGTGAGATACTTTATGAATACCTACCTCTCATCCTCCACATCTACCAGGTATTTCTAGCAAGGCATCAATGCTTTTCTCCAGCTCCTGCCCTGTTCCAAACTCCCATACCTCCAACTCTATGCCTAATTCATCTGAACCATGCATGGGGTCTGCAGGGTGGTCGGGAAACCAGAAAGATAAAAATAGCTCTAAGCACAACTAGGGAGAACATGCCTCTTTGTGGCTGCTGTTCTGCACACAGACAGAGGAGCAGCTTAGGGAAAGTCACAATTCAAAAAAAAAAAGGAAAAAATGAACACTGCTGGGTTAGGTGAGACCTAAGTGGAAAATTCCATAGTTTGAAATCAAGTCCTATTTCTGGTGTCTATGTCCTTCTTTTGGTCCTGGTCCTTATAATCAGAGAACTCAAGAGTTCTGGATCCAAAGATTAGTCCACCCAGAACTTTAATACATACATATTTTTAGGGGTAAATTTTCAAATGTATTTATTTGTCTCCATATTTGGTCTTGTTATACAAGTCAATCCCTTAGTACACTGGAAGGAAAGACAAGAAAGCTTCAGTTTTGCCTACCTGCCTTCTTGATTATTCCAAACTTCTATCTAACAGCCTCCTGGCCATGCAGAATTACTGTATCACATACCTATGCTGTACACCTTATAATGACGAACTTCGCTTGGCTAATGACTTCCAGGTCAGTACCTTTATTGTGTTTTAGGTAACTATAAGCTCAGAAGAGCATTATGAAGAATTAGGATCTTTACAACGAGGAAACGTGCACTTCAAGAAGTGACATACTCAAGATCACATAGTGATCACGCTTGGAGGAGCACCCATCCCTATCTTCCAGATATCTATTCTCACCCACCTGTGCAGTATTGCAAAGTTCGCTCAGGGATTATTTATAGCACTTATAAAAAAGCAAATACTACACAGTGAGAATGAAGTTAACATAGCGTACAAAAGCATGTGTCCGCAGTACTCTGCATAAGTGCATTCTGTAGTTGTATTTGCTCAAGCAGTTTTATTCATTTCACAAGCAGAGTTGCAAATAAAAAAGCTTTTCACCCAAAGCTCAGCAAATCAATACTGTAAAAGCTGGGGGGAAAATTCACCCCCAGACTACTTTTTATGTGTAGCAAATTACCTGAATGAGTTTGTTTTCTGAGATTTTAGTACAGATTTTAGTGATGAAAATCCTTCTGATTACCCTCTCCCTCATCCAGGACTTGTAGACAGCTCACTCAAACCTGGGAGTTTTTCTTAATGTGCCAGCAAACTCCAACGCAAAACCCAGATAGTTCAGTTTAGTTCCGCACAGTGCTGTAAAATATCTGTGCAGTAGGTGATACCCGGGTTTTTTGGTCGTGTCTAGACAGTAGAGAAATGTTCTAAGTAAAAATCTTTTTGGCTGCTAAGCTCTGGACATATACTGGATCTTTGTGTTGACCTGCATGACAGCTTTGTCTACGTGGCTTGAAAAGGGCCTTTCATCACATAGTCACTGCCTCTCGCGATGTCAGGACACTAGGAAATGACACAATTTCCAACACCTGTTTCACCCTTTTCTGCCTCAAAGCGTTGCTCTGTATTATTTTTGTAACTGTTTAGCCCAAGCTTGCCTAGTAAAACTGGATTTTGTTTTTTTTTTTAAAAAAAAAACCCACCCTTTGGTTCAGTATGCTGAAAGACATTCTGTATATTTAACTTGGAAAGGTTAGAAAACTGTCGTTTTTGTTTTGAAAGCTCCTATTTACGTACAACTCATCTGTATGCCTCAAATTCACTTTTATCAGCTCTTTTTGGCCTGAATAAGATCTTCAGGGGGTGTCTGATTCCCACAAGGCTTTACTTAAGATACAAAGAAAAAGACTACCACACAGAACTGAGGACATTTCCAGTATCTCTCTGTTATCAAGTGACTGCCGTAAAATAAAGATATGGGAAGGTACTGCATTCTTGAGATCCGATGACTTTTACAGACTGTTGCTGGATCCCATCTGGGCCTTTCTTACTGATCCCGTAACATGGCAGAGGTGAGCTAGCATCTGTCTTTGGGGAAACACTACCTGCAGCACAGGGCCTTGCTGGCTCGGACTTCATTTTTCTGCTGCAGATCACAGTCACCTTGACAGTAAGAGAATAATGGATTGTGAAGCTCACTAACCTGCTGAAATAATGTATTACAAGTTTAAACTTAAGATGTGAGCATTTGAGAGTAGAGACAAAATCAAGAGTGCTCTTTCTATGACACTGATCTCAGTTTTCCAGATTATTTTTCTAAATTTCATGTGCATGAGTCGTCACTGTACATGATCACCACCCACCCTCACGTACCCACTTGCTGGCCATGACAAGTTGCATGCACTTAAATACTAATGCATAAACACATAATCTAAAGAGACATGAAAAATTCTTGAAGAGATGTAAAGGAAGAGCAGGGGGGATCAGAAATCCAAGTTCCACATGAACTGAACCGGAGTTGGGCTACTACCTCTGGGTCCTTGGAAAATCTCACCCTAAGAGTATAAAAGAAAAGCATATCACAACATTTTGTGATAACTAAATCTTTGTCCTTACTCTTGTTGGACAACAGTCTTTTCCAAATAATCTCTTAACTGTTGCGGAGCAACAAGGAAATTCAATATTGCCATGATAACACCGAGATAGGCACTGGAATAGCATTGTATGTACCTTGGAAGAAAATTCAGATTTTTGACAAAATCTTTAACATCCTCCAACAAAACATTCAAGGTACAAACATTTATTTCAACAAGAGACTTAAAATCATACGAAAACTGAAATCTTACTAAGAACCATAAAACGACATACCGCATTTATCACGTTTAAGCAACACATTTGGGAACAGAGCTACCTTACTGTTGGCACGATAATCACCAGCCATTAACTCAAGCGGGAAAACCTGCAAAGCCAGACAATAAAACCTTGCTTGTGTGAAATATTCGATCTCCTCCTCCTCCTTCAAATGTTAGTTCGCCTGAGCGGCAGCAGCAGTGAAGCTGCCCACTGGCCTTGCACAGTCCCCAGTCTCTTTGGGGAAGGTCCCATAGAAGTCGGTGACCCTGCTTCGCAGCCAGCCCTTCCAGGAAAGTCGCCTCCCCTCCGAGAAAGCAGCCGTAGATCGAGTGTGACGGTTACACTGCCCTGCCATGTCTGAAACAGATCCCTCTGGAAGATAGCTGGCTGCAGCCTCACACAGTACTCCAGCAGTTTCCATCCGAACCGGATTTGTTACAGAGAGTTTGCTAAGTATTTTCAGCAAGTCATTTCTACGTTAGGACCTTCCTCCTGCCCTTACCGTTAGCTAGCGAAGGTAAAACACTGAAGAGCTGTGCTCGGGCAGTGAGGACGGGTGGAGGAAGTGCTGCCCCAAAGGCATTTCCTTGGGCAGTGGCTGCCAGCCCACGCCACGCTGCCTGCCCGCCCCGGCCCCGCAGCCGGGAGGGGAGCAGCGGCGGTGGGCTGCACGTACACGGCAGAGAGTTGTGCAAGAGCCCCGTCCTGCTCTGAACGGAAAGCCACGAACAGGCTTTGCACTGGATAAGGGAGCACTTAAAAAATTGTTTTTTTAAAAAAATTAAAATCTGCAAGAACATGTAGCAAGAAGAAATCCACACACTTTTAATACTCCTGAAATTGCGGATTATTGCTGAGAGCCTGTATATCACTTTGGAAGCCAACCAACATTTAAGTTTCCAGGATAGTGAAATGGAAGTTGTAGTGGTTTTAATACAACATTCGGTTTCATCCTCTCATCTCAACACTTCTTTCACACCCAGCCCCTCCGGTGAGCAGACACTGCCCACCTCAGCAGCGAGCACCCTCCTCCTGGCCCCCTGGCTTTCATTTCCTATTTTCCTCTCTCATTTTGAGGCACCGTCTTGCGAGCCGCTCCATGAAGTGGGGTTGTGAGCAGCAGCCCCCCTTGGAG
>NW_008824283.1:2207789-2219275 GCF_000699105.1 Pygoscelis adeliae | reverse complement strand
CTGGCCTGGCCTGCCCTGCCCTGCCCTGCCCTGCCAGCCGCCCGCCCTAACGCTTCGGTTTTTACTTTCTAATTAATTCAAAGTGTGTTCTGAGTTATGAGCGGCCTGAAAAGCCTAGTGCAGAGTGTGACTCACTTGTTCTGCTCCTTACCCCAGAAAAACAACCACCCTGAAACAAAAAACCAGAGGAACTCTAGTGAAGAATCCCCGTTTCAGTTAATTAAGTCGCACTCACACTTTTAAGTTGAAAGATTAATTATGTGTTGGTAACTTGAGGTAAAGTGACCTTAAACTTCCCATGGCTGTCACAGATAGGGATACTCTTAGCAATTTCTGACAAAGAAAATGGCCTCATCTTGCTTTGGGGTACCACTAGTATTCATAAAAAATAGTCTTTTAATATCCCTCAGTGTTGTTTTCTCCAGTGTCCAGATCTGTCTGGAAGGTACTTCCAACTGGGAAGGACAGAGGACCTTTGACAATGTTGGTATTGAAAAATACCATTTTTTTGTTCAGTACTCTTTATCTCTGGACTGGAGGTTCAAGGTCAGAGGGGCCATACCCAGCCCCATCTGCCTTACCTTCACCATTTGCACAGAAAAGCAGACATCCCCTGAAATCACACATTGCCTAATATTTGCATTTCAGGTGGAACCTCGAGCTGCCAAAAAGCCCATCAATATGTGGTCGGAGAAAGTGAGACCAACTTCAAGCCTGCAGAATCCATGCTCGTGTCTTTTGTGTTAGGCAAATGCTATAAATCTTGCTGTAGAAATACAGAATATTTCCAATAGTAAACATTTACCCTCTCCACAAGGGTTTAACTAGATGTCATGGTAACTAGACCACACAAGTTGCAAAGGAAATAAAAGAGCTCCCTCCCTCTCCCCTGGCTACCCACCGTCAAAAGCACCAGTAGCTTTGACTTCCCAATCCTCTTAGGGACTTCCACAGGAGTTTTAATTGAGTTTGAAGTATATGGCGACTCCAAGACTACCAGAGCAAATCCTTGTGAGGAGTGACATCTATGACAAAAGCATTAAGGGGAGCCTTCTGTGTAGGGACTGTATAGAAACCCAGTAAGGAACCACAAAACCAAGCAATGTGCATTAAAGCATTTTCATTGTCATTCTAGAGCCGTTGGCTGTGGAACAACTTGGATCATCAAATACATCATGTCTTTGTGGAAGAGACAGGGAAATAATATCTTCTTGGAGCGCAAATAAAGAACATGATATTAAAAAATTCCCAAGCATTATTTTTTTCCTGAATCACTGCTATTATTAGGTTTTTTTTCTTTTTACTGTACACTGATTTTCTAAAATGTGGGGGGAAAAAACAGGTAAATATTTAAGATAAGTAAATCGTTTAACTGTCAACTGCTTTCCTCTTCTCAAGGTATATTAAGTTTTATGGTTAATATATTTCTGAGCTAAGGGAACCTTTGGCCTTGGAGAAATGTGCCTCTGGGCTCCTCACGCTCCAGAATCTCCTGCCAAGGAACGGTGAGCTGAGGCTTGCTGACACACAAACGCTAGCATGTGCCATCTGCCCATCCCACTCAGCCTGCCTGTCAAACCTGCTGCCTCTGGTTCTCCAGGTTGCCCCATCATCATTATGATATCAAATCTCCAGAGTCCAGTTTCTCAGACTACAAAATAATCTTGAAAAACACTCCGTTTTGTTCCACCGGGCACATACTCCTGGGCAGCCTGCGCACTGCAGCTGGGGAAGCCCTCCCGCCTTGCCTCTTGCCTGGCAGCTCTTGTACAGCCCCGCTGTGCCCTGGTCCCCTTGGCAAGGAGCTCTATCGGCTGCACAGGACGGTGTTACCATCCCTCTCTGCTCTGTCAATAAAACCCCTGTGCAATGCCTTGCCCTGGTTCTTCTCAGTCCTCTCCAGGCTTCCAGTTCTGCTTTATCACTCAGCAGATAAAGGCTCCCTCTGATTTCCCCCAGCTCTCAGCTGGTTTATGCCACCTGGCTCCCACCCTTGTGTAAGGAGGCTCCTGCTTTCAGTTGCGTCCTCCTACTACCTCCCTGCCCACTGCCTCGGTCCCACCAGCCGTACGGCTCCATGTCAGGACGGGTGGGCTATGGTGAAAGCAGCTAAAAATGTGTTATTTTCTCTCCTTGTCCTTCCTTCTCTGTGCAACTTGCCATCCACTGAGATTCGGGCCTGCATTTGCAAAATGTTGCATGAAGTTTGGAGATGGAGAAGATGGGAAATGCCTAGCTTGCTGCCCAGAGAGTGAGAGCTGTCTGCATATCCAAGCTCGTACAAACCTGCCTCCCCATGCAGGCAGCTTGTCTGGCCACTCAGACAAACATTAATAGTGTAAAGCAAAATAGGCACAAAACAGAAGCAATGTTAAGTTACCGTGAGATTCTTGAACTTGAGCCTTTGGCGGGAGCAATCAGGGGCCTTAGGACAACCTTCCTCAAGACCTCCCACGGTTTCCTGTGTGCAAAATCAAGGCGGTATCCCTGGGGTTTGGTGTCTAACCTGCTGGTCCTAGAAGGCCCTAGTGCCAGACACATAAAGGTCTAGATGTGGCATGTCTGCCTTACTTAGAAAGTCCATCAGACTAAGTAACAGGAAGAGGCCTGTCCTAGCTTTTGAAATGCATTTTATTTATACATTTGATTATAAATTCAGCCACACCATGCAACGCTTGGCAAAAGCAAAAAAAGAGCCATAAAATCAGCTACTACACTCTCCTCCCCACTAAAGGTTTCCATCAAGGATGAGAAAAATGCCAAGTAAAAGTGAAGTGGGTGGAGGGAAAGCACGTAATAAATAATGAAAGATGCAATGGATCAGAGTCCTTAGGTAATCAGCATACTTAAGCCATAAAGATATCAAAAAGAAATAAGCTCTGTCCATATCTCAGGACTACATATCTCACAATTACTTTGCTATCAAGAAAGAGTTTTCTGCACAAATATCTGTGCAGAATTGCTACACTTTCAGTGTATGCTATGGTCCAATATTGTCTCCTAGAGTCAAAAACTAATTAAGTGTTAATATTTTCAGGGTGTTGTTGTGGGTTAGAAGGCTTAGTTAAATAATTGCTGGACTCCAGTGTATTTTCTTACATTGCTTTCATCTAGTCTTTCACCTCTCTTTGCTTCCTCAAGGCTAATGCGTGGAATATTAAAAATAAGACAAGTCT
Organism: Pygoscelis adeliae; assembly: GCF_000699105.1. Lineage (NCBI taxonomy): Eukaryota > Metazoa > Chordata > Aves > Sphenisciformes > Spheniscidae > Pygoscelis > Pygoscelis adeliae. The sequence goes on along the minus strand of NW_008824283.1, from coordinate 2,216,099 downwards.
CAAAATCAGAGGACTCCATCTTTGCTAATACTATAGCAGGCAAATGTATGGGGGAAATAAACTGCACCATCAGTTTAGTATCTAACTCAGAAAATCTACCCTCCTAGATACTAATTTTCATCCAAAAGCTTTGTGAGCCTGCAGCAGTATTAAAAAATGTATTTTTCCCAATCTACTTGAAATGAAATCCTTTGCTTTTGCCATATAGCAGCAATTATAAAGTCCTTATCTCCTGAATCACATTAATTTTGCTTACAATAGAGTCACCTTCTTCTGCTCTGTTTTGGCAGGTGTTTACATTGGCCACAAATTCGAGTCCGATAAGCCTAGCAGTGAAAAGCTACATGCACTTTTCCCTCCAGATTAGATGCTAGGCAAGTTCCATCCCGACAATTATTGTCTGTGTTTTGGTCAATAAGTCCCATTGGTCCTGGGGTTTAGTTATACTAGGTACTTTAATCTGAGTGCGATACTGTATTATCTGTGATCAACGCTTCAAAGGCAGCGTTACAACTGTCTAGTGAGGGCTGCAGAGCTCTTCCTTAAAGCATATATGGCCTTTACCCATCCTGCTGCAGACATACTCGCTTCTCAACTGCTCCCAGCCCTTTTGAAAGCCTCTTGTGAATGTGACAGCATTCATAAGAAATGGATGGTCATCTGCAGTGAAGGTTTCTAGAAGGATCCTTCTCTAAGTGAGTCACAGACAATTCCGCCAGGGGCTCAGAGATTCAGGGAGCTGACAGTTGGCATTGGAGGTAAGGTGAAGTCAGTACCTCATTCTCCCTGGAGAAAGAAAATATCACCATATCTTCTCCAAGACTGTCAGAAATTGTGTTAAAAAAATGAGAATTGCTTGCAGGCAAGAGGGTAGCCATATATCCAGAAACATGCTGGTGAGGGCCGCTGCCTGGGAGTGCAGGAATTGCTCAGCACCCTGCTACCAGCTGCCCTTTCCCTCTGCTGGCGAGGGGGAGAGCCGTGCTCCAGTTCTCCCACGGCAGCCTGTGGCTGGAGGAATGGGAATACACATTTTTAACACGGGTTTCGCTGTGACCCGTGTTATGCTAAACTGATATTTCAGAAGGGGCTACAGAGGTGCTGACATTTCCCAAGTGTAGTCAACGTGGGATGTGCTGTGAGATGGGGGGAGAGGGAGTTACTTAAAATAACGTGCTTGAATAAATCTCTCGCTCTCTGTAGTGATTTGCAGCAGTGCAGTAACTTGCTGTCTGCAGCAGCAGCACTGAACAGCATTGGCTGCACACGGCTTCTTCAGCTGGGGTGAAAGCAGTAGCTACCTGGCAGCCAGAGAGACACCCAGGTAATAAAAGTGCCGAAGGACAGGCTCATTTCTTTTGCCTTATTTGAGTGGCTGAGAGCAGCTGTCCTTTGTGTCTTGCTGGCTTCGAGCAGTAGGGAATATTTGCAAAGTCACCTTGAGCTACTGCTGAGCTCCCAAAATTTGGCCATGCACTTTCTGTTATGCTGACAATTGATGTGTGCAGCAGAGCAAGGGCTGCGGATCCATTACAGCTTGGCAAGTCCATTTAAACCACGAAGGGAGACGTTACTCTATATCTGAGATGGATTTTCCCAAGTTTATTGGTTTTAATCCCTGCAGTTAGGTATATGTTGATTATCACAAATGACAGAATAGAGTTGTAGCCATGAATCCTAATTTATATAGAAGCACCCAGAACTTTAGCCTTTATTTCTTAAAAAATGTTTATGCTGGCAACCCTGGTTTGCAGTAGAATATTTTTATCGTGGAGAAGAAACACGCAGGTTGTGAACGTACGTGTTGGATCTGAACCACAGCTAGGCACAGAGCAGCCCACAGCAACAAAGAGTGAGCCTATCTGCCTGGCAATGTCTGTGAAATCCCTTTGTGGAGTTGACATGTGCAATAATGGCTACATCTGGAAAGCACAGCACGTGCTTGATCAGAAGAGAACATCTGTACACATGGAGATGTGGCCAGTGAAGCATCTTCGTACGCTGCTGACCGTGGTATTTTGCACGGCTCTTTGAGCACTCCGTAGGAGAAGTGTTAAAATGTGGCTTAGGGGCTGACTAAGCTGGTTTCATACAAGATAATTAATTCTTTGCTACAAAGATCACTTGTGTTAAATGTGATAATCCAAATCTGTGGCATGGTCCTGAACAGCTTTCTACTGCAGCCATCCACAAACAATGCTCTCAATAATCAATTCCTGTTGATGGTATGAAATCAGCCAGCCTTGCTTATCTGTATCTATAGTCATTTATTTCGTTATCCAACCACATAATGACAACACAGTCACTGCAATTAATAGTACACAAGTATCATTAGTACCATGAGAGGATATAGTCCACAGTTTGGAAGCCAGCAGCAGCTGGAGATTTTCTTATGTTCGTGTTAATTCTTAGCACTTCTTTTCTAAATTTGCATATGCTACAGAATTGCTTTTAATAGCAGGTATGCAGGGGAGGTAGACACTTAGCAAGTCCTCATTATTAGAGGACATTTTTGACAATATTTAACTTTTTCTTTCCATCTCAGTTCTGACTTCTTTTTTTCATGTCTCCCCTACTTCTGGGAATATGTGGACGAAACACGTTGTTCACATCTGCCATTTTGAAGTTCGCTGACCCTTCCCATGGCTTTTGTGCTGTAGGAATACACAAGATGGAAAAGCTTCACTTACTGTAATAATAAAGTAATATTTTATTGCTATGCTAATAACATTTGACAAGGTGCTTCCAAGTACAGCTTTGCATTGCCTCAGAAAAAATGTTTCTTCTCCCTCCCCTGTTTTGAGTAACTGTCTGGTTCTGTATAGAACACAGACATTAATATGTCTGTAGAAGACTGAGCTCACAAGACACATAAATGGCCATGTACAGCGATTTAAAAATATACCTCTAGATTTGAGGCTGGCATTATGTTAAATGAAAGCAACTGTATTGTTAAGCTGCATTGCGTAATTAAAACTCCATTTAATCGCTTACCTGCATCGCATGCCTCTTGTGCTCTCCATCCATTATCAGCTACATGAATTATTGGAAAAAGAAAACATTTTTTTCTGGTTTTTCAAATGTGTCTGGTAAAACAAATATGTTTGCATTTAGGGCAAGACTACATTGTCTTCAAGCCCCCCACTGAACAGCTGTTCTCAAACACATCCTTTCTGAAGTAAAATTTTACCATTAACCTTTCCCTAAGAAATGCTTGTCAGAAGAGAGTATTGTTCCCCTCCAAAAATTAAAAAGTGGTGAAGAAGGTAGGATTTTATTTTGAATTTATGAATTAAGAAAAACTTGTTTGCAAACTGACCTTTAGTTGCAGCAATTAAAAAATATAAAAAATCTTTCAAATAACTTCTAAATAAGTTTTCTTCAGAAAAGCTTGCAGAAAAGATGCACCACTGTACCCAGCAGAAATCTCTTTGAGCACTGGACTAGTGCTATCTGAAGAGAAATACGGTTTACAGATTTAAGATCTCCTGCAGCATTTGGATTTGTCTGGGAATCCTTTCAGGCACTGGGTTTGCTCCAGCTCCTGCTCAGCTGGTGGGAACCCCTCCACGGTCTTTCCTCGGAGCAGGCTCAGGCTTTTACTGAGTACTGAAGCAAACCCTCAGGCTGAAGATGACTGATTTCTCTGGTGAGTTCCCAGAGATTTCTGCCCACTGCAGATTTTGAGAACTGTGCCCTGAGGCTGCTCTCCTACTGGTCTCACCTCTGGCAAGGAGAGGAGATGCATGCAACAAAATGCTGCTCACATTTTTAGGTGAGGGATTTTCTCTGCAAGACTCACAGCCCCAGGCCAGAGTCCTGAGGAGTAACTACTATTTTTGAACACTTACCGTTTGAAGAGGTACCGGTATCTGAAGCCCCACTGTAAAGAAACAGTGTTGAATGTTAGTGCCTCATAAAACACAAATCACATCTTGTTAATAACGAAATAAGAGACTTGAATAGATCTGACCCCCTCTTTTGAGATGAAGGACAGCCTTGTAGACTCTGCTTGGCTGAAGCAGAGGAGCACAGGACACACAGTCCTTAAATGAACAACTGTTGGAGAAATTTGCAGGGAACATTTTGTAAGTAAAGAAAAGGATTTACCTGTTCCACTTAATTTGGTTGGTGAGTTCACCTAAGAAAGATGGAGAAGAATGTTTTACAAAGCTGGCAATGCATTCAAGTTTGGTACGTGGTACTGTGCCCCTGGATCTCATGGTCGGGGATAAACTAGGTGGGGATGGGGGTGGGCAAACGAAGAAGACGTTTCTCAAAAGCATGATTGAGCACCTAAAGACTCGGGAGGTAGGTGGGAGCAGGAAACCATATCAGACAGAGGAGGAGCTGGCCTTATGCTGGTTAGGGGCAGACCTTTTCCTTGTTATACACAGAAACAGTCTTTCTGCCCCCTTTGCCCTCCCCTCTCCAACACCGCCAAGATCCCATCCGAATCATCAGCCCCTCAAGGCCATGCACACCCCCCATATAAAGGAGCCAGCGTTCGGCAGCCGTCAGCCTGGCTCACTGAACCCCACGGCTTGCTGTTTTCTGCTCGGGGTCAGCGGTGCGTGGCTGGCGGGTCGGGGCAGATCACTCACTGTGCACGCCTTGCAGCAGCGAGTCCTGCTGACTCATGAAGTCCCACATCAGGCGTCGGCAGCGGTCGATCCTGGCCTGATCCACCTGCACTACCACCACGTCCATGCTCCTGCTGCTGAAATTCTGACTCGCAATCCTAGGATGCAGGCAGTCATTTCACCAAGGAAAACCATTTAGCATTAGAAAGTTAACAACCTCCTTCGTTAGGAAGGACTCTACAAAGAGGAGGGTGCTTTGGCAACATGAAGTATCAGGTAACCTCTGATAAGGTTAAGTGAGTTGCAATTGTTATATATTGTTATTTACTTGGCAATGCCTTTCGCTTACCAAACCTAGATGGCAACTTTCAAATGCTGAAAATGAGAAAGGGGGAGGCGTTTTGCTAATACCCTTGTGCAAATAGTGCTTTGACCTGCTGCAGGCAGGCTCTTACTGTTCTAGCACAACCGCCGTTGTGATAGAAAGAAAATGCCAAACATATTAAATGGTGTCCAGGCTTCTGGAAAATGACTTTGATCCCACAGGCTAGATTTTGACTTGCAGCACAGCTGTGAGTAATGGACTGTGCTGCTGCCAGTATAGCCCCTAGGTACACGGTGATTCAAAGTTATCCTTACAATCCAAGTTCAAACTCAGCTTTAATTTGTACAAGTTACAGAGATGACATCTTAAAATCCAGCTAGATGTTTGAGCTAGCCCTTCATGCGGCTGGGGAGTTTAGTGTTGCAGCAAGATCTCTTGTGGATCTGTAACTTACTGTTGGTGTGGTTTTGCACCATTGAATTACAGCTGACACCCAGGCATCAGTTAGGAAGTGATAAGTTATAAATTAAATGTATCACTTGTGAGAGAAGGGATAATAAATCTGTCTAGCTATTAAGCTTGTCCACAAGCAGAAGCAAAAATCAGTGGGAAATGAGCCAGTTACCTCTGCAGCCAAAGGCTGTTCATTGTGACCTACGTGCAGGAGTGTCACCAATACACAGCCAAGAGAGTGTTGCTGTAAACTGAACCCTATGGGCTTCATCTCCAATAAAAACGTTTTCTGGTAATAAAAGCCAGTGGTTTTCATCAGAATCCAGCAACCATGTAGCTGCCAAGGAAACTGAAACTTAAAGGGACCACTGGAACGGCAGCCAGATATCTCTCCATCCTCGTTAATTGTGTGGACATGGTGCCCTCTGGCTTGGCTGGAATAGGGAGCAGCTTTGCAGCATAGGGTGCCAGGACAGAGGGGCACAGGCAGTGGGGTTTGATCCCAGTTATCAACACCATATTTTTTCAAAGAAGAAAACAAGTGTTTTCAGGTGGAACGTACCTGCCCACGGCCAGTTTAAATTCCTACAAATAGGATTGGCAAAAAAAAAGGAAAAAAAATTGTTAGTGTGATTTCCAGAAAGGGCAGCTGGCTGAGAAATAGGCATATTGATGAAGAAAAGCAGAATACCACTGCTTACTTTGCAGAAGATGAAAATATCTGTTTGCTCTCTCATCTTCTGCAAAGACTGAAGATGCTGTGCAGCCTCATCTCTCCTCTGTTCCATTTCCTTCTTCACTTTGTTAATGTCTGCCAGTTGTTTTTTCTCATTGGATTGAATGTCACTCAGGATCTTCTTCTCTTTCTGAATCATGTCTGTCTTCATCTCTTCAAACAGCTTTTGCAGCTGAGAAGTCACTGTTTTCGTGTTGGTCTAAATGAACAGATAAGAAAATGGTGCACTGGCTCAGGAACCCAACACTTCAGCTTAGTGTCTCTGTTTATTAATTAGGATTGTATCTATCCTTTGCACTGGGTTTAGAAGGAAGCAGGCAGTATGCATTCACTTAGAATATCTGATTAAACAGAGGGTTATGAAAATTATTGTGCTATAGTAACAAAATCAGCTAAAATTCAGCTAGCAATGTGAGAACTGTATCAGTACACACTGAAAAGCCCACTTGTATACTCAAATTGTTTTTCTTTTATTTAACAGATAGAAAACATTAAAAATATATAATGATATGTACAATCTGTGGTCTGCCAGTCCTGCAACCTGGTCCGTGCAACCACAATAAATGGTGGAGTCTCCCAGCTGGTTCCTCCTGCGGAGCTATGCTGGGAGGCTGTGAGACAGCTTGGTTCTGGCAGTTTCTTACACCAGTGTTTTCCCTGCTTTGGACTATAACTCTTTCTATTCATCTGCTCCTAACGGTATAGTTTCCATCACTTATTTCCTAGAAATTGTGGAGGGAAGATGCTCTGAATTAGCGACAATCTGGGTACCAACCTTGAGCTGATTCTCGCTTTTGTGAAGCTCTTCTAGGGCGGTCGCTAAAGCACTTTTACGTTCCTGCAGCCACCTCACAATGTTCGAGAGTTCACGCTAGCAGAAGGAAAGACAACATTGAACTTCATAGCAGGGAAGCAGCACAGGTAGCTTTAAACCAGACTGGCAGTTTCTGGAGCTGGTGAAATGGCACGGGCGCCTTCCACCTGCCTGCTTTCACCAGTAAGCCCTATAATAAACTGCATTCATTTGCGTCCTCATAAAGATAGTGCATAATGGGAAAACTGATATGATGTCGAAATCTTTCAAATCAATGTTTAATTTTTATATATGTGTAACTTTGTATGTGGTAGGTTAATAAACAACTTTCCCTTTGAATAAGTAAATTTCACTTTAAATGAATAAATCTCACTTTATCCGTTAAAGCTCTGTTCCTGCCAGAATCTTCACATGTGCCTAATGTGATCCAAATCCTTAGTTTTCACATCTGTCAGCAGCTGTGGGATCTGAGGATAAGGTAATAAGCAACCATCTTTTCTGAAGATCAGCAAAACAGCGGTACTTACTCACCCAGCTGTTCATTTTAACGGATACCACGATCATCGAGTGCTGTTATACTGCACAATAACACATTTCAGAGGGGACATTAAACCTCGTTCTTCAGGGATTAGACAGCATCTGAATGGTTCTGGTTGCTCCTGGCAGCCTCCAGCAGTGTTTTCACACCTCGAGCACCCATGAATGGCTGCGACAGACACAGCTGCCATACTCCCCTTTCTTTACCAGCTCCAGGGGTGAAGGAAATGGCTACTTATCCTACACAGCCCACTTCTGTTTGGCAGCCCTGAATTTTTTGTATGTAACTTGGGGGAGAAAGTTAGTTTGCAATACATATAACTGCAAAGGATGCTTCCTGCTAATACCCAAGGAGGCTGTGACCTGTCCTGAGGTCCAGAGCGAGCCAGACGTTTCCTGCCTGCGCACTGGGTTGCTGCGGGGTGTTTTGCTTGGGCTCTAAATTGAGCCCAGAAATTTCAAACGCAAGGCAGTGAATGAGCAAATACATTTTATCCCCTCAGTCTCAGCTGATTTTGGAGCGTTTCGAGGACAACGGCTGGCCTCAGAGGCAGGGACATCGAGGCCCCATGTCTCTGTGCCCGCTGGGACGCTGGCTCCGCAAAACTTAGGGCAGAAGGAGGGAGCCAGAGGGAAGGGCCTCGAGTGGGAAAACCTGTTTCCCAACCCAAAGTTCAGCAGTGGTGAGGTCCCCGAGGCTCTGTGGAGGAAGAGACTCCTTAATCCCTGCAGGAATACTTCTTAATCCCAGCCAGGAACACCCTGGTGAGTGGCAGTTTGCAGTTGCCTGGGGCCGCACACGATGGGCGTGCACTTCAGCGTTGCGGGACAGCAGAGCCCTGCGCCTGCCCCTCGCTCGCCC
>NW_008824283.1:2193856-2207742 GCF_000699105.1 Pygoscelis adeliae | reverse complement strand
CACTGCAGGATTTACCCACCCTTGTCCCGCTCAGCCCCAAACACCTTTCTCTGCTCTTCTCCCTCTGCTTAGCCTGCCAGGCGGCTCAGGCAACACAATGGAGGAAATGAAAAGCAAATTCCAGTCCCCGCTGGGGCAGATATGAAATCCCCTGGGCTGCTGCCTGCCTGCCCTCGCCACCCCCCCCGCCCCACCCAGTCCCCGCTCCTCAGTGAAAGCCTTACTGCCCCTCCTGCGGCTTCCCCCCTTCCCCCAGGTCCGGAGTTTGGAGCAAACCCTGCAGGGGCTGTGGGGAGAGGAGAGCCCCTTACCAGCTGATTGTCATGTGCCTCCTTCAGGGTGATGATGCTGTGGCCCTTGTGGCACCCCGCAATAGAGCAGAGCATGCAGATGTACTGCCCCTCGTCCTGGCAGTAGCACTCCAGCAGCCTGCCGTGCTCCAGGCACCTCCTCTCCTCTGCCACACTGCCTGCGCCCACCTCCACCAGGATGTGGTCCTGCTGGGAAGCCTTGGCGTTGTGTTTGTTCAGATGGGCCTGGCACAAAGACGCATCGCAGATCAGGCAGGTTTTCACCGCTGGCTGGGACCAATCCAGGCAGAAGTCACAGGGAACTAACTCCTTCTTCTCCTCTGCAGAGCCCTTGCCCTGTTGTCCTTTGGAAGTGGTGGCCAGAAATGCCTCCACGATGCTGCACAGCTGGAAATTCTTCTGTAGCTCCAGGATGGGCCCCAGCTGGAGTTTGCACATGGGGCAGGAATAAGGGGCCTTGGATTGCTGCTGCGCACTGAGCGCCTTCTGGACACACTGCTTGCAGAAGCTGTGACCGCAGCTCAGCGACACTGGGTTCCTGTACAGACACAGGCAGATGGGACAGCTCAGTTCATCCTCCAGGCTGGCACCCCCTCCAAATTCTTCCCTAGCATTTGTCATGGCTGCAGAAATGGCGTCTTAGCCAGTCTGCGGGAAATGAAACTGGAAGGACGTCCTTGGCATCGTGCCCTGGTTGGAGACGCAGCCCAGAGGCTGCAAGGCCTTCCCCTCCACCCTGTGACAGGCCAGCAGAGACAACGCTCCCCGTCCCAGGCTCCACCCACAAACAGCTCTTGTGAGTGCCATGGCAGCCACTTTTAGACATTTGCCCTCAGTTGCTGCGTGGTCTCAGGCAGCATCACTCCATGTGTGAGCCCCCAGCAGGCTGGTGGGAGCAGCGGGTGCTGGGGAGACGCTCACATGCAGGGCACAAGATGTACAATTCTCCTACAGCCCTCTGCTCTCCCTCAAAAATCCTCCATCCCATGCCAGGGGCAGCGAATTAGAGATAAACCCTGGATGAGAAGAGTATGAGCCTGGCCCAGGCAAGCCAGGAATTCCCTCTGCTTTGTCTGGTTCTTCTCCACAACAGTTACAGATGCTCCCCTAAAGGTAAAATAGGGAGAACCCAGGGAAAACTTTTACTGGGACTTGTTGAGGCTGGTCTCGTACCTGCAGCCAGCTGACAGGGCAATGGGGGCTGGTAAAGGCTCCCAGAAAGGCACTCTAGGATAGGAAAAACCCTGTACCGTGTCACGAGCCTGGCTTACCCCGCTTTGTGCCCATACCACCTGAGACCAGGCAGAGCAGCAGCCACTGCAGGTGCATTTGGGAGACCCAACTCTACCCGCGTGGTTTTCCGTATCATTTTGGTGTATAAAATGCAAAAGACAAAACACAGCCACTTTCTTCTAAGACTGAACAAGGCTTTCTTTTAGCATATCCAAAACTGTAGTTTCCCTCAAGGTCCTTCACTGTCCCTGCTGGTGGAGAGCTCCTGCCTGGACGTCTTCATGCAAATACTGTGGCTCTGACGGCAGCAGCACCACAGGCAGCAGGCAGGAATATCATCTCTTCCTCTGTGTTTGAACAATCATAAGAACGAACTAATCCAGGCCCCATATGTCGCGGACTAAAGGCACATGAGTTTTCCTCTTTATTACTCTCTTTGCTCTGAGATTTTTGCATAGGTGAGGATAAAATTAAAACTGAGGCAACAAGTAGGTAAGTGATCTATCAGAGAGCTCACAGGGGAGGACAGCAGCAGAGAGCAAGGGAAACCAGGTGTCTTACTGCCTAGTCTCTACTCGCCTCCCAGGCCAGCTTTGCTTCCGCAATGGATGGCTTAAGTTGTGGAGGACAGGCGGAGGAGGGCAGAGGTAAAAGCTGATGCATTAGAGAAAAGATCAGCATTGCTGCTGCTTAATTCTATAGCAGTTAATGTTGTGCCATCACCTTTTTTATAAACGCAATAGTAATTGAGTTTTGCAAACTAAATTACTTTAATAACATGCAGCCAATACAGCATTTGATACAGCCAAGCAAAAAAGCACAACTTAACGGTATTTCCATCGTGATTAACAGAACAAATAAGATAGGAGCTCTTGCAGTAAGCAGCAGCGTGCTCTGATATACCCCACAGAAGCCTTGTCATCACACAGATGAGCCATCACAGCAGCCCAAAATCCAATTTCTAATATGCCAGCTTAGCACAGCCTCCGTGCAGCAACAGTCCCAATACCTAGACCTGGAAATACAAAACAGCACCTTGTCCCCACATCACTACAGGAGCTTCAAAGAGCCATCAGACACGCTGAAGGTAGCGTGGACGGGATAGTTCGAAGGGATGCTTACTCTCTCTATAAGCCTGAGGCTCTCAGCAGGATCTCCATCCTTGACAGATGCATTATAAAATGACAGTGTATTTCTTCTGCAGTCTAGCTCTACCCTGACCACTTCAAGGGCTGTACGAAAGTCCTTTGCTGTGATCACTGTTTGACCTAGGAACACACGGAGGTAATCATGAGACATTTGTAGGTAGCACTCAAAGTTGGGATGAACGATTCCAAGCTCCCAGCACCTCGCATGGCTGGTGTCTACCTCCCAGAAGTGACAGCCCTCTGAGAAGCTCTGGTCGCTCTGCACGTGTGGGATGGCACTGAGTGTATTTGATACCCCAAACTGGAAAGTACTGGATGAGGATGCAAAGATTGTGTTGTCACTATAAGCAAATCCACCTCCTTGATACACTGAAGAAGTCAGATGTTCGTGAACTATACAAAGAAAAAAAAACCACAACACATTATGATTAACAGGTAATTGTGCAGATTTGCATACATCCCCATTGCTGAAAGCTGGATTTCCCAATCCAAGACATCCAAGACAATCCAAGTCATCCTATCCAAGTCATCCAATTCGAGTCCAACCCACCCAAGTCATTAAAAGCATATGTTAACCAAAACACCTTCCGCACCTCTCTTAGCTGCTTCTATGTAATTCTAAAGGGGGTTGATATCACATTTCAAGAAATGCTGCTCTTTCACAATTTTAAAGTGTCTTTTTGCTTTTTGTTTCCAACTACAGAAACTCTTAGATTTTAGTTTTCCATCATTGTCCTGCAGACCTTCATTAGGCATTTTTAAAAACTCCCCAGATTAACTTCCATGTACAAGAAATGCGTGAACAGTAGCACAGCCATTTTATAAAAGCTTATTTGCTTAGGATCATATGAAGTTATTTTCTAGACCTCTCAAAACTTCCTAGCATGACGAATCACAAGAAGTTAATTCTACACTCAGGAATTTGCAGAATGTTTTTATTCAAACCTTCTCTTGCAGGTAATGCATTTCAATGTTGTGGCATTTTCTGCTCTGAAGTTACTCCTTCAGGAAACTGAAACATTGGCAGTGACTTGGTCAACTAACCAAAATTGCTCAGATGGCATAGATAATTAGGAAAACCTGGATCTGACGTGTTCTAGCCACAATAGCTCTGGACTATGCTTACAGGGATGGTAGAGACTGAGCTCAGGAGTGGCCGTGAGCATGGTGTGCTTCCTAGTGTACCCGAGGCTGTGTGGATGGTGGCAAATTAGGTGTGCATGGCACACACTGTCGCACGTGCTCCGGACAGGGCCTTCCCACCCCAGCTGTCTCTCAGTCTTGACCCGAGGCTCACTGTCAGCACGGGCTCAAGTACCATCAAGAAAGCAATAACAAGGGAGCCCTAATTTTTTCAACTCAGTTGGACAAGCATCCCACCATGCACAGCACCGGGGCTGTAGGTTGATCTTACAAAACAATACAAAAGAGTAGAATTATTTACATAGAAAGAGTAGATTATTTACGTCGCAAGACAAACTCCACCTGCCGCTGCTGTGATGAGTTCTCAGCTTACTCCGTGCTTTGAATCAAAGTGATGCTACAGACAGAAGAGGTGTTGCTATTCTCTTCTCTTAATCCTCCCAGAAAACTCCTAGGACATGCACACCTCTTTACCCAGAGCCCATTTTAACAGGGTGTATTCAAGGCATGTCCCAAAGTGCTGAAGCCCAGGACAAGCACCCTTTTATGTACATATATGTGAAAATAATCAAATACAATGTTACTAATCAGTTGTTCTAGAGGTACTTGGTGTACTTGGTATCTTATTACAGTCCTTTCTTAAATATGTTTTGTTAGCTTCTCCGTCTTGCTTGTCACATAGTGAAATGGTCACTTACCAGGTGGTGCTTTAAATAAGGACTCCATGTCTGAGAGGAATTGCTGGAAAAGCCTTAGAGTAGTGTCTGTTGTTAATTCATCCACAATAATGGGTGGCGTTGGCAGTTTTACAACAGCTTTCTTAGGAACTGGATTGCGTTTCCTAAAACATGCAGAAAGACATCAGAAGAGCAGCAAGTCATCAGAAAACCATCACCAAGCCCATCCCTGAGCCAACAACTGCATCCCTGACTCCACACCCAGCCTCGATGGGAGATACAGAAAGCAGCTTCTGTCCTCCCCTCCCTCTGCAGCTTTACTGGGGACTCCTCTGACAGGTCTTTTCCCAGAACCCCCAATCTCTTCAACATCGTTAGGATGAAGTTCACTCCATGGACAATATCTGTCCCCAGAGGACCTTGTCTCAGCCACCTCAGCACCAGCTTTTGCCAGGACAGACCCTAGCATCATGTTTGTGGTTACAGTCCTCAAGTCCCCGCAGCAGGAGCTAACGAGGTGTCAGGGGCAGCCGCTGGGATGCTGGGACAGCAAACCAGAAGTGCTGCGTTATCACAGCCAAGAGGCTACTGCTGCACCTGAAATGCAGGGCTAGGGAAGGGCCGGGCTGGGGGAGCCTGCGTGCACACAGCAGTGGGCTGCGGTGGAGGAACAGCGCTGGGCAGGCACTAGGAGAACGACTCAGGAGAAAAGACATGAACTTTGTAGGCTTGTGACTTCACTGCATGTTTTGGCTCCTGCCACATTTGCTTCTTACAAGCAGAAGGCAGTGCAAACTGGAGGACAACTCAGGATATCCAAGCTCATCTGCCCTTTGCACGCCCACCCAGGGACGTAAATATTCAGGAATTGCCCTCAGAATGGGTCTCGAGAACAGGTGCAGAGGGTACAGAAAAATAAGCCGTGTTGTATATGACCTCTGTTAATATTCTGGGGCTTCTCCAGGTCTCTGACGAAGCCAGGCTTAGAGTGTGCAGTCAGTGTGCCCAAGGGGCAGCCAGGGTGAGCCCAGGGAGCTGTAGGCCTGCAGTGCATGCAGGCTGGGCTAACAGACCCGCACTGCTGGACTGTCACCTGAAGCAACGTGTAATGCAATAGTAGACCACCTCAGGAAGAGCTTACCTGGCTCGAATCGCTGCAAAAGCCTGTAAAAGACATTTTGAAAGTAGAATTAGCGTAGCACAGGCAAAGGCCAGCCCAAGAGCCGAGTATCTCTGGGAAGGGAGATACTGTTAGGTACCTTGGTGAAAAGAAGTAGGTCTTTCTGATCTCTCAGAGCCTCCAGCTCCTGTACATCATGGCTGGCTGCATCCTTCCCCTCTTCGTGTTTTTCTATCTGTGTCTGAATCTGAAAAAGCTGTTGCTTCTCATTGTGACTCAGAGATTTCAGGACCTCTCCTTTTTTGTTATCCAGCTGCAGACACATCTCTTCGAAGAGGCTCTCCAGCCGATTCCTACACAGGCTCTTCTTAGTCTATTAAGAAAACACTTTCAAAGCTGTTAGGGACTGAATCTTACATTTTCCACACTAACTTTCACTCAGAAAAGAGCCTGGTCTTAGTGCCTCTCCATATGACAACAAACCAAGATGTCCCACTGACAGCAGAAAGGCCAAGTGACATAAGTGGCCTTCCCCAGCATCTGGCACCTGACCAGAAAAAGACGAAAAAGTAGTGCTTCTTGCACAATGCTTGCTGAAGACTTTCTACTATGCATATATTTCCTTATTCTGTACTGGTATTTTTCTACAGATACATTGCCTTTGGTCCTATTAAGGATGGGTGAGGAAAAACAGTTTCTCTGCTTCCTGTCCCCACCAAGCTTCTCTCACTGTTTGGAAGCAGCTACGCTGCCAGACAGGACACTGCCAACAGGTACAGTTTTGTCTTCAGACTAGAAGGGAACATTTCCTTTGCCCTGTGCCAGGACATGTTTTGGCAAGTGACAATTCTGCCTAAGCAGTATGAACCAGGATTTGGAGACCTGTGTTAAATTCCCTGCTCTTTCAGAGCTTTTAGATAGGTATTTGCATGCTGGGAGCAAAAACCAGACACTTTGGGGCAATCTTTTAACCTCATTCCTACCAACTTCTTAGAACCACAGGCTAACCTAAAGGGATTTCTTGTTGTAAAGAGGAATAAAATCACTATAACATGGTCTGTATCTTTTCCATAAATATTTTAGAGTCTGAAAATTGAATAAGGTTGGGGGGGAAAAAGCCAACCACCACCCACAAATCAGGAGGCATGGACTTAACAGCAACTTTGAAGCTCGAAGGTCCTTTGGAAACTAAGAATGTACTTCGAAGAGTGGTAAGAAAGTTGTTCATCATCCTCTCTCAAAGAAGAAACCTAGAAAACAACTGAGAAACCACCCAGGAACTAAAAAAGATTCAGAATCCATGATCTGGGAAAGGGCAAAGGAAAACCTTATCTTATCAGCTACCAGCATGCAACCATCCCTGGAGTCATATGGGACCTTGGAACAAACCTTTACTTCCTCCTTTTGTTTCAGCAGGTTTGCTATTCTTTGATTCAGCGCAGCTTCGTGCGTTTTCACTGCTTTCAGAGTTTCAGGAAAAACACTCTATAAAAATAACCAGAGGGAGACATCAGGATAGGACCAACATATGTGCACGAGATCAGCAATTTTATGGAAATGGGTTAAACTAGACCTACAAAAAAATTGTTCACTGCATGCTCTCAGGACAAATCAATACATAAAGGTTTACTGGAAGATTTTATCCCTGAACAAATACCACAATTACGAGCACGGGAAAGACATTTTGAAACTGAAAACTGTTCATGTGCAATAGCCACACATAAAGCTACTTTCAGCGCTGACAGTTTCCTTTCTGTTACTCTGTCGTTAATTTTCTTTGCATAAATGCAACTCAGGCTGATCTTCCAGCTTGAACGTGCACCTAGGACTAAAAGCATAGCCACAAGCACTTGGTCCCACCTGTTTGGCTCCTCAGGATGGGAAGAAAGTGTTCATAACACCTTGTTTTATATGCCAAGGGGCAAGCCCAGAGGGAATGTGGGGCAAAACTAGGAATAAAAGCCCAACATCCCAAGATGGAGATTTAGCCCCATCCTGAGTCTGCAGATCTGAAACTCGGGAGATGTTTCATCCCTGTGCTGTGGGCAGCTCTCCGTGCCACAGACCCCCATGGTTTTCCTAGTGCAATCCATGCCCGGCTGTCCTGGCAGCCTCTTACCTGCGCTTGGCCAAAAGCCTCCTCCAAAGTGGTGATCTTGTGGTTCTTGTGGGAGCTGGCGACACAGCACAGCACGCAGATGCAGACCGAGTCCGTCTTGCAGTAGCACTCCAGCAGTTTGCCATGCTGGGGGCATCTCCTCTCAGCCAAAAGCTGAGCATCGCAGGGCTCCACCAGGACATGATCTTTCAGGGGGCTCTTCGTGCCATGCTTGCTCAGGTGGGCTTGGCACAGGGAGGCCTCACAGCCCAGGCAGGTCTTCATGGCTGGCTGGGGCTCCTGAAGGCAGAAATCACACAGGATCACCTCATCTTGCTGGCACGAATTTTCCCCCTTCTCTTTGCATTGCACTTCACGCTTTTCCTCCTCTTGATGAGTGGGAGCATCCAAAAACTTCTGCACTATGCTGCGGAGCTGGACGTTGGGCTGCAGCTCCATAGCGGGGTCTGCCTGGGCGTAGCACAGTGGGCAGCTGCAAGGGCCCTGCCAGCAATGCTGGTGGCTACGCGCCTCCTGGATGCACTCCTTGCAGAAGCTGTGACCACAACTCAGGGACACGGGGTTGCTGTAAATGCCCAGGCAGATGGGACAGGTCAGGTCCTCCTCCAACCTGGCCACAGCACCCGGCTCGGCCATGGCACCTGAGCTGCCATACAGGGCTGAGTGCCAGAGGGAGGGCAGTGGTGGAAAGAGAAACAGAAAGTGGTAGTGGTGAGGCACCTCTCACTCATCCTGCAGGCAGGGAGCTGCTGCCTCCTCCCCCTTGCAAGGGAGGGCCATCCCTCTCCTCCACCCAGCAGCCTGCATCTCATCTGCCACGCTCACAGAAGCCATTGGCCATTACAGGATGTAGCCCACGCAGGCAACTCCGGCGCCAGGAGCTTGGCCGCTGCAAGGGGATCAGGGCAAATAGTCCACCCCTGCTTAAACAGGGAGGGCAGCAGCCAGGAAATGGAGCCATTGGCTTCTGTCTACACCCTGTGTAACTTTTCTTTATCCCAGTCCTCTTGTAGATATTTCTTGAGATAACATCTGGCGATCCTCCTTCCTTAAAGCCTGTTCCTGTGTCCACTGGTCCTTTTCCCTGCTCCAGCACTGCCCAGGTTCTTACCTGCCCTCAATATTTGAGTGCAGAGAAGAAAGCAGGAAGAAAAAAGCAAGTTTTCTTTGCTGCCCTTCAGCCAGGTGGGCGTACCATGGCCCAGTCCTCCTCCAGGAGCTGTAAGAGGGCTCTGCTCAGGGCTGCTCCCTCCTTTCCTCCTTAGAGTTGTTAAGTCTTAGACTTTAGTTTCTCCTAGAAACAGGAGGGAATAAAAGGCTCCTTCATTTCAGGAGCAGGGGATAGAGGAGGATGGAGGCAACTTACTTTTACTATTTTAAAAGCTACTCCTTTCTCTGTTCTCTCCATCCCATTGTTCTGAGTTGTTGAGAAGCTTCTGAGAAGCTGTTGGCACAAAGCACACTGTCAGTAAGTGTCCTAGCAAAAAATGGTCCCCGTGAGCCTCCTGTGGCAGAGACCTTGCTGCCTGTGGTGTTTGCAAAGGCTGGTGTTATCGGACTGCTCTCGTTACTCCTGGGTTCCTGAGAACTTCTTAAACACACGTTACTTGAACCAAGCCACACTCCTGAGCCGCTGTCCAGGCAAGGACTCTGTACTTGGCTAAATGTCCAGAGGAGCAATAGTTATGTTAGTTATTTTACAAGAATTCATCATACAAATCTCTTCCTTATGGTATTGGCCTCTCAGTCCTCTCTGACATGATGCACCTGCTGGGTGTAGGTAGAATTATCCCCTCCATATCAGAGCGCAAGCTCATTTTCAGCTTGCTGCCTATTACCTGCTCCCTAATGCTTTCTTATGACCTTGACCCACCGAATAGGGATGTTTCATATGTTGGCTGCAATTTCCAAGTGATGTTTCTTATTCTCATTCCTAACCACTCTGTGTCCTTTATCATTATTTTTCTCTCCTCAGTGGGGTTTGTGGCTTCACACTTCACTACTGCTAATCCGTTTTCCATAGTTGTCTTGAACGTGACTAACACTGTATGCAGTGCTCATCTGGCTTTGCTGTTCCCCCAAAGCATATGAAACTGCTGCTTTCCATTGCCCTCCCCCACCTCCTCCAGCATGGCAGAACGTGCATTTGCAAATGCTGCCCTTAGTGCACATGGCACCGGCTGACTGCCATGCTGCTGCATGCATCCCAACCCCAAAACCTGGTGCTGCATAGGAAAAATCCTCTGTTTGATCTGCTTGGAGCCTATGAGGGCTGCAGAAGGGTTTGCTCCCTGCGGGATCCTGTGGAGATTTTGTGGATCACTCTGGGTTACTTACTGTGCCCTGCTTGCAGGCACAGGCCGAGACAAGCTGCTGCTCCAGCTGCAGCCTTGCTGCTGCACGTGCTGCCTGCAAATCGCCTAGCCTAAAAATCGTCTTTCTTTACCCTTCATTAATTAAAGTTCTTAATCCTTTCATTGAAGGAAAATTAATTTCCTTAATTTCCTTCAGGAATTTGGATAGCCAGTAGATGCTGGAAGCTGCAGGTAACAGCCGCTGTAAATAATCTGCTGGTATCTCCTGGGCTGCTTGCGGGCAACCTGCATGGCAAAAGGGTGCACAGCTGCAACCAAACAGGCTTTTTAACTCTTCCCTTTCGCCTCACAGTTACACTGATGTGGGGGTCCCCCCCACCGGCAGCACTGAAGGGAGGGTAAATTCAGTAGCAGCGACAGAGCTTATACCAGAAGCACCGTGGAGAGAGCAATAGCTAGTTGCCAGATGCATTTATTTTTCTGTATAATTTTTAAATATGGCAGTATTTTAGTGCTGGTTGGCTTTGACTGATTGCAGAAACCCAGCAGAGCAAACCTAGACTTCTGTTTCCTGGAAGTACGACTTGAAGGTGAGCTGAACCCCAGGAGTGAGAATGCTCGGAGTAGTGTCCGTCCCTCTGCTGCCTGAGTGCACCGGGGAGAGCCCCACATCCCAGGGGCATCGCACGAGTTGTCTTTTCTCCTTGGACTACTGAGTTGCTGCCTGGAGCTGACTTTCAGTAGCTCACAGTGATGAATGGAGATGGTGGTGGTGACGAAAGCCAGGGCTTGAACCCAAGAGTTTGCCCATCTAGCAGTGGTGAGCCAAATCCTTTCCCTGCCTCTCTCCAGGCAGACACCGCTATTTTGCAGACCCACTGCAATTAAGACTCCGAGTGATCAGAAACCAGCGCGAGCAGATACAGATGAGAGACAGCATGTGCCAGGCTCCAGGGCAATCTAACCCCTCTCTGTGCCCTTCTCTAGCAGGTTCTGCATGGGCAGTCAGCCTTCGATGGTTTGGGGGCTACTGAAAGCCCGGGGCATCGTGCTTGTGTGCACTACTGCAGTGTGGACAGTTTTCCTCTAAAATCATTGCTATTATTAAGGCAGTGAGGAGGTGCCTTCTCTCTGCTCCACAAGCTGTTGACCGGCAGGCAGGCAGAGGACAGCTCCTGGCAAACCTGAGCTGCCCTGCTCTCTCCAGCCGTCTGCTATTCCTTCAGTGCTCAACCTCTGCCCGGGCAGCTGCTTGCTCATGGTGATCAAAACACGATTGCAGGAGCAAGGAGGGGTCCTTGTGGATGTCAAGCTGAAAGGGAAGCAGAGACGCTTAGAAAAGTAGAGAGGCGGCAGGCCTGGCCCTGCTCCGCGGAGCCAGCTGCCTCCCGAGAGCCCCGTACCAGCACCTCACCCATTGCAGCTGCTGCCAGAGCAGATTTGCTTTTGTTGCCCTCGTCATCAAAGGGTCTGTTCAGCCAACGCGGAGTGTGGCCCGCTGTGCACCGCAGGCAGCAAGAGCCTGCAGACATAAGGAGCTGGAAATGCTCCCTCAGAGTCAGCAGGGTGGCGGTGTTTTTGGGGAGTGGGGTTGGTGCTAGAAAAGCCAGCGGGGAGATGATGGTGCCTTCTTACCTGCAGGAGGTTGCTGGGAAACACTAAGGGTCCGAGTCTGAGTTTGAAAAGGTATTTGGAGGCAGAGACGGTGTATGAAAAATTAAAACATATCCAGCCAAGGACTGAGGGGGAGAGAAAGAGATTGCGGGACCCAAAACCAGCAGCACCTGGAGAAAGCTCTCCACCAGCATTTAAAGGTGGAGAGCACAGCAAGCACAGGAGGTAGGAGCTGCAGGTGCTTTAGGGAGAGAGATGCAAAGCTTGGGAGGGAGCAGGAAGGAAAGCAGGAGGAGTCCCTTGTGGGCATGTGGGCAGCTGCTGTGGGCAGGGAGGGCAGCGCAGGGGGGACCGGTGGGCAGAGAGGTCCCCGAGCTGGCAGGGAGCAAAGAAACCAAACCTGTCCCTGTTCCTCCCTGCAAAGGCACCTGGACAGATCTGGACAACAAACTGGGACTGATAAATGCTGAGAGTGGGCAAATGCAGCCATTACTCTAAGTATGGCCTCCAGAGCCCCCTGGACAGACCTTGCATGGCCCAGAAGCTGAGGTCCATGTAAGGGAGCAGGGAGCTCCTGCACCTAGCAGAGCCCAGGGCAGGATTTGATGTCAGATGCCACTGACCAGGGCACGGGTGGGAGCTGAAACTCCAAAGGGAAGCCCAGGACAGCATGCTAGGCAGTGAAATAAATCCCAAGCAACAGGCATTTCACACCAGTTGGGAGCACGAGCGTGGTGTGGCATGACCAGGCATTGCCCTGCTGTGCCCCGGCCTCCCCTGCCCAGCCACGGGCCTTTCTGTGAGCCCTTGCCCATGGGGCAGGGGGGGTCCCACCAAGCTGGTGGAGCCTGGGGCAACTGTGGTCTCAGCCAGCCCAGCTCAGACAGGCAGATGCGGGCACTGCCATACTGCCCTCACTGCCCACACTCCCCCTGCAGCCCCCGCTGTGCCTGCTGCCTGCATTGCCTGCGCTGCCCGCGCTACCTGCTGCCCACACTGCCTGCCAGGTGCCAGCCAGCCAAGGTCAGCGACAAAAGCTGTCCCTATTCACAAAAGCCTGTTATTGACTTATTTTCCCCTCCCACAATGCACGGTGTGCCTAGTGCAGGAGATAACGCTGCCTGCCTTCCCTCCAGCAGCCGGAGAGCAGCCATGTAAGCTACTACAAAAGCAGTGCCCGTCTGTGTGAAAAGAAGCCATTTTATCACAAAGTTATACCAAAATGAAAACTGTCACATTCTTTTTTTTTTTTTCCAAATGGGTGGAACCAATTGCTGGGACTAACTGAGCTGCTGAACTGATGTTGCGATTCACCAACAGCTCCCTTCAGTCTCTAGGTCTGCTTGCAGGATAATACTCGATAAATAGTATCAGTCCTTTATTTTCAGAAAGCTGCCTGGGAATGCAGCGCCGGGCAGTGCAGGTCAGGCTGGGAGGACAAGCCTCAGCTGCGGGTCTGTCCCTCCCTGCAGACCCTTCCTTCATGTGCCCCCGCTCCATCCTGGAGCCCTGCCAGCCAGAGACCCCGTTCCCGTACCTCTGATCGCGCTTGCACCCACCCCGGGCACCCCGACACCGGCTGCCCCAGCTGTGTCCCCACATTTCCTCCTTGCAATTTCATGTTTTAGTCTGTCCTGGCACTGGCAGCATCACTGTGCCCTGATGCATCTTAGAAAAACATTCCTGTTTGGTGGCCCTGAAGCCCAATTTTTTTTGGATTCACCAAGCAGCAGGGAAATGGGCCTCCTGTCAGTTCTCCACTCAGGGTGCAGCAGTCGCAGGGTCGAGGGGCTGGGTTTGGGGTGGGAGGCTGGTGCTGGCTCTGTGGCTGGGCGGGGGGACCGCACCGGACTCCCGCAGGCTGTGCTGCGCCAGAGATGGGCAGGTCTAGGGCAGCTGCCTAAATCGGTGCAAATTGGCAGAAAAAAATAGCCGGGACAGCTCAGCACCTTGCAGACCTCCTCCTTTTGGGCCACTGAGGTCCTCCTCCCCGGCAGCATCACCATGCCATGCTCTGGATAAATTCAGTGCAACGTCTCCAACCTGACAAGCCCTCGCAGGGGCAATGGCTGGCGCTGGGCTCCCGTGTGCCCGGTCCTATGGGGGAGCTGCCCCCGTGCTGCCGCTGACTGCCCAGGCTTTCCATCCTGTCCCTTTCACAGCGTGGGCTCCCACGATGACCAGGACACCAGCACACCCTGTGCTG
>NW_008824283.1:2189921-2193838 GCF_000699105.1 Pygoscelis adeliae | reverse complement strand
GGGGGAGCTGCCCCCGTGCTGCCGCTGACTGCCCGGGCTTTCCATCCTGTCCCTTTCACAGCGTGGGCTCCCATGATGACCAGGACACCCTGTGCTGGGAAACAGCGGTTCGGCCACCTCGGCCGTGTGTCTGGGAGAGCAGGCTGGCTCCCGGGGGACTGCTCTCCTGGTACTGGGGGAACTATCCAGGTGCCGACCTGAGCCGTATGGTTGCTGCATCACCATCTGGAGTCTTTTCCACACTTTTTCTTGCAATCCAGCCATTTGGTCTCTTACTCCCACTCAAGCAAATTTGAGGTACGTGCCCCACTTCATTTTTAACCTCCTGGGTCCGGGGTGTTTCTTCTGTGATGGGTCTTGCAGCAGCAGCACCGCTCCCAAAGTCCAGAGTACGGAGCCCAGGCTTTTCCTGCACAAGTTAAACTGGAAGAAGCCACACTTAAAATAGCAATATACAGGGATATTCCCCCGTGGGAGCTGCATGCCTGGCAGTGGTGCAGCGTTGGTGTGAGCGAGCTGGGGGCTGTGCCCTGGCCCCGGCCGTACCCCCACCATCCCGTGGCCGGCCAGGCAGACAAAGGAGAGCACCTTCTGCAAAGCAAAACACCTCCTCCCAGACCAGGTTTGCACTAAAGCATTGGCGGCACAGACTTGTTCCTTTTTTTTTCTTTCCACTTTATAGTATATATGTTATCGTTTATTTATAGGCAGATCACTTCACTATTTACAGTACATGAGCGTAGAGATTCTACAGTCTTTTTGATGTAAACAAGTAACTCCGCGGCAGGGGAGTCTGGAAAAAGAAGCCAGTTCTGAAGTATTTACACAATTTAAAATAGAACTTTTATACCCACCAGATAGATATAGATAATACATTGAGCGATTTGGTTAAATTATCTATGAAACTATAGAATCTGACAATGTAAAAATACAAGAAAACGTTCTCTCATTTTTAGAAGGTAGACAGTTAAATCACACTAGAAATAAATCTCTTTTTTAAAAATAATAACAATAATAATAAAGGAAAGGCATAAGAATCCATGCCATCTTTTAAGGTTAAAGTATATTACATAAATAAGGACACAACGGAATGGAACTGGGGAAAAAAATGAAGTGAAATATAAAAAAAAGCTACCAATTAAAAAAAAAACCAGACTAAAAACTTGATTCTTAATCTCAGAGGGATCAATTCTGCTACTTTTACTTATTCTGCAAGTAGAAAATTGCAGAGTTAAGTAGTACTTACTCGGCATGAGGAAGGAAGGCAGAATTGGCCCCTAGTAATTATTAGCAGTGTCCTTTTACTTAAAAAAAAAAAGAAGAAAAAGACAGAATTTAGCTTTTTTTCTTTTAATAAATAACAAAGCAGATGTGCCCCTTTTTAGGTGAAATTCTTACACCTTTCTCAAGAAATGCATCAATTTAATCTTTCTCTCTCTTTCTCACATGCATACACACACTCCCTCCCCAACTCAGTATTTACCGCAGCGTGGCTCTCGGCTTGGCGCCGTGGCCGTGGGCACTGCGGCCAGGCTGCCGCCGCCGCCCCTGACCCCAGGGTGGGTGAGGGAAGAGGAATGAAACCCGAAGGCTGCATTTGGCTCTATATTGCTTGAGATTGTCGGGGATGGACTATGACGCTTAGAACAGAAAGGGTGTCAGGGCTCAGCTACGAACAACGATGTATCTCGGTATTCAGCATACCTCCAAAAAGAAAGAAAAAAAAAACAAAACAGAAAAAAAAAGAAAAAAAGTGCTGGTCTGCAATTGCAACACTCCTTTGCATGGACCAGTGCTGAAATCAGACACTCAAGACTGTAACATGGTGACTGAGCTGCCGCTTTGTTAAATAAGACGTGCAGCCCAGCCAGCTGCGCTGAGTAGGAGTCGGGATAAACCTTTTCTTTGGGGCAGCATCGAACCTAAAACCTGGGATTGTCCTCTGCATTCAGCCCAGACGCTCAGGAACATTTGCTCCTTCCCGCGGAGCGCCAGGGACCCGCTGGATTCCAGCCAGAAACCCGGTACCCCACCCTGAACAATGAGCTTTACTGGGGCAAATCTGTGCAAAAAAAGCAAAGGGGCATTTTATCACGAAACTCTTCACATTCAGCATTTCCCCACAGTACCTGCAGGAAACTACTGGGGGACATTCTATAGTTATATATTTTTAAAAAAATAAATCTCCTCACTTATTGCCTACCGTAATATACCCTTTTGCTCCCAGTTTCTCTTTGAAGTAGTGCCCCTACCCACCCCGCAGCCCCGGCCCTTGCAGGCAGTGGGGGGCAGCTTCCTGGGGCTGCCGTGGGGGCCGGGGTGCAAGGGTTCCCTTTTCGGGGTGCCCAGCTCTGAGCTGCACCAACGCCGGGGCACCCGCCACGATGCCATAGGCTGGACAGGACGTAAAGCTAATCCTCGGAGGGGGGCGATCCCCGCTCCCCGGCCCCAGCAGCTCCTGCAAAGCGCTGGGTGCCTCTGGTTTCCCCAGCGGCACAGGCTGCCTCTCCCTGCGCAGTGCCCGGGCATTGCTTTGCTCCTGCCCCATTTCCCCGTTAGTATCCGAAACAGTCACTGTCTGCTAAGGGAGTGAGCTCTCACCTGCCCCTTGTGCCCGAGCCCTCCTTCCTGCCCCTTTGCAGACTCGAGCACTGCAAGCTAAAGACGCCTTTATATAAAAGAAAGAAAAAATCAAGTGGAAACTTACTTTTCACCACAAACCCTGCGTGAGGGATTCTAAACCCAGCAGACCTGTGCTTCTTCAGCTGAACACCCTCCACTCTCACTCAGTCCTAAAAGTCAGGGGAAGCCCCTGGGGCAGGCAGCACATGCCCCCCAGGGCAGGCAGCGCACAGCCCTGGGGCAGGCAGCACGTGCCCCCTGCTTTTCCCTGCTGCAGCGATGGGGGGGGGGGGGCGGGGGAGGCCCCCCCCCCAGCCACAGTTGTGCCTCTGCGCCTTGCACACCTCTGTGCATAGTGCATAAGTCCTGGAGACATTTCTTGGGGGAGGAGGGAAAACAAACCATCCCAATTTAACAGAAAAAAAAAAAAGTAAAAACCCCAACCCCACTTACAGGCTTCAGGCACCACGAAGACCACTTATTGCATCTCTTCCTACCCTACAGGTGCAGTACTGATCGGCTCTGTGCAGGACGAGCCCTCCCCTTCCTGAGCACCGGCCCCAATATCCAGAAGCCAGGCACAGGCAGGGGCTGCGGGCCGACCCGGGGCACCCAGCCGCAGGAAAACAATATGAAATTTTATACCTGGGTACACCGAAACCAATGCTTGGGAAGCGACTGAGTGATCCCCCAGGAGAGGGCTCCCCCCGGCTCTGGAGCCCCCCCAGCTCTGCACTAACCCTTCCCCTCCGCCACGCTTGATGCATCCCCAGCAGGGCCCGGCCATGGGGGCTCGGTGCCCCCGGCTGAGCGGGAGATGGAAGAATTCCACTTACGTTGCTTTTTTTGTTGTTTTTTTGGATTGATCGTTTTCTGAAAAACATCAGCACAGCACAGGACAGTACTACCCACCCTAAATGTGTCGCTATATACATTCTACATAAGCTCTATAGCAATCACATGTAAACATCATCGTTGTGAGGAAATACTAGGACAGAAAAAGGCAAAGCTACAATGAGGCAATTGCCAATAGCAGATGCTCAGTCTCGGCCAGAGCTACTCATGTTTGCTAAGGTGGGATGAGAAGTGGGGGGAGCTTGTGGCAGGAGAGACGCCGAACCTTGCTGCTGAGACTGAAATGGCACGAGGACTGTTCCCTGACAGTGATTGTCACCGGCGGCAGGTTGAGGACCCGCAGTTCAAACCCTGCAGTGGCCTGTGGGCCCTCGTACCGCCGGGCTGGTTGTCGTCAGAACCACGGCTCCCCTGAAAGCGAGGAGAAATACCAGGTAACT
>NW_008824283.1:2188357-2189905 GCF_000699105.1 Pygoscelis adeliae | reverse complement strand
CCTGCTCCCGCCAGAGACCAGCTGCACACATGGCCCCGGAGCCAAGGGCCACCTCGGCAGGGTTCAGGCTCTTGGCATCGCATCTTGTGCAATTTCGGAGGCTTTGGTCATACTCCCTGCAGGATGAAATAGTACCCACACTAAGGAAATGAGAATAAAACCCCTAAGTCATGTTGAGGGGAGACTCCAGGAGACTCTAATCTATCTATTGGCAGAGTTAAGGCTATAATATTCTATCTACATAGGATGGCTGAATCCCTAGAGGTCTCTGGGTCTGAAAAATAAATGGAGATGATAGCGACGGCTTGAGGAGCAGCGAGATTCCCGCTTCCTCAGGAAAACAGTGCCTCTGGCCGGCTCGCGGTGGGGTTTGCTCCAGCTCGCGGTGGGCTCTCTCCCCCTCCCACCTCACCCAGAGATGGAGGGCAAGTTTGCAGGCAAATTTCGGAGGGGGGTGCTGCTTGAGCATGCCTTAAATCCAGCGCTGCCAGGCAGCCCCAAGGGCCCCTGGCCAGAGGCAGAGCGGGCAAGCGTGCCACAGGGTGCTGGCAGGCATGGAGGATGGATCCTGGGTGCCAACTGAGTGCTGGGGAAGTGTATGGCTTATCAGGTACCAGGCAGAGCACAGGCAGGGCGTTGGGTGCGCTGCCGTGCCCCCTCCTGCCTCCCTGCCTGTCTGGATTTTGGACCGGCTGCCAGGCGGCGATCACAGATGGGTCTTCTCAGCCCGCTTGCTTTGCAGGGGGTGGAAGTGAGCGGGGAGCAAGCCGCTCAGCCCGGCCGGTCCCCCAGCCACCCAAGCCGGAGAGAAGCCAGCCCCCTCGGATGGAGCCGGAGGTGCTCGTCCCCCAGGCTGTGCCGGCAGGACCTGCTGGATCAAGCCTGGCTGGCTCCGGCCCCCCGGCCCCTCTCTCCTGGCTCCAAAGGCAGTGGAGGGCTGGAGCAGCGCTGGCTGGCAGGCATCGGTCTTGCAGCCCCCCGGGTAGTGCATCCTTCTACCACCCCTCTCCTTCACGCCTGAAAAGCTGCCTGGCCCCACGGCAAGAATGGCATGGGGCTGGTGTGCCCCACCGCCTGCCAGCTCCATCACACATCGGGACTGAGCTCAGCATCTGGGTGCCGTGACCCAGCCAAGCTGGGGGGCTCGGGCCATGCGAGCAAGAAGAATGGCTTTGACAGCAAAGTGGGCGACCCCAACATGACCACCGAGCACCACAGTTTGCCGGTGGGGGAGGCGGGTGCCTCCGTGGCCAACGGGTGAATGCCGGCTCCATGACTCTGCTCTGGCCCCCCATTTGCTGAGTGGCAAGTGCCTCATTACAGTGCATAGTTAAAAATCAAGGAAGCGGTACAATAAATCTGAATTACAGTACATCTGAGCCATAAATACATTTTTTTAAGTATATACTTTTTTTTTTCTCCTCTTCTATTAAAAATTAGTTTATAATCCTGATTCTATTCACAATTAACAATTTCATCATCACACACTACGGACAAAAAAATGTTATGGTGAACACAGCTGCAACTCCACGGCGGGAGCACGGCGGG
>NW_008824283.1:2186343-2188275 GCF_000699105.1 Pygoscelis adeliae | reverse complement strand
GGGGGACTAACGTGTGGCAGTGAGACATCAACACCATGGGGACTCACAGACAGAAGCAGCTTTGTTCAATGTAAACATCGATCGGAAGGGACAGCAGTCTCTCTCTCGCGCGTGCGTGCTCGCTCTCGCTCTCGCTCTCTCTCGCTTTCCATAGACTGAATAATTTCTTTGAAAACGTAAACATATTGGAAGTGCCTTGACTGAGGTATTGAGGTATTCCTCCAAGGTTAAGGCTGTTACCGATGCAGGCTTAGCTGGGCCTCCTGCAGCAAGCTGTCAAAATCCATGGTCTCGTACTTGCTTTTCACAGAAGCTGGGGAGGACTCCTCCGTGCTGCAATCTGGGAACAGCAGGGACACAAGGCAGCCAGGTCAGGGAGTGGGGCACGAGCGTGCTCGCTGCTTGGCGGGGAGGGAAACTGCGGCACGGCAGGGCACTGCTCACTCGCCTGCTACCAGCATGCCGCATCCCGGCACCACAAAGCCAGCCTGGATGGTGATGGCGAAAGGGAGCAGGGACAGTGCTGTCTCTCCCCCATTGAAAAGAAGCTGTTGGGCAGAGGGGCTGTAGCAGTGCACAGCCCGGCAGGTCACACAGCACAGACACCCGTTTCCAGGTGCGCAAAAGTCTGCCAGATGCAGCTGAATTCCAAGGCGCTGACACAGGGCCGTCCCCATGGGAGCCGTGCCAGTTGTGGGTAGCGGGGTGCCTGCCTGCAGCGCTCCCCAGCCCTCTGTCAGAAGCTGAACAAACAGTGCCACTGCAAAGCCTGGGAAATTCAGCAAATGCCAGAAATAAGGCTGCCTAATTTAACAGCAGCTTAACCCTTTTGAGTGTATATTTTTGAATGAGCCATGAATGGGATGGTTGCATTTCACCTCTGCCTGTGGGCTCCCCATCTCATCCTGTACCAGGGCAAGCAGGATTTTAGGAACAAGCTAGGCTGTGCAATAAGGGGGTGACTGCTGGCCTTGCAGCAATCTGCAGGTGAGGAGCACTGAGGGGGGTTCTCCTATGCAGGGGAGCAGCTCTGCCCCCCCCCCAACACTGCACAGCCACGTGCCAACATCCTTATCACAGGGTGCTACCTGTTTCTTATCTTCTCCGTGCCCAAAATGAGAGGCCCTGGGATTTATTTAGATGAACAATGGGCATATGCGCTCACAACCAAAGTCAGAGGGATTGCTGCTCTGAGCAGATGAGATATTATAAAGTGCTAAAAGATCGGGCAGTACTTGCATCAGACTGGGTGTCTAAAGATAAGACTTAGGGCTTTATTTTCTGGGCCTCAGTCTTCGTGCATGAAGTGGGATACTTCACCCGCTGCACAGGGTACAGAAGTAAATGCGTGGTGCTCGTGAAACACCTGAAGATCATAGCAATGAGGGCTGAGCAAAGCCTGGATCACATTTTTCTTGCAGTACTAGCACAGGGCTTCGCTCCTGTCCCTCAGCTCAGGCCGCAGCCCTACCACCCACGGAGGCCCTGGCTAATGCAGTTGCTGAGTGAGGCAGGAGGTCTTGCAGAAGCCCATACAGCACAGAAAGAGTTAATGTGACTGCAGCACATTTCAGTGCTGTCATTTTGGCTCAAGAGTGCATGTGCAGTGTGGTGAATCTGTCCTGTGGAGCAGCAAACCAGCCAGATCACCTCTCGGGCTAATGGGGTGTTGCTGACTGCTTTCTCTAATGACTAGGAAGGGACTTCTCTGCTGTGTAAGAATGCAGCGGAGACAGGATGGGCTGTGGTCAGCTGAGACCCAGCAGCCCTGGGGTGTGATGCTACGTTTTGCAGCCAACACGCTCTGTGTCCTCACACCAGTTGATTTTCTTCTCTCCCCACAGTTTCCCAAGCCATCCAACTGAGCTAAGAGCAGCTACGTGAGCCATAGGAGAGCCGGTGGGCTTTCCCTGCAGGCTCTAAAGAGGTTTA
>NW_008824283.1:2181138-2186298 GCF_000699105.1 Pygoscelis adeliae | reverse complement strand
AACGTGCGGTTACGGCTCTGTGCTGATAAGCAGGATGCTTTGGAAAAAGCATCTCCTGCTTTCTTACCCAAGTCAGTGTATCTGGTCCAGAAGAAGTGCCCGAGGCCACCAGAGCTGAGCTGGAATGAAGGCTCGTTCCTCTTCCTTAGCGAGGTGCCATTCTTCAGAGATAAGGCGGCATGCTCTGAATACCGGTAGGTGATGAAGCCGTATTTATCCCCCCTGAGCAACCAGAGAAAGAATTCAAGATGTGATGGGCCCTGCAGCACCTCTGACATGGCTCTGCCCAGCACTGCACCCCTATCCCTCCATCCTGCCATCTGTCCATCCTGCCAGCCCTCCATCCCGCGAGCCCTCCATCCCACCAGCCCTCCATCCCGCTGTCCCTCCATCCCACCGGCCCTCTCCATGCCCTTGGACCTGGGGACACACTGCATCTCCTGGCCCAAAGTGCCGAGACCATGGGCTCAGCTGACCGAGGGGGTTGGCATGGCACAGAGCACTTCACCCCACCAGCACAACCACATCACTCGTACACGCACAGCTGGATGCAGGGGTGACCCTGCACCACCTGGCAGCGCTGAAGCTGCCGCAGGAGAGGGGTTGCCCGTAGCCGCTGGAGCACCAGACTGAGGCTTGCTCAACACCCACCTGTTAGTCCTGGACAGGACCTGACACTCCACAATTTCACCAAACACTTCAAAGCGTTTCTTCAGTTCGCTAGAACTCATGCTGCTGGAGAGGTTTTTGATATACACCACCCGGCCTTCCCCCTGGCAAAGCAAGCAAAACGTTTCAGGCTCCGGGAGCCCCGTGCCTCTGTGCTGCCGATGGGCGCTGGAAATGCAGGGCTGCCGAGGAGCCCTGAGGAGCCAGCGCCAGGAATCAGGCTGCAGCACGGTGATGCTGCCGCAGGCACAGCCTGACATCTCTGGGGTCTGGCTGTCTCCACTCCAGCTAGCTCACGGGTTTCACCCCCAGGACACCAGTGCTGCAGGGGACAGCCATATCCATGTCCCTTAGGACAGTGTTACAGCCAGGCTGAAGCAGCCGCCCCCGCCTTCTTCTCGTTTACATTTCTCCTTCACTCCTGCAGCTTTTTCAGCTTCTCCTGGTGAAGATGCCAGG
This sequence comes from Pygoscelis adeliae, assembly GCF_000699105.1. Classification (NCBI taxonomy): domain Eukaryota; kingdom Metazoa; phylum Chordata; class Aves; order Sphenisciformes; family Spheniscidae; genus Pygoscelis; species Pygoscelis adeliae. Next base: position 2,185,170 of record NW_008824283.1, on the reverse strand, counting down.
AAATATTCCCAAGAATTGCTAGGGACAAAATTCAATTGCATTGCAGAAAAAAATGCCAGACGACTGTGTGAGCGTGTGTGTGTGTATGCACAACAGTAGAGAGGACCAACAGTTACTTCCCCACATGCCCACCACCCTACCCAGCTCCCACCCGTGGGCACACGCAGGGTTCCCAGTGCACGAGGCTGCCTCTGCAGCAGGACCGCATCCATAACGGCTGACCAGCTTCAGGGATTCCCCAGCTCACCCCGCTAATTGCCAATGCCACGTGTGCTGAAGCACCAGCGTAGGATGCTCCGGGCATTTCTGTGCCAAGAACTCCATGTATTGCCAATTGCCAGTGGCTTCCCCTTCACGTTAGGTTTTTGTCTCCCTCCTCCACCCCCATGTCCTCGTTTAACACTGGCCTCGCACCAAGGGATGCTGAAGCCAGGGCTAATGGGCTCCACCGCTGCTTTTCTGGACTAAGAGATGAACTGAGGCCTGGGGATTGCTTTGTCCCAGCGCGGGGTCCCTGCTCACTTACGATGGCCTTTTCCCGTCTCTTCTCCAGCTGGCCCCGGTGCTCGCTCCCGCCCTGACACTGCTGGCCATTCTCACACCTGGGAAGTGAGGGAGAGGAGGTCAGCCAGGGGGAAAGCTCCAAACATCAAAGAGAAGCTGAGGCACATGGCATCTGCAGCAGCGGGCAGGCACTCGGAAGCACCGGCAGCTGAGGAGAGATGGGTGTCTGGAAACACTGGAAAGGACACTGGAAAGTCCTTTCTGATAGATGCCAGAAGGGGTTCCCAGCCGGTGCTTGCCCCTTCCCAGGCATGGCTCCGGCCCCTGCCCATGCTCCATCACCCCCAGCGCAATGGAAATCCCTAACTGCTTCCCTCCGGTGCTGCTTTCTCTGGCCATGGCTGATGTTTTCAGCAGCTGCTGATATAGTACCAATTATTTCAATGGTTTTTCTTTCATTAATTAGTGTCTTTACTACTTGGGCTAGCAGACCAGAGAGAGTCAGGGCTGCCACACACCAGGGCAAAAACACAGGATGCAAGAACAGTCCCAAGTGCCCCCTCCCACCACCCCCTGTACCTGAAGGTCCGTCTGCTTGCGGGCGATCGGGACCGGCAACACGAAGACCCCGAGCTGGACCTGCTCCGGGAACAGTAATGCAAACTGGTCCGGGAAAGGGGGTTTCTTCGCAGGCACAGCTTGGTGTCGCTGTGCTCCTCCTCTTCTTCCTCCTCCTCCTCCTCCTCCACAGGGGAGCTGCTTTCACTGCAGCTGTCTTCAAAGACGGTGTCGTACTCAGGGGTCTTGCAGAAGACCATGTCCTCGTCATCAAGCGTACTGTCCAGAAAGCCAAAGTGCTTCGTTAAGCTGGCTCTGATCTCCTGGTCTCTCAGCTGCTTGACACCATCCTTCCACAGCATCTCACCGCCCGCCTCCTTGCTGCCGAGGTCCAGCCCCTGGTAGTGGGCGGCTGGGACCCTCCTCTTGTGCTCCATCTCCACCTGGCCCAGGGGCTCCCACGACTTGAGCACCTTCCTCTGCAGGGCGGCCTCGGGCTTCAGCACCTGGCAGTAGTCGTGGTCCCCGAAGGAGCGGGAGAAGGGCCGCTTGAGCATGCCCTGCTGCTCGGGGAGCGCGGGGCGCCCCGCGGCTCGGCTCAGGTGGGCGAAGAGCTCTGTCCTCTCGGGGTGCTTCTTGGGGGCTTTTTGGGAGGCTGCCATGTCCCCTGCATCCCCGGGGCTGGGGGCTGTCCCGTCCTCCTTCCCTGGCTCCTGGGGGATGTCTGGCTTGTACAGGTCCTCCTCGGCGGGCTTGTACGGTGGAGTGGTCGGTGGCGTGAGACCTGAACCCCCCCCCGAACAAAGGGCAGGAGTCACCTCTGCCCCCACCATCCTGCCTCATCCCACCCTGACGCCTGAGCTGCACCAGGCATTGCAAGGGAGGGAGGCTGCTTGGCCCCCACAGCCTCATCCATCCAGTGGCACTTGGGGAAAAAGGATGCCTGATCCCAGAAGGCACCAGAGGACTCTCCCTTCCCTCCTGGCTCATGCAGCGGCCCCCTGAACTGCTTCCCCATTCCAGACGCATCCCCCCAAGCACTGGCATCTCTGAAGGATGCAGCTTGTGAGCTGCTTGCAGTGCTTGGATGTGGAGGCAGCACACGGGAAGTCCCCTGCATTTGCGGTGAAAAGGGGGACTCCCAGGCTGGGGGATGAATATGGCCACTTGGCTGGGTTCAGCTGGAGCCGGCAACTCAGGCTGAATTTAGGGTAAATTTGCCCCCTCCCAGGGAGGATTTTTGCAAAATCAAAAAATTAAAAGCCTGTCCTACCTGCCGTCCCACACAGCTCCACTGTCAGCATCGGCTCAAAGTTTCTCTTCCCAAAGGTCGGGTCACTGGAGAAGAGAAGAAAATAAGGAGAGAGAAGGTATTTACGTGAACCACAGTCCCCAAAAAACAGAAGGAAGCTGAGAAAACGCTGCCTATAAGCGAGCCCTCCCACCACAGCTAGTGCCTGACGGAGTAACCCCGTGGAGGGGCGCGAGGGGCAGTAGGGTGAGCAGCGTGCCCTCCCCGTCCCAGCCAGCTCTCCAGGGCATGCTGCCCCCACACAGAAATACCCTGCCCTCGGCCTGGGGTTCTCCAAGCTCCTTGCACCTGAGAGAGGGCCGCAGCTCCCCACAGCCCCGCGCCCAGCTGCATGGCTTGGTCTGCTCTGCAAAAGCAGCTTCGCTTGGTCACTGCGGATGCATGTCCAGCCAGACAAACCGAGGCACGTTTCCAGCCCCGGCGCGGTTCATTTAGCCCTGTGCGCACTTACGTTTGTGCCAAGGACAGCGTGAGACACCTGGGTGTTTCTGAAAGGCAGGGAGAGAAGCAGGGTTACCAGCGGAGCTGTGCTCCCTCCAGTGCCCGCGGTGCTCGTGGTGGGAGCCAGGGCCCCTCTGCCCACCCTGGCCTGGCGGGGGGCTGGGGACCATGGGCTTTGCCTGCCTGCGAGGCAGCAGCGTCTGTGGGAGGGCTAACACTGCCAGGGTTGAGCCATTTGTGCTCACCAAGCGCTTGTGGATAGCTGCGATTTTGGGGCACCGGTGCAGCTGAACCCCAGTGCCCAGGCACAGGACGAGCCTGCAGGGAAGAGGGACCCGGAGGGATGGGGCAGCCCGGTCCCTGCTGGGTTAGCGCTACACCGACTCCTGCATCTTGTTATAAGGATGGGAAAACTGAGGCAGAAGGCCCCCATAGATTGAAACAGCACCCCAAAACCAGAACAGGGCCCCAACTCCCCATGCATGGGACCCCACAGGCACATGGGTCAGGGTTCGGCTGTGCTTGGGGCTGCTCACAGCTTCACTGCCAGCTGAGTGCCAGGTGCCTGGCCAGCAGCGCTCACCCATGGCAGGGATGGCATGGGCAGCGTGGGTGCACTGGGGAGGGGTGAGCAGAACGACAGACCCCAGCCCCCCTCACCTGCTTGCTCCAGGAGGGCACAGCGTCGGCTCTCAGCCCTGTCGCCCACCTCACTGTCCCCCAGGGAGCCCAGGGAGAGGGGCTGGGGCTCTGCTGGCTGTGCCGTGCTCCCGCCGTCTCCCTCCTCTGTGCCCCCCACCTCCACTTCGGCCGCGGGCTCTTCAGCTGAGAAGCCCTCCAGCGCTGGGCACGGTGCAGGCTCCCTGCAGGCCAGGGCGTGCCGGGGACCACGGCTGTCCCCTGCCTCCCGGGGCACGGAGGGCTCAGGGGGCGGCTCGTCAAGGAAGGAGAGCCAGTGGCTGAGCTCAGGGTTGAGTCTCTTGGACCGGCGGACGGCGTAAACTGTGCTCTCCTGCTTGCGGGCCACCTTCCCCACGGCTGTGCCCGGGGCACCCGCATGCTTCCCAGCATCGTCCTCGAGGCCACCCAGCTCCCGTGGTGCCTCTGCCTCGGCCCCAGGGCTCTGCCGCGGCTCGCCCTTCTCCGGTGCTGTTTTGGCTCTGGATGTGCAGGTCCCACCAGCATCCTCCCTGTCTTGGGCTGGTGGCACAGGGGAG
>NW_008824283.1:2169561-2180949 GCF_000699105.1 Pygoscelis adeliae | reverse complement strand
GCCCCCGGCCGCCTGCCAGGTGCAGCCCGGCCGGCTCTGGGCACTGCTGGGGGGACCCGGCTGCGCGGGGCAGTCAGGTTTGGCTCTCTTGAAGGGGCTGCTGCAGGGCTGGGGCTTGGCGTCGGCGGCGTCGCGGGCGGGCAGCTTCCGCGGCGGCAGGCAGTAGGTATGCATGTAGCGGATGAGCTCCACCACCGAGTGCATCTCCCCCTCGCAGGAGAACTGGCTGCTGGAGCCATCCTCCGCTGAGGAGGGGGGGGGCACCGAGTCGCCGGAGCTCAGCGAGTCCTCGCTGGAGTCACTGTCATCCTCGTGATGGGCACAGTTGCCCAGGGATGGGTGGTGGCGGCCGCTGGGGCACTCCTCAGGTGCCCGGGGGGCTTTGGTCTGGGGGCACGGGGCGATGGAGGTGAGGTGCCGATGCAGCTCAGTGCAGCTGCGGCTCTGCGCCTGCGGGACACTTGCCCTCCTGTCCCGGGGACCCTCCACCTTCGGAGAGGAGAGAGGAGAAAGTCAGCCCCGAGCCCTGCAGCCATGACCTGATGCAAGTACCAGGCATGGGGGGAGAAGTTCCCCGGGCTAACAGAGCTGCCCCGCATCCTTGAATCCCCCAGTCCCAGCCCACCAGCATCCCGACCTGCCTGGGGGTCAGCCCCACACCCCAGGGGGTTTCCACCAGGCATGTGGGGCCAGCAGCCCAACTGCTGCCCCTCCAGCAGCCAGCACGCAATGATGCTCCTTCTCCCTGGGAGGGATTTGCTGCTCTTCCCAGGCAATCTAATTTGCCGGGCCTAATGCACCGCACAATTACTATTAGCCAAGTAGAAAAATATTTGATGGCAAATTCTGCTGGGTTTCAAGAGATTAGCTTAAGTGACGGGGTCAGCTGTGCAGTGTGGCCTGCAGCTCGCCCCAGCCGACGGCTCCTGGCTCAGGCTGTGAGTCAGCTGGGAGGGGGGCAAGGGAGCGGCCAGGGAGCACGCAGGCCTTTCACAAACTAGCGCTCAGGGAAGCTGGGAGAGGCCTGACCCCACTGGGTCCAAATGAGATCGAGACATTTCTCAGCCGAGCATGAAGCCCGAAGGTTTTGCTGAGCCCGGACTGCAGCCCCCGCACAGACAGGGATGGGAACGCCACACGCTGCTCTGCCAGCGGTGATGGTCCCCGCTTGTCCCCAGCCCCTGGCCCAGCTCAGAGGCTGCCCACGCTCCCCAAAACCGTCCTTCAGTGACCTGCTTTAGGACAGTTCCTGAGATGGGGCTGGGATGGGCTCGAGCTCTGCCCACTGAGGTAGTACCTTTGCACAGGGCCGTGCGGGTCGGGACTTAGGGGTCCCCGGGCGCCGGGTGCTCCCGTCCCGCTGAGCCTCGCAGCTCGGAGGCACGTGCGATGGAGAGAGGAGCAACTTCTTCAGCTGCAAAGAGAAGCGGCAAGAAAAGGAGTCGGCATCACAGCAAGGGCATCACAGAAAGTGCCGGCGGGGCCGCAGCCCCTCGGCTTGCGCCTGCACTGGGCACGTCCATTGCTGAGCATCCGACCCAACAATGGGGGAAGAAAAATAAAAAGGCAGGGAGGCGTTTCCCACCTCCCCGTGGCTGCGGGGGCAGATGCCTGGCCGCGCGCAGCCCTGAGGGGATCGGGACTGTCTCCACAGCATTCACCCATGTCCCCAGGGACTCCCAGCAGGTCGGGGCGATAGGGACATGAGGGAAATTCCTTCCCAGGGGCACCCCCGCTCCTGTTAGACACACAGGAGCTGTCGTAGCATCCAAACTTCTCACTCCATCAATTCTGCCCTTAGGTGACAGAGGCTTTACATTGGCATGAGTGATGGGTTTGGACAGCTCGTTTGGGTCCCCGTGCAAGGCTCATTTAGCCGAAACATCCAGAGAGGCCCTCGACTCATTAATGAGCTTTCAAGGCATTTTGCAGATGCAAGGCCTTGTGGGACCTGTTGAGGATCTTCCCCAACATTCTCTGTCAAGCCCATGGGCGGTGGGAGTGGGGTTTTCCCTGAGCTACCCACAGTGCCGCCACTTCTCATGGCAAGGTCAGCATAACATTTTTCTTCTACTCAAAACCATTTTTGGTTAGGGGAAAAAAAACCAAACCCCACACCCAGCAATATTTCGTATTCCACCCATGTCGCACTAACAAGCAAAGGCGACAACAACTCAACAGCAAGACGACTGCGTAGGCACCGGGGGACTGCACAGAGGAGACAGATCTGGGGCCCCCGTGCTGGCTGGCAGGCATGGAGCCCCGGGGCAGGCACAGGGGGTTTTAAGGGGTGATAGAAATAGGGGGTGCCCGGGTCAGGGTCTGCTGGGAACATCAGCTGGGGCACCCACAGCTTTAGGTGTGCAGCTCCTGTTGGTGGAAGCAACCAGCAACTTTCCCCCCCCACCCCTGCAACGTATACATCCTATATATACACATACATATCGTGTGTGATATATACCCCCCGCGCAGGGCGTGGGCGGTGGAAATGCACACTCTCACCACTGGATGTCACTCCTTCCCGCCACAGCCCCGGCTTTTGGGGAGACCCCGGGGCCAGGCTGGGGGTCCCTGGCGGGGACCATGAGCTCCAGGAAGGAGCGGGCTGGGTGCCCCTGTCCCAGGGGACCTCCCGGGAATGACGGTGGTTTGCAGCAAATGCTGCCAGTTAGTCTGGGCCAGGAGGGGGAGTGGGGCTGGAGCCCCGATATTGCAGTGAACAAAGAGGGATGCTCCAGTCACCAGATCTGTAGGGACTGGAGGCCACACAGCCCCTGAGGGGGTTGTGGTGGAAGGCATGGGGGGGGCCAAACCCTCCCGCTGAAAGCTGAGGGCATGGGCTGTCCGACACTCCGGCCAAGCCCTCTCTGTCCCTCCTGCGAGAGCAGCAGGGAGCTCGGCCCCAAGGCAGAGCCGGAGGGGAGCAGCCACCGTTGCTCATGGGCATGGGGCTGGGATGTGCTAGGGAGACCCCCGGGCAGCCCCACATCCGCGCGTCCGATTAAAAGCAGGTGTGGGTCTTGCCAAAGCAGCCACCACCCCTTTGACACCCGCCCCCACCCCCTTCATATATATATTTGTATACACACAGCTTGTTCCCGTGAGGATGGTGATGGAGGTGACAGCAATGATGCAGAACATGTATACGTATACAATACAAGTATATGCTTTGGTATTGACGATTAAAGAGTTTTAAGCCTAGAATGAAAAAATTCAGACCTTTGCTTCCTATCATACCCATGCAGCCGGCTTATCAGGGGCTCATCCAAATCCACCTTAAACAGTAGGAAGTGGGTTCTTACTAGAGACAGCTCATCAAACTCGGGGGCCGGGGGCGGCCCCCCCGTGACCGGGGCGGTGGGTTTGGGGGAGGGGGCAGGCGAGGTGTAGGCATGGTTGAGCGTGTCCCCCTCTTCCATAGTTCGGAAGGCAGCCAGGCCCATGTCATCTCCCTGTATATCATCCAATGTCTCGGTGAGGGCTGCCAGCAGTGCTTCGTTCTCGCTGTCTATTATCTGAAAGGAGCAGGCAGAGAAGAGGGGGAGTTAGTCTGGGCAGAGGGACCAGGGGATGCTGGGCAGGGGGAAGAGGGGCAGGCAGTGCCACACCAGCACCCACATTTCCCGGTGACCCTGCAGGGGACCTGGGGGAGCCTCTCCCCAAAGGAGCACTAGGATGGGATCAGGGGGAGAGAGACCCAACTGGAAAAGGAGCATCAGTCTGTCCCCCTGCACCCCCAGCAGGAAAATAATGAATCAGGGTATCTTCTCTCCCCATAGTTGCCTCCACCCCACCATGAGGCTAACAGCAGCAGATAAAGGACCTGTGATTAAAAGGCTTCTTGCCCAAATCCTCCTGACTCTGGGCTGCAAGCTCCCAAGTGAGCCAGGAGTTCCTTCTCTTTGGTCCTCCTCCATCGTATTCTGAATGTAAACCATGTCCAACAAGAAGCAGGCTACCATCAGTTATAAAATTAGCGCAGGGGTAAATTCAGACTCACAAGGAGGACTGTTGACTGCACACAGCCTCCCATGTTTCTCTCATCTTGTTTGAAAATTAAATATCTTTTGTTCCGTGCCCTAACCTTGCTCGCAGTTACCAGAGCAGGCTCCAGGGAAAGGCAGCAGGATGCTCCATTTTTGGCTCCATTTCTTTTCCTCCTGTTATTGGCACGAGACCACTGTGCATACAAGTTCAGTGGGATACATTTCATCATACTCCATTGCTCCTAATGGGCCTGTCCTTTGCATTTCTTTTCTGTTTATCTTTTCCCCAGGAAGTTCAGCGGAAAATATGTATCTCGTGATGTAGGCCCTCAGCTGGACTGGACCATTTTCAAGCACAGCATCAGCATAGCATAAAAGCCAGAGGGTTGTTATTATGTTCAGGTTAGAAAATATTGGGGCTTTTTATTTTTTCTCCCCTCCTTGTTTAAATAAAAATCCTCTTCCCTCCCAAAATGTAACCCAGAGTCGGTGACTAGTGGGCACCAGTGGATCGCAACCTTGTCTGAGGGGGTAAGGGCCTGGGTGCTGCTCAGGAGGGCATGGTGACCCCAGCCCCCAAGGACAGGGCACATCCAGGGCACAGCATGAGCTTTGGGAAAGGTGAGCGGGCTGCCCAGCCTGCTCTGCCCCTGGTCCCCGGGCAGCTTCTGCAGCTCCCTGCCTCCAACCTGCCTGCGCTGTGCTCACAGCCCTGCCCTGGCGCCACAGCTCTGCGAGATGCTCAGCTCTTCTGCAAGGAGAGGCAAAAACGTGCCAAGGGACAAGGACCAGCCCTGCCGGTGCCCAGGAGCATCCTCTGCCCCGGCACCACTTTGTACCGCGTGGTCCCAGGTGCCAGCACAGTGATGGGGCCATCCCAGCACAAAGGCTAGGAGAGAAACCAGTTGCCCTCTGCCAGAGGGACCCCAGCCCCACACACAGGGAGGATGCCAGAGGTGGAGAAAGGGGCTGCTTTCTGCTCCTGGGAAATAAATATACCTGCCCCACGCCACAGCCCTGAGACCCCCGCGCTGCTGCCCCGGCACACCCTGCCATCCTGGGAATTGAATGGGACATGCTGTGCACTAGCTGTAGTTCCCTTTTAATAATACATCACAGGAGTGCTGGCTCAGCAGCAGTCCTCTGCTCGTCTGCCTCCTCATTAGCCTTACTCTGTTTGCTCCATTTACAGCCAGCACACAAATTAATGGAGCACTAATCAGCTGGGGAGGAGCTATTAATAGCTGTGTGGGCCCCCTCCTTCTCCCGCCCTCCCCCTAGCCTCCATCCCCGGAGTCCCCTGTGCTAGGAGGATGGGGGTACCTGGAAGAGCTCGGAGTCGTCGGTGCTGTACTGGCTGGAGTCGGTCTCCGAGTGCTCCCCACACCACTGCAGCTCACTGAAGCAGCTGGCCGAGTCAAAGTCGCTGGCATCCAGCTGAGACAAATCAATCTCAGGGAAGTCGGAGTAGAGGTGCTCCTCACCAGACACCTCATACTGAGGAGAGAAGAGAAAGGTGGTAAGCCCACTGCCATGCCAGAGGGGCAGGCAGCAACAGGCAGCAGCAACCACCTGTGGAGACAGCCGGTCTCCCCTCACGCTGTCACCTCCGCTCGATCCCATTACTCAGACCCTCTTTTGAATCAGCTTTAGCAAATGGCTCCAGGAGCAATTACACGGCAGTGGAGAGCACAGAGAGTACCTCTTCACTGCACATCCTGCAAATCAGTTTGCACAGCCTGGCACTGGCACTGCTGGTTACTGAAAGCCACCCCACAACTGCCACCAAACCCCCCCTCTTGTGTCCCATGCTGTGGCAGGCGTCAAAACAGCAGCATCTGCACGGGAAGAGCCTCATCCCCTCTGGCGAGCGGAAGCTCAAAGCACAGCACAGCTCAGACTGCGGCGGTAAAGCAGCTGCTGGTGCTCTTAGGGGAAATCATTCCTGCCTTTGGTGCCCTAAGGGTGACATCCAGGGTTATCCCGCTGCCCTGGAGATCAGCGATAACAGAGCGAGGCAAGAGGCTTGGGCGCACACAAGACAGCAACACACGGGGCCAGGCTCCAGTGGGCGGCCTCACGCCTGGTTGGTGTGGCTGCTCCGTAATCTGTCCCTGTCCTTGCCACATGGCACTGAATCACTTGGGGACAGTTCCTCTGGGGAATCTGCACATCCGAAGGCAGCACCAAGGCAACACAGACCCTGAGACCCGCATTGCACACACAGGATGAGAAAAGCAGCATGGAAACGAATTGATGTCTGGGTGCACACGGGGCAATGCGAGCTCTAGGAACTGAGCTAAAAATCTGTTTGACCACAGAAAGCAGCTGGAACCTGCCTCGCTTCTGCCTGGCTCCCAGCTGCTGCCCGGCCACAAAGCCCCGTGGCTGCATCCAGCACCCGCGGGAGCGAGGGCTGGCGCTGGCATGGCCTTGCCTGCACTGCTGCTCGCTGCCTGCACCAAGCCCTCGGGTCATGCTTGGTTTTGCCCCCGATGTCCAGGTTCAAACGTGGCAGGGAAAGGTCTGGTGCGACTCCTCCCGGTATTGGCTGTCCAGGGGGAGTTTTCTGGCAATGAGGGAAGCAAGTTTATTTACAGAGCAAATGGATTTTGGGGCAGGCAAATATCTGAGCACGTGAGAGAGGCTGCAGGGGCAGGAGAACGTGGGGGCCTCCCCTCCAGAAATGCCCTGGAAGGGTCTCCTCTGAAACTCAACGGGAAGGAAAAGGGATTTCAAACTGAGCTGCAGGAATGGAAAAGACAGTGGTTTCTCTCTTTTTCTTGACTTTTTTTTTTTAATTGGGATAATCTGGGATTATTGATTGTGTTCCCATAGGCTGAGAAGCCTGTGTGCCAGTGCTTCCCACCAGGTTTAGGATACCCTGTGCCACACCAAAGGACATTCCTGTGTACACAGCCCCCCCCTATTTTGCATTTCTCATCTGCTTTCTGCCCCGTTCCCGCCCAGGGGTGGCAAGGAAAGCGTGAGTGGTTTGGAGGATGCAGCAAGGGCAGGAGAGAGTGGCTTCACAGCCCAATAGCAAGCCAGTGCTGTGTCCCAGCAGCAGACCACTGGCCTGGCCGTCCCCATGGCCACAGCAGAGCTGGGGGCTGCGGGGAACTGCTGACCCTGACCCAGCCCCGCCGGTGTGGGCAAACCCCACAGGGGACCGGGGAGCTGCCCCCGTGCTTGGGGGGATGCTCTCCCCAGTGTCTTCCATCCGCCCTGCCGCTGGAGGGAGGTGTATCAGGTAGACATCTATGAGCGTGGTGCCGCTAATTGTATCGGGCACAAAAAAACATCTATGCAACGCCCTGAACAGCTCTGGGATCCGGATACTCCTCGTGGGCCCTCCAAGTCTGGGGCTCTTCAAACCTGCCCTGTGAAAACCTTTGCTCCCCAGGTGGTCAGAGCACATGTAGCAGGTCAAGGGTCCCTGTCCTCATCACTGCCAGCTCTAGGGGACACAGATGTTACCTTTCCCCCAGCTCTCCTGTCCTCTCTGCTCAGGGGCATTCTGGGCTGCTCTGGGATCAGATGTCCTTTGGCCTTTCAGATGTGTCCCTTACCTGCTGTGGATTGTCCCTGCTTTCCTGCCACCGCTCTTGCGCCTGCTCCAGAAGAAATCTTGCAACAACTTTGGCTCCCCCTTCTCCCCAAATCTTCCCATGGGAACACAGGCAAAGGCTTTTATTTTTAGAAAAGCCATACATACATATATATATGTGTGTGTGTGTGCGTTCAATTAAAAATAGCAAAGCAGTCAAATTCTCCTGCTCCTTTTGATATGCCACTAGGGAAAAGATCCTGGTGCTGAGATCACAAGGAGCAGCTGACACCAGTGCTTGGGACATCTTTTGATCAACTCCACAGATGTGACAAGTCCCCATTGGCAACAGGGCTGGGTAAAAATAAACTGCAACCTAATGCTGCTGAGCTGCCCTCTCTGGGCACCCCGGAGGCAGGAGTGCCCCGGCACTGCCATGCTGCGTGCAGCCATCCCAAGGCAGTGGTTGGCAGCGGATGCTCCCAGGTTCCCAGCTAGCACGGGTCAGGACTGCCCAAAAACTCTGCTCTGCCTGCATCGGTCCCCCTCCTCCTTGGAAAAAGTGAGTAGAGCCTTTCCTCAGTGCAGCTGCCCACAGGGGCACCTTGCAGGGCATCCTAGCGCGAAGCTGCAGCTCCAGCCAGCCCCCTCTGCTAGAAAGGGTCATTTAACTAGCCCAGCCACCAAGGACTTGAGTCTCTGGAGGGAATCCATCACTCTGAGCACCACTAGCCCGGCACCGAGCGCTGAGAACAGAGCCCCTCTGGGCTGGCCGCAAGGGTGGGGGGAGGACCCAGCCCCCCTGCCCGGGTAGGGAGTGGCAGTGATGGGGAGGCTGCCTGTGGGCACTGGACCTCATCTGCTCTGACTTTCCCTTTTCCCACCCTTTGCATTTCCTGCTGCCTTGGGAGAGGAGTGAACTTTTGTTCTAATTTTACTCGGGAGTTTGTAGGAAGATCAGCCATGGGTTCTTGGTGTGCAGCCAGCAAACACCCATGGAGACATGCTCAAAAATTCAGAGGCATCCTCCAGCCCAGACACCTGGCCCGTGCACGCTGCAGCATGGCCGCGACTAGAAAGCTGCCGGCAGCTCGTTGCGACTTGTCTGATGAATCCCTGCTCCGGGGAAGAGGGATGCCCGGGCAGCTATGTGGGTGCCCCCATGCCTCCTCCTTTGGGGGAGCAGGAGCCCAAGCCTGGGCATCCCCTCTGGCAGCAGGAGCGCCCTGCAGCAGCACCACATGGGCAGCTGCACCTGAAAGCTGAAGCTAAAAGGTGGAGGGCATTTGGGGGAACGGCCTCCTTTCAGAGACATCCTCCTCGGCTTTCTTTAAAGCATGAACCAACTCTGACCTCAGCCCTAGCAGAAATGCAATTGCAATTACAGGACAAAGAGGCAGCTGATACTCGCTTGCATGTTGTAAGGAGCTTCGCCTATACAGAGGCTTTGCTTGCTGGGAGGACAGAGCATTAACGTTTTTATTCATTTACTGCTGAGCTCGGACAGCCCTTCCCTGCTGCGAGAGGTTTATAACTTCAATCGTGGGAGCAGAGGTTGCCCCGGGAGGCCGGCAGGGACCCTCGCACCGAGGGTTTGTGCTCGTTTCGTGCCCCTGCCAAGGCTGGCCAGACCCAGCAGCAGCCATGCTGTGTGTGCCCAGGGAAAGCCTGGAGATCAGGAGGGCTCTCTGCCCGCCGTGGCTGCACCGCCCCACTGCCAGCCCCACCATCCATGTCAACCACAGCGGATCTGGCAGTAGCGAGAAAGTGCAAGGGACAGTCTCCAAACCAGCAGTCAAGGACATCCAGAGGTCACCTCGCCAACTCTCCTGTCCCGGGGAGCCTCGGCTGCGCCTAAACGTTTCCAGACAAGTGCCAGCGGGGCCTCTCCCTAAGCACTGCAGTTGTGCAGGGGCTGGCTCCCCCCCAGCCTGTGCCTGTGCCTTCTCCTGGAAACCCCACGTGAGCAAATCAGTCTGAGAGCTTCTGGTGGCTCCTCGGTCAGTATCCCTTTGTCTCCCAGGGCTGCGAATGGAAGAGCTCCTGGGTGCTCTGGGGACTGCACCTACCAGGGCACCTGCTGCTCCGACTCCCCGTCCCTTTGCAAAGCCCCTGATCTTTGCCCTTCCTGGGGCAGTGGCAAGGCGAAGCGGGATGAGGAGCTGACATGGGGGTTAGCTCCATCTCCCTGCCTGATCGTGAGGTTGGCCGATGCGGGCAATCGTCTCTAGTGTCCCCAGCAGCTCCAGCATGTGTCCTGGGTTGGACATGCAGCAGAGTGAGGGCAGCCACTGGCTGGAGCCACATCCAAGGATGCCCCATTGAGCACAGCTCAGTGCTGGCTCCCGACGTCGTGGGGATGGCAGGTGGTACATTTCCCCTTTCAGGTCTTTCCCCTGCTTTGGAGCAGCGTTAACTCTGGTGTGGGAGCATGTGAGGTCTTATCTCTGCAGAGACATGAGGTTCCTCTCCAAGCCCAACTCTAATTCAAATATTGGATTAATGAGACAGGAAATGTTTTCCTCTTTTTCAGTGTCAACTTGGGCTCCTCAGACTAAACTCCCCAGTTAGTGGGGCTGGAGAGGCCAGCTGGGAAGCGGGCTGCCGGCTCCCCCGGGCAGCTGTACCCAGCGAGCCCACCAAGAGCAGACCTTGGCTCCATGTGTGTGCAGCCAGCTTGCACGGGGAGTGGGCAGCGCATGGCCCTCCTGCCTGCCAGCCTGAAAACAGGCACCTGCCACCTGGAGTTCAGCAGCCTTCAGGCAAATGCTGATGCTTTGCGGTTTTGCCTTCCCTGCAGCAAGCCTGGGAAAGAAGCAAAGGGGCGATGCCACCTCCGGACACGGTCTTGGAGGAACTGCAGCCCTGCCGCCAGGAAATAGCAACCTAAACCAGGGCAAGCAAGAGAGCTCAGCTGGCCGTTGCCTGCGGTGCTTAACTGGCTCAGAGGGGCTGGGGACAGGGCAGTGACGGTGACAAAGAGACCTGCAGATCCTCTCCTCTGTCACACCCCCGACAACAGCACCAGTAGAAATTTCTCTTATCTGCAAAACCTCTGGGTCCAGCCCCTTGAAGTTGTGGCCAAGTATTTCGCAGCGAGGCTCTGAGCACGCCGGGTGATGGCACACGCATTGTGCTCATGCTTAGTGAGGCTGCAAAAGTTTCGGCTTCTGAAGTCTGCCGGCGCAAAAAGCGCTGCTGGACGGGCACAACGCCTTCACAGGAACTTAATCCTGTTTAAGCCTGGGAGGCCAGATTTGCATTGCTGCCTGCATATATGGCCCCAGGATGCTTTGCAATTGCCTTGTCACTTACATGCCACTTTGCTGTACAGAAAAAAGGAAGGAAAGCGGCAGCTCCTCGGAGGGGCCGAAGGAACCGGCCAGAAACAGGCAGCCCATCTCCTCGCCAAGGAGCCGAAGCAGTGACTCAGCCCCGCACGGAGCCTCCTCCTTCCCCACAGCCGAGTGCCTACCCAAAGCATTAAGGGATAAATATACATCCACACGCGCTGGAGACAGAGCCCCAAATTAGTCAGTAGCATTTAGGCTGGGACCCAAACCAGCAGAAGGTGAGAAATGCCGAGAACACGAAGTGCCGGCTCCTGCCAGCCCTCCCTCGGCGGCACGGGCAGCGCCGGCTCCTGGTGCCCATGTTCGGACAAGGAGTTTCCCTCTCCTCGCCTTCACCCCAAGCTTGTCTCTAAAAAGGAAAGAAAATCCTTGGGCAGGGGTTTTGGAGAGAGCCGTCCGGGCTTATCAGGGAAATCCGTAATTACAGACTGCTTGAAACGGGGATTACAGCCATGCAGGGAGACGGGCACCACGCAGCTGTTTCACTGGGATGAACTCT
>NW_008824283.1:2164955-2166511 GCF_000699105.1 Pygoscelis adeliae | reverse complement strand
CCCAAGCCAGAGGGACCCGCGTGGAGCAGGCAGCCCCCTTCCAGTAGCGGGGAGGAGGGCAGAGGTGGGGATGAAGGACAGAGCTATAAATAAGTGTAAATACAGCAAGGAGGCACCTGGCAAGAGCTGTGAAGGTCACCAGAGCATGTGCCAGCAGATAAGCAACCCCCCTCCCCACTGGCATTTGACAAAATGTCACTGTGAATGAAGGAGAGGTGGTGTCAGGTGCCTTGGCCCGGCCGCCCCTCACCACCCCCCGATATTTATAGCCTGAAAGCCCCAAAGCAGAGGGCGAGCGGTCCCTCCTTGGGAGGCAGCGAAGGCAGAGGAGACCCTGCCTGCAAACACACCGATGTGACATGGCGGAGGGAGGCGGGAGGAATGCAGAGGCAGGGCTGTGCAGCAGCAGGCTGCCACTTCCTCATCCAGCTCCCCAATTTGGGGGGAAAAGGAGCACAGGAATCGCCCAGGTTCCTGGGTCTGCACAGAGGCGTGCAACACCTTGCTGTCCTGCTAGGAGCAGGGCATTTCACCCTCCGCACTCTGTTGATTTTTAATTTTTTTTAATTTCTACTAATCTGTTTTAACGATGCAGCCCAGCCAGCGAGAGGAAAAACCGGCACTAGCATTTAAAGCCTGGACAAAATAACTAGCAGGTTGATCCTTTCTTCCACTCAAGCTGCTCAAAAACAACTGCTGCATGTGGGAGCTGCTGCGGCAGTGCCGGGCCCCAAGCCGGATGCCCTCCACCGGCACGCGTGGGGCAGCCGCCCTCCCGACGCAGCCCGTGAAGTGCAGAGCGGGCAAGGGGAGGGGGTGCAGGCAGCACCAGCTACCCAGCCCAGCGGCACCAGCAGGACAAGGGGTGCTCGGTGCCAGGCTCTGAGCCACAGCCTGAGTGTGAACATGGTCTCACTCGCTGACTTTTGTCTTACATTAGAAGGGTGTAATTAAGATCAACCATGAGATGCCAGTAATAGGAAATATTAAACATTAACTGCAAACAATAAACACAAACTTGCCAGGATATCTTTGATATGGAGGAAAGATGGAAGAAATTGCACTAAACTATCCCTGAGTCACAGGATAGAAAAAAGGAGCCTGAGATACTGGTAATAATGCCCTAAATAAATAACGCTCTGCTGGAACACTTTAAACAAAGGTGTGTCAGCTTTAGGAAGAAGGGCAGCAGCAAAGTATATCACAGGTTACAGAGCTGCATGTTCATACTATACTCGGCAGCCATTTATTTGGGCTCCAGATTACAGAGTCCACTTTATTTCTGCCCGAGCTCCAGGATGGGCCAGCCCAGGGCTGCAGGACTCACCGATGCCGTGGAAGAGCTGGGGAGACCCCGCAGCCCCAGCCGCCCCGCGCAGAGCCCAAAGCACCTCCCCACTGCCGTCACCTTCCGGCACCGCCACCACCGGGGCAGCACCACCAAGCACCAGGCAAGGGCAGAAAAGGAGACCCAATGGTTGTTTTGCCCCGTGCAAGGAGAGGGGGCAGCAGGTAGACACAGCGGGGAACGGGCCGTTCCCAAAGAGGGACGCTCT
>NW_008824283.1:2160077-2164651 GCF_000699105.1 Pygoscelis adeliae | reverse complement strand
CAGCCTTGCCCCAGTCACTGATGGGTGTTGCTGCAGGCAGCAGGGCTGGCACTGCTCGATGGCATCAGCCAGGCAGGGCACGGGCCTGGTCCTGAACCCTGGTGGTGTTTTCTAAGAAATTCCTTGTTATCATCTGCCCCAAAACCAAAGGCAGGACCAACAGACAGCAACCGGCATGTACTGAGCCGGGTACAAAAGCACAATGGGAATTGAAATGTCCCATCAGCTTGGGAGGTCTCCAGCCCTGCTATGCCATCCACCGGCCATGGGGAGAGAGGCACAGGCAGGAGCAGGCAGGTGTTGTGCTCCAGCCCGACGCTCCCCCCCCCCCCCCAGAATTTCTCCAGTGAGGCAGCACAGCCTGCACGGGGCAAGGACAGAGCAAGAGGTGGCACAAGCCCTGCAACCTTGAGATGCTCTGCACAGAGGATGCCCAGCAGGACAGGGAGCAGCGGGGGCCGTGGCTGAGGCCAGCAGGGGCATCGAGACCCCGAAACTCTCGGGACTGCTTCCGCTCGCAGAGCCACAGCTGGAGGCGGCAGGAAATGCTGTGGCCCCGCGAGACAGGCTGGGGAGCCCCACGAACAGGGGTGCCCCTGAACTCCAGCCAGGCTGGCAGCACAGGGGGGCCAGACTGTGCCGTAGGAGGGGACAAGTGCTTGACTCACCAAGGAGCTGACTATTAGCCAGCTCTGCTGGTCACAAAAATTCCCCATGATGGCAACTCCCTCCTTTTGAAAGGAAAACATGAGGGGGCGATTATTTTCAGACCTTCCTCTTCTGATGTCCTGGCAGCCAGCAGCCATATGACAGCTGTGGGCAGAGGGACGCCAGCGAGGAGGCTCCCCCGGGGTCAGGGTGGCTGCAGGGGCTGGAGGAGGAGCAGCCCTGTCCCTGCTGTGCTCCGGCCACTGGCCCCTTTGGAGGTTTGGTCACCAGCTCGTGGGCTGATGGGGCTCCACGAGGCCCTTTCTGTCTGGAGGATATTTCAGACTCCTCCCATGGTGCAGCCCTTCCCAGCTAACATGAGTTCAGCTCCATGGGCACTGTTCGCCCTGGCACCAGCAGCTCTTCACCCCTCTCAGCTGGCTGCAAGAGCAAATCCCTGCCAGGAGGCAGCGAGCAACTGTCCCTCCAGCTCCCCACACTACGAGTGAGGTTGAACCTGCAGTAGCACAAGGAGGAAAGCAGAACCGCTGCCCACAGGACCATGGTAGACATCACTGTGTCGTGCCACGTCGGGTTCCCCCTCCAGCTCCAGAGCTGCGCAGGCTGCACAGGCAAGCCCAGCCTCAGCCGTGCTCCCTACCCACAGCCACAGCCTCGGAATCTTCCACAGTGTTGTGCTTGGAGAGCTCCTTTTGGCTTTGCCAGGAGCCACAGCCGCAGCCTGTGGTCCTGGGAATCCCTGAACTATTCCCGGGTGCTGGCACAGGCAACATGGGAAGGCGGGAGGCTTCCAGGGTCCCTGGGCAGGGGGCAGGGAGTGAGCGTGCTGGCGGGGCACGCTCTCAGTTGCACCGGAGTCACTCACCCCACGGTGCCACCAGCTCTGGGGTTGCTGCCCTGAGGCTGTGAAATGATAGGGGAGGGGAGGCCAGCTCAGGGTGAACTATCATTACTGAAATATCCTCCTTCCCTGGCTCAGGACACCAAACGCAGGGCTTTCTGGGTGGCAGCTAGTGGGAAGCAGCGGCTCAGCACGCAGCCTGGCTCTGCTGCGCTCGGTGGGAGGGGGCTGCAATTCCTGACGCATTCTGGTGCTCCATGTCAGCAGCTCTGTGGCCATGACACAGGAGCTGAGGTTAAAGCCAGCCCAAATCCTGCCCCTTTACATACACATGTGAAGCCGGTGAAGAGAACCTGCTGACTGCTGGACACCACAGCCCAATGTTATCTCTCTGCCAGATCTGTGGCCGTCATCTGCAGGATGCTCTTCACCTCCCCGTGCTACAGATGCCTTTTTGGACCTCCCAGTTGCTTCCATGCAGAGCAGGGACTGTCTGGGCAGCCTGTCCCCCACTGGGAGCACTCCTAGTCCCTTTTGCCAGGGAGGTGGCAGGCAGGGGAGGGAGGAAAGCATCTCTCCTGCCTGCCTGCCTGCGGGTTTTGTACCAAAAGGTCCCCCCACCTCCCCTGCCACTTAAAACAGTGTAGTGCCCTGCACCGCTCTGTGTTGCCTGCACTGCCAGCAGCAGAGCACTGTCTTAGCACTAATCAGGACGAGGTGGAAGACAGGATAGGTTCAAGCTGGGGTTAGGAAGGCACAAGGAGGATCTTCCCGCATTAGCCTGACCTCCCAGTGGGTCCAGCCCCAACTCTCTGCTGCCACGGGCACGCTCCAGTGATGCGCCGTGCCCTGCCAGGGGTCAGGGCACCATCACCAAACCCGACGCACTGTGATGCTCAACGGACCCTTTCTCCTGCCAGACACCGGCTGCACTGGCCCTCCTGCACAGAGGGCTTTGGGGGAGCCCCCACTGTGCCCAGCTCCCACATGAAACATGCAGTTTTCAGCTGGAGGCACGAGGCCTCAAAGGATGAAAACCGCTGTGGAAAGGGCAAAACCGCTCAGATCTGTCCATACCCTCCCGCCAGGCCTGTCCATGCGTGCCCAGGCCCGTATCCTGGTGGGGGTGAAAGCACCAGCCCTGCCCAGCCCACCCTGCCAGGTGGGCAGGCGCTGCCGGCCACCCCTCGCTGCATACCCCTGCTGCAGGGGAATGGGCAGCACTGCCCGCACCAGCTCCTGCCTGCTGCCCTGTATGAGGCCCTGGCACCCCATGGTGTGGCCTGCTACCGGCACCTCACTGCTTCCCATCACCAGGGTCCCTTGCGAGAGCAAGGAGATGGGTCCCCCCACCCCCTTCTCCTGAATCGTGGGCTCCCTCCTCTCCTCCCTCCAGCTAAGCCCATCAGCCAGGCACTGCAGTCTCCCTGATTAAATTGCTGCCCATTTTCTGTACAGGGCCTGGAGGTGTCCTGGCCAGAGGAGATGCGTCACCACTCGGCGTGGCTACCGCTTGGCTCCGCTCCGGCACAACTCTGCCTGCTCGCCCTGGGTGCCTGGGCACTGGCAGGCAGGCATGGTGCAGGCACTGCTGCATCTTGGGCTCTCCCAGGCAGGGCTGTGCCAGCCCCAGCACCTCAAAAATGCAGAGAGCCAGCACAGCCACATCACCCCTTCAGTGACTGAAACCACCTAAAAAAGTGGTGGGGAAGGGAGATGCCAAACAGCTGGGTATTTTCCAGGTGGGCATCATCAGTGCTAGGAAATCACCGGTATTAACTGATCAACAGTATTGATACTATTCCAATTATTACAGCGGGGAAACTGAGGCACAGGAAGGTGAAATGAGAGCAGGCTACAGCAGGTCCTGTGACCACGGGCTATGTACACAACTCACGAGGTGGATGGCGGAGGCGTGATCCCTGAGCAGCACCTCCGGGGCTGCCGTGCAGGCGCTCCCAGCGCCCGCTGCACTTTCACTAGCACAACCTGTTTGGCCTGGGGATTTCCGAGTGCTACACAAACCGGCACAAGGCTTTGCTGTGCCTGGGTCGGCACTGGAGCACTGCTGGTGTCCCGGGAAGCAGCAGGTGTCCCAGCCAGGCCACCTGCCCCCGGGGCACCCAGGACTGGGGCTCTGTCCCTGCTTTTTGGCTCTGCAGGGAACATTTCTGGGAGCTGCAGCCTGGAGCTGGCGCTGCCAACCCAGCTGCTCCTCCAAGCTTTCCCCGGTGTCGGGACCGGGTGCTCCTGGCTCCCCCCCTGCAAACAACTGACTCACCCCGGAAAGAAACTGCTCTGAGATCTCCAGATAGAAAAATCCCTCCAAGGGCAAAACACTCCTTCAGGAGCACATGCAAACCTGGGCGATCACCCACATGCACAAAGCTTCACGCTATTACAAATTCCCCGCTGTGAGGGACCACACCTTTCCCCTCCCCAAAACCCCAGCCCAACAGGCTGCGGTGGGGCATGCAGGAGCTGCATGCCGAGGTGGGGTCTGGCCGCTCCCCAAGTGGGGTCTGGCTCAGGGCTGAGACCCCTCTTTTCTTCGCCCCAAACCAGTGGGGCTGAAGCCCACAAACATGACTTCCCATACTTAAATCAGACTCTTTTACCCACTCAGTGTCCTGCGCCAGCTCCCTCACAACCCTGCCCTGAGCTTGCCTGCTCCCAAGCCTTGTCCCTCCCTATTTTTGACCCCAGCTAATCCAGAGACCTCGGGGCAGGCTGGCTTGAAATCCAGATTTGAAATCTGGATCTGACAGCCTGGTGCCCAGGAACCGGTCTGACCCTGCATCTGCCTCCACGTTGGGAGCATCAGAACCAAGGGTCCCCTCCGGTGTGCAGGGGGCCACTTCTGCCCTGGCAGCACCATGTCCCAGACGGGCCCAAATCCCAGCGCAGGGCTCACAGGGGTTAAGGCGCCTGCTTGGTGTGCCACCTTCATACACTTTGAATGGTCCCAGCACCTGGCAGCGGCTCCCCAGCCATGTGAGCAGCTCCAGTTACTGGTCCCACCACAGCCTCTGGACCTCACTTTTATACCATCCATCTCACTGCT
>NW_008824283.1:2156497-2160063 GCF_000699105.1 Pygoscelis adeliae | reverse complement strand
CCAGCGGGGCAGCGGCAGGGAGGCAGGGCAGTGAGCCCCACGGCTGCGCTCAGCATGGCACTGGCAGGAGAACCCTGCCCGGTCCACACACTTTGAGCCCACGGGTGAAGCTGGCTTCGCACCCTCCCGCCACTGCCTGGCGGGAACGAGCCACTCCTGCACCTCCAAGCCCCAGCAGCGCGGGCACAGCATGCAGCAAGCAAACCCCTCGGCCTCTCCATCCAGTGCTCTGCTGCGAGTGCGGTTTCCAGTCGTGGGCGACCGGGTGGAGCCGCACGTCCCCAGACCCGGCTGAGGCGTGCTTGGTTATGCAAACCGCAATGGGAGCTGTTTCAACTGGTTGGACTGCTGCCTGGCAGTCAGGTACCTTCCTCCTCCTCCCAAAATGGCTGCCAGTCCCCCACGGGCAGCTGCCCAGGCACGCCATGGGTGCCTCTGTCCCCACGCTGAACACGCCGTGCCTGCCGCCAGCAAGGGGCTTTCCCTCCCTGGCGTGCCCCAGGAGGTGGGGGCAGGCACGGGGGCTCGCTGTCCCCCGGCACGGAGCGCTGCTGTCCCCCAGCGCAGCTGTGAACCAGCCCTGTCAGCGGATTTCACAGTCCTTGAGGTGTCCTCAAGTGTCCCAGTACTGCCGACGCACAGTGTGCACCACGGGCAACCAGAGGAAAGGTTGGTTGTCCATGTGCAGCTCGTACCAACACAACACCCATTGCACCTGGCCGGGAGCAGGGAGCCAGGGCCGTGCAAGCCCCAGAGTGCAGCAGAAGTGGGGAAAGGGCTGTGTGCCCTGTTGCTGGTGAGTTTTGCCCAGCATTATGGTCATGCTGGGATTTCCCACCCTGCCTGCATCCTTGGTGGGATGCAGGAACCCAAGCAAACTGCTCCCTGTGACCTGCTGCAATCAAAATTTGGAGGGGTGCGGGGAAAAAACAGTCAAGGTGCTGTGAGCCACAAACGAGGCCTCTGGCAGAGCTGGTCGCCATGTCTGTCACCAGCTGGCTCAGCCACACACGCCTCATGGCAATGGCTCAGCGTTTGGCTTTGCCTGGAGAAACTCTCCCCAGGCTAGGAGGGGAGGAGCCAGCGCGTGGAGAGCATCTGCTCCAAACAGCCTCCGACATGTTGCAAAATGGGGGAAAAACCCCAGATCCGAGCACCAGGCATCCTCATGCAAATCTCATCCTTCCCAAGCCAGTACCAACCTCACACTCTGGGATGGTAGGAAACCTGCAGCTTGGCTCTGCACAGGTCGCTTCCTCCTTTGCACAACACTTCAGCCTCTCTTTAAATTTCAACACAGATTGCAGGGAACTTCATATGCCGCCGATTGAGTCAGTGGAGGCCTGGCAGCCCTGGCCCCGGCAGGGAAATGTTCCCTAACCACCCCTGGCTGCTCCCAGCAGCTCCAGTGGCACAGCAGCAGCAGCTGGGCTGCTGCCGGTGGTTTAGGCATCGTATGGATTAGCAGCACTGTGGGGCGATAGCTCATGCAGCGCTGAAATGCGGGATGAAGTGGGATGAAGCCAGCTGCCTGCCCGCACCAGGGCTGTGGGGCTCCTGCCACGGACAGTGTCCAACCCAGGGAGCCTGGGTGGGAATGCGGAGAAGGAGAAGTGCTGCAGAGCCAGCCTTTGCACCGCTCGTTGGAAAAGAAGAGGAATCAGCCAGCCCAGTGCACAGAGGTGAGAGACGCCGGCCTGGCTGCACCAGCGGCAGTGCCAGGAGAAGAGCTGACACCGGGCTGGGGTGGCACAAGAGACGGCTCCATCCCTGCAACATGTTTCTTTACTACAAACTTCTGTGCAACAAAATAAAGCCTTTGCCAAACCAAACGGGCCCCAAGCCAGCTCCTTCCAAGGCTCCCTGGGATGCTCCGCTCTACCCATTCCTCGGTGGGTGCCAAGCTCTTGTCGCGGGTGTCAGTTTTTCTGTTCGGGGTGTTTTTCCAGCTGGTGCTGGATGTCCTTGATGAGCTTCTCCACAAAGGTGGCATCAAGCTGGAGGAGCAGGGAAACCTGCCTGCGCTGAATAGTAAAACCCGCTGGCAATGCCGTGATGCTTCTCCAGACGCTGCATCTAAATATAGACTCCTCATTTATTACCCTGCCGGCTGCTGGATTTGGTGCGAGAGGAGCCGGGGGGCTGCACTGCGCTCCCCCTCGCCTGTGGCCGGGGATTGCCCATACACATCCAGTGCAGAAGCTCACATTGGCTTAAACAGGATGCAAAGCATAAAATAGACCATGAGCCTTCTCCCTGAGTGTCTCCTGAGAAATGGGGCTGGTTTGCTGGTGAAATGCTGTTGGTCCAAATCCCTCACTGCATCCTGGAGGGGTTTAGAGATGCACTGGCACGAGCAGGTCCTGCCTGGGTGGGAAGGGATTCCCCCTGCTCCTGGTGAGAGCAGCTGCAGTACACAGGCCACCCAGTGAAGGATGCTGCACCAGCCCCCAGGAGCGCGGCTTGCCTGTGGCTTCCCTGCCGATGAAACACAGGCATGCTTCCTTGCCCAAAACAGCCATGGATGCAGCGCTCGACCCCGCTGCACTTACTGTCTCCCTGGGACTATAGGCGAGGGATCATTTCTGCCAAACACTCAGGTCACACCACGATTTGTCCCTCTGTTGCACATCCCAGAGGGAAACATGCCCCAAAACATGGGGCTGGGGACCTGCACCCTCTGTGATGCCTTGCCAAGGTTTTCCTGAGAGACCTAGTTCACCAACGGAAAATGTGGTGCTGGGGGGGAAGGGGTCGATGCTCGGGGCAGGGCAGGCAGGGGAGGATGGAGACTGCATCCTGCATGCCCAGGAGAGCACCAGATCCCACCAGGCTCAGCTCTGGGACGTGGTGTGAAGGCAGCTGCCACGGGCCCGAGGCACAGGCAGAAGCAAGAGGGGTGAAGCCCGGGATGCCGTAAAACGCTGCTGGCTGCCGCCCACACTCACACGCAGCTGCGAGCTGCCATGGTGTTGCTGTGGCACCGTTCCCCTGACAGCTGACCCCACACTGCCCCATGCAGCTTCCCCACCCTGGGCCAAGCTGCATGGGCCCTTCGCCTGAGCTCCCGCGGAGCAGCATTCGAGGGGGTGGGACCCCAAAGGTGCTCCCACTAAAACCCCAGCACTGACCCCAGCCCACGGCCCTGTCAGAGCTGTCGCAGGAGATGCAGGGCTGGTGTGAGCTGCCCACAAGCCTCCCGCCTGGGCAGAGCAAGCTCCCGGGACCTTTCCCACTGCTCTCTGGTGTGGACATCAGAGCAGGGGCCCTGTGCAAGAGGCAGGAGGGGCAGGGAGCTGCGCTCTGGTGGGTGCCATCAAGTCCCAGGCTGTGTGCTTGCTGCCTCCATCATTACATCTGAGAAAAATGGGTAAAAAAGGGGATGCACTGCAAGTCAGCCCCTACCCCCGCGTGGCCGGGAAGCTAGGCTGGGCCAAGGCGCTGCTGGCTGCTTGCAGCAGCCATCCCCCCCGCTCTTGGCACTGAGTCCCATTGAGACGAGGCCAAGCAGGACGGGAACTCCAGGCATCCTGCCTCTTGCCGCCGGCACTCCCGGCCGGCCGGGT
>NW_008824283.1:2151111-2156182 GCF_000699105.1 Pygoscelis adeliae | reverse complement strand
GCGGTTGTCTGCGGAGGCCTGCCTCGTCCTGCCGGCAGCCGGGCCATCAGTGTACGTTCCTCTTGGGTGAACCAGACCACGTGGTGGTAGCAGCAAAGGCAGCTGTGGCGCCCGCTGCGCCTGTGCCACCACTCACGTGGGGACCGGGAAGCTGCCGGGCTTGCACTGCACTCCTGCTGCACTCCCACCAATCGCACAGCCTCCACCTGCACACCCGCCCATCACACACCCTCGCGCCGCACACTCACCCATTGCACACCCTCCTGCCACACTCCCGCCCATCGCTGGCACAGGGAGGGTGCGATGCAAGCACCCCGAGCATCCCCCTGCTCCTGAGCATCTCAGCCACTGGCTGGAAGCTGGGCAGCTGCAGAAACAGCCCGAGGCCTCCGGACACAAGGGATGCTCGCACCCCAGGCTGCTGTCCCCACACAGGGACAGGCAGAACAAGGCATGGGGCTCATGCAGGGCAGCTGAAAAAGCCACCCTCCAACTGACAGGTCCTTGGCCCCACGGAGTGTTCCCGCTGCCGTGGGGGCTGCAACGGGATTGTTGCTGCCAGTGGCCCACTGGGACCTGCAGCAGCACGGCAGGGAGGGAGCTGGGGCTTTGCAAGCCCACGGGAGCCCTGTACCCACGAACATCCCTCAGCCCAGCCCTGGATACAATGGGATGCTCCCAGTCTTGAAATTCCCATTCAGTCCCCGCTTGGGGACCAGAGACAGGGGACATGTTTTGACCCCTTCCCCCTAAATCTCACCATCTTCCAACCAACCTTCATGTTTTCAGAGCATGAAGAAGCCTGAAGCAGTCTGATCCTCACTGCATCCCCACGCTCGGGGTGAGCTGGCCAGTCCCATGCTATGTTCCTCAGCCAGACTTTACAGATGGCCACAGCCCTTCTTTTGGGGGAATGTCTGGGCTCACAAGGCAGGAGCACATCAGACACCTCCCCATGCCTTTGGGGGCAGCTCCCCCTTCTCCCCTCATTCCCTGCTCAGGGACCATCCTATGCACAAAGACTTACAGCAACCCAAAAAACCCCCAAACGTGATCTCTGGATGACCTCCTCCTTCCTGTGCTGACATCTGCTGAAGCGGCAGAGAGGGAACACACGGACGCCCTGCTTCTGCCTCCCCCCTCAGCCCCAGAGGCCTTTCCCCTGCTTTCCCCAGGCTCACAGGGGGCATAAACCCTTGGGCAGTAGCTGGTATTTGGGTAACAGGCCATGGAGCACTGGGGCTGTGGAGCCAGGAGCATGCGCTGCTGTTGTCCTGACAGACAGCCGTCCGTCCGTCATGACAACAGCAGCGCATGCTCCAGCAACTCTCCCACAGCTGCCAGCAAACACCCCCTGGGCCCCCGAGTCCAGATGTGAGGGGGTGGCAGTTGGGGGAATAGCTCAGAGGGGAGCAGAGCCTCCCTGTCTGCAGCTCTGCCCTCCCTGCCTGCAGCTCTCCGGGCTGGGGGGGGCCTCCTGTGGCATAACTGCTTTTGCCCCCGCAGGACCGCAGTTTATTTTGGATGGTGACATATGCTGGGTGAGGCTTTGCTGCTGTCTTGCTGGAAGGAGCCTGTCGCCATCCCTGATGCGATGCTCTGCAACAGGCTCCTTCACCCTGAACAGCTCATGTCCCCTGGCTGTGCCGCCCCCCTCACCCTCCAGCTAACAACAGTGACCCTCTCCCACCTTTCCCCGCAGGAGGATTTTGCTAACACCTGCCAAGGGATTTGCAGCTATAAAGGGTTCGTTAAGTGCTAACCATGCCCGGGAGCCGGCTGGCATCCATCTTGGCAGACACCCAGTGCCGTCCCAGAGAAACCTCTGCAAAAATCGCACTCCATGCCTGCCGCCCCCCGGGCCCCGGGCAGCCCCTCGCCCTGGCCATCGCCCCTCGCCAGGGGCATGGGTCCCATGGGAGGGAGGCAGTGCCTGGGCGGCAAGCGCAGGGGACATCCAAAGAAGGAAAGGAGTCAGACGATGGAGGAGCCGGCTGGGCTCCCTGGCGGGCCGGCTGGCCAGCCGGCCCATACTGTAAAAGGAGTGGGAACAGGGACTGCACAGCTCCGGCTCCAGCGGTTTTAAGATGGCTGTGAAGCCAAGAGGAGGAGGAGGAGGATGACAACATTAACCCTTCTGGCACTGTGCTGCAGCCAGGAGCACCCTGGTGAGGATGAATGGCAGGTTTCCCGAGGCTCCACGTAACAGCAGATGGACCAGGGTCCCCCTGACTCCCACCCAATGAAATGCAGCTGGTGATGCTTTCAGGCCTGGCAGCGCCAAGTCGGGAGATGCTGCCCTCAGATAGGCCATGGGAAGGAGGAGGAGGAGGAAGAAGAAGAGGCACGCGGTGGATGCCTGCAGGACGGAGGTGACCCTCCGTGGGTGCAGGACGCTCAGCAGGGCCGCAAAGACCCCTTGAACATGGGCTCCCTGGGAAGGTGCCCTCCCCCTCATGCTGCCCCCAGGAAAGCACCCCACCGGGGGCTCAGCAGCACCGGAGGGGCAGGAAAGGGGCACCCATGGGTGCCACCCCTTGGGGAACCTGCCCATCGGCATTGCCATCCCTTGCTAGCCGCTCAGTGGGGAGCAGCAGCGCTGAGCAATTGCTCAGCTTCCCTCCTCTTTTCCCTGTGGACATGCACGTGAATAATCACTTTTTTACTGCTTAATGTTTTCCTTTAAAATCATCAGGCTTGGCCTTCCCTGTGCTTTTCTGTGGGATTCATCAGAGCTGCAGGAACCCAGGCGCAGTGACTGGAGGAGCAAAGGTATCAGGGACTTAACAGCAACTTCCCTTCTCTGAAATGTTTATTGGTCATTGACGTCAAGTAATTATTGAGAATTATTAATTAAGAAAGCATTTAAGAGCGTTGCTTTTGTTGAGGTTTTGTCATTACAATTAGTTTATCGGCCAACAGGAGAAACATCAGCCTTTGCAGTTGCTTGGAGTGCAGCAAAGTGCCTATAATTAATTTCCCTTTCCGCAGCAAGTGTTTTGCTTTGACCTACCTTGGGGACTTGCCTTTCTCCAGGTGTGCCAGCCACAACAGCTCTGGAAACACCCAGACAAAGGGACCTCAAGAGGCTGTCAGATGGGAACACCATGTCCCCTCTAGCCTGCCAGAGGCAACTACACGTGGATAGCGGCTCTTTTTGGGAAAGCATCCTGGCCAGATGCCCTGATCCCAGGGAGGAAGCTGCAAGGTTAACAGGGTTGAGTCCCGCAGTCTCTCCAGGGCCACCCTGCCATGCTCCCATGCCACCCGCTGCCGCGTCCCCGGCTCTTATGGCACCCGCCTCCCTGTGCCAGCACCCGCATCCTGCCGTGGAGCAGCTCGCTGCGGGTGGGAGCTCAGGCACGCTGTCATCTACAGTCTCGTGTGATAGGCGATTCGGCACCAGAACCTGTCTCGAGGGCTAGGCTTGGGGTAAGCAGAAAACTGATGGGGCAGCATGGGAGATGGCTCTGTGCAGCCACCTGGGGCAGCTCAGACAATTGCTGCCTCTGGGGGCTCCCAGCTTCTCTCCTACCAAACCACAGTCCACTTGGCTGACCCCCCTTCCATTGGGGCAGACCTCCCCTTCCATAGGAGCGGCAGTATGAACCCACCCAGAAGGGTCGGCCCTTCCCACTTCACCCCATGCCTGCGCATAACCAGGAGGGCCACAGCATGGGCAGGTGGCCATGCACCCCGTCTCCTCCCCAACAAACCGTCCAAGGCCCGCGTGGGTGCAGACTTTGGAACACCAGCGCCTCCTCCTTCCCTCGCCTGGGCGACCTGTGTGCCGCAGCTATCACATGGCGGGGCACCCCACTGGCTGCACTTTGAAAGAGATTTTCTTTTTATCTCCTTCCTGTCCTGGGGAAGTATCTGGCTCCCAGGTGCTTGGCACCGAGAGGCACTGCTTTGGCAGCACAGTGCTTTCCAAGAGTTCCCGCCAGGTCCCTCATACACCGGCAGCACCCACCACAAGCAGCAGCAGGCAGCTGGAGGGATGAGCTGGGACTTGGGGGTGCCTGGAGATCAGGACAGCCCCACCAGTACCAAGCAGGAGAGGGGATGCAAGATTTGTGCTTGGAGTGGTCCAAGGCATGAATTTTGGTGGGTTATTGCTCCCTTATCTCCTGGATCCTCTGGCCCAAGGGAACATGACCCCATAGTGGGGCTGCATCCTTGCCTGTTACAGCCCACTCTCCTCTTGCCACCTACTCTCCTCGGCTCTGTCCTTGTACCTTGTTCCCCATGGGAACTCAAGCCTGGGAGGCCACCACACTGCACCAGGCTGTGCCTTTGAGATGATATGAGCCCCGGGGAGCAGCACAGCTCCCCAGTGACCAGGGCACAGGGACAAGGTACCTGTGCCTCTGCCACCCCATGCCAGCCACCCCAGCGCTCCCGCCTGCCCACTGGCTCGGAGACCCCCTCCTGGGGCGGGCAGGGCAGGACAGGCAGCAGGACACAGCGCACGCCAGCAGCACCGGCGTAGGGCATGCTCGGCTACGCACACGCCCAGCACGTGTGGCGGGAGCTGGCCCTGGCAGGTGTGCTGCAGCTCCTGCCTTGCTGGTGCGTGCACACACCAGCCCCGTGCACACCTGCTCATGCAGACCTGAGGCTAGCAGTGATTGGGCTGCTCCAGCACCCAAACCCCCAGCCTGTTGAGCCCCCAACACCCAGGCCTGGCTGGAGGGGAGGGGGTGGCTGGGAGGCAGGCTAACCCCACGGGACGTGGAGCTGCCTCTCAGGAAGACAGCTTGAGCACTGCCCTGGGCTGGGATCCTGCCTCAGCTCAGGCACAGCCGGGCAAGCCTCGGACTGGTCCCTCCAGCAGCAATTCCTGCCCGCTCCCGTCTCTTCTGAGGCACCGGCAGCTCTTCCTTCCCTGGGAGAGCCAGGGTGCCAGTGGGTGGGTGAGGCTGGGAGGGGTGTTGAGGAAGCAGGCAGGCTACAGAGCCCGTGCCCCCTGAGAGGCAGGCAGCACAGTTGCAGCCTGTGAGCAGAGTTCCTGCAACCCTTCCATAGAGCAGGCTGCAGGTGACTGCAGCCCAGGCACCCGCAGCCCTGT
>NW_008824283.1:2142795-2150876 GCF_000699105.1 Pygoscelis adeliae | reverse complement strand
TCAGCCTGGGCTGTGGCAGCCGTGAAATGCTGCCGTGTCGCCAGAGGCACTGCTGAATCTGCTCCTTCATAGCCATAGCCCTGAGAGCTCCCAGCCCTGTGCCTGCCACCGGCGTTGGCAGGCGATGCTTGCAGAGGGGCTGCCACAGAGGCAGGGGGACCAGGTGGGACTGACATCTGCCGGACGGATGCTCCCAGGAGGCCACGGCTGCAAGCTGTGTGCATACTCCTCCGCACAGAGCAGGCCCCCAGGAGGGAGATTTACCCTTCCATTTATCAAAACCAGCCACCCCGGCTCCCAAGCACCCAGGCAACAAGCTCAAAACCCCTCATTAAGGCTGGGCAGACACCTCCTGGGCCCAAGGCGCACAGGCATGCCCAGCTGGCAGTGCACACACACGGGTTTGGCTCGCAGGGTCACGTCGAGCAGCCCCAGTGCGGCACACCACTGGGTAAGGACGTTGTGCAGGAAGACTGGGCAGCAGGGTAGTTTAGTCCCAGTATCCCCAGTTTGCTGCACCCCAAGGGCAGATGCCTTCTCCAGTGCAACCTGCCCCCCTCAGCTGCACTGTTGTGGTTTGTGGGTCCAGTAAATCTGGTGCTGGAGCCCAGGAGAGGCATGGTTTGGGGTGCTTTGGGCTGCTGCCCCTCTTCACAGTCTCGCCAGCACCACACAGGAGGAGAGGGCTGGTGTTCATCCTGCACCCCGCAAGCAGCTGGAAAAGCCGTTTGCAGCCTGAAGGTCTCCTGTTGTCTACAGTCGAACATCACCAGCCTCTCACCCAGCCCGGAGGGTTGGTTATTAGGGAAAAACACTTTAATGAGGCAGCTCGTTAAAGGTAGGAACAGATTAGCCTGGGAACCCGAGGAACTCTGTGACTGCTGGATTCAAGAACAGAAATAGGCCTTTCCCTGGCAGTGGTAGGAGATGCTGCCTCAAAGCGGTGGGCTGAACTCATGAAGCCTCAAAGCCCCTTCAAAGCCCTGCACCCTGCCAGGAGCCTGCATGAGCTCTGAAGATGGAAGATGCCGGGAAAAGAGGACCATAGCTTGAAACCTATGAAAACACCCACTGAAATACAAGTGGAAAATACTCCATCCCCGATAGTCAAGTTCAGGCACTGCCTTCTCTTCTGATCAAGCAAAATCCCAGCACCAGTGTGGACTTCCAGCAGGGATGCTCCAGGGAGAAAGCCTTTGGCACGACACAGCCCCGCTGGACAGGAGCAACGTGGGAGGAGAGGCGAAGGCAAGCAGAGTTCAGAGTTACGGTCACCAGAGAAAAATTAACCCTGGAAAAAAAATCCCGCTCCATTTCCCACTGCAGGGAAAGGTTTGCAGACCGTCTCTTTCCACAGCCAAATGAAATGCTGGTGAGCGGTAGAAGCATGGGGTGAGTGGGGCACAGGGGGAGGTCAAAGCCACTTGGGCAGCAGGGAGAAGAATCAAGCCCGTGCGATGGCTGTTATGAATAAAGGTGTGAACGGTGCTGCTAAAGATAACTTTGTGAACAGGCACTATTAATAGCAATACTATAGGGCTTTTTTTTGTGCTTTCTGCAAGGTGCTCTCTGGGATTGGTGAACGCTAACGGATTGGGCCCTGTTACAAGGGAAGTGACCGTGCGTGTGCATCGCTGGAGCCCAGCAGCAGACTGATGCCCTCGAGGAATAAGGACCAGCAGCAAGGGCCCCCCGCCACCACTGCGGCAGACCAGCGCCAGCTGGGCGCTCAGACCGAGGATCCCGCGCGGGAGCTGCTGGAGAAGCTGCCGCCGTACCGGTTTCCATGACGACTTCAGCACTTGGCGCGAGATGGAGATGACGGGATCAGCCAGGAAAGTAACTGAGTGGAGCTGGCGTCCTCCGTCTGCCATGGCCAGCAGCACAGCTCTGCCAGCCCTGCGTGGCCGGCTGGCACAGGGCAAAGCGCTGGGAGCCTCTGGGCATCTGGGTCTCCCTTGCCTTACAGGGTGTGTGCTGGCTGTCAGTTGTCCCCGTGAAGTGGAGCCTGCCCATCCCATCGGTGTCTTCCTGACACCTCCATGAAAGCGCAGTCTGGGTCCCTACCCCCAGCCCCATGCCGGCCCGGCGAACACCCAGCACCAGAGCACCGGCCAGGTCTGTGCCCCTGGCTCTCGCCCTGGTGCTTCATTTCCACTCCTGGTGGGGTTGTCTCCCCAGCCGTACCACCACCTCTGAGCACAAACACTCATTCACGCCCCAGCTTGTGGTGTCGGGGCCAGCTGGCACAGCGTGTAGCCTGGCAGGACAGTACCCAGCTCCCCTCTGCAGCTAAAGGTGATGCTGCAGGCTGGGCATGAGCTGGCACCGGAGCCAGCGAAGCCCGGCAGTACTAGCCTGCACCAGGACAGCCCTGATCCTCACTGGCCCTCGGCCCCCACAGAGGCTTTCCCTGGCTTCCAGGTAATCTAAGATCAAGCGCTCCAGCCAGACATGCTCAGTCAGACGCCCAGGGATACCATGGAGCAGTGGGGAACTGAACACCTGCAGCATATGACTCCCCAGCTGGCATGGACCCCCCAGCCCCAAAAGCCACCAGTATCCAGCCAAGGAGCGCTCCCCGGGGACTGCATCCCTTGCCAAGCCAGCGCACGTGGCTGCTGCTTTCCCAGGCTGCTGGGAGGGAGCACGCAAGGCCAAGGCAGTGCGGCAGGCAGCTGGGACCCCCAGTACCCCCTCCGGCCCGCGCGCAGGATCCTGCCGTGCACCCTTTTATTCCAGCAGTGCAATTAGCCTTGCTGACCCCTGAAATCCTCAGCCTCTCTAAGCAGCCATGCATTAAATCCCGGATCCAAGAGTGGAAATAGACTTCGTAAAAGGCTTATGGCCCTATTTATTACATTTTACGCATGACGGAGTCCGACAGCACGGCAACGGCGCTGCAGTCGGCACTGGCTCTGCCTCCATGCTGAGGCAGACGGACAGTCAGGATCTGGAGCGGGCAGCAGCACCTCGGCGGGTGTCTCCTCCTGGCTGGGCTTGGGTTGCCAGCTGAGTGCTCCCTCAGACGCAGGCAGGCAGGGATATTGATCTAGATGAAAGCTAACACTGCTCTCGGGGCTGGGTAACCGTATCTGCCGCACATTTGTATTCCTTAGAGCAGGGCGGGAGGGCTGCAGCCATCTGCTGGAGCGGCTCGGGGATCCTGGGGATGCTGCGAGCCCTCCGGCCGGATCTCC
Organism: Pygoscelis adeliae; assembly: GCF_000699105.1. Lineage (NCBI taxonomy): Eukaryota > Metazoa > Chordata > Aves > Sphenisciformes > Spheniscidae > Pygoscelis > Pygoscelis adeliae. The sequence goes on along the minus strand of NW_008824283.1, from coordinate 2,147,676 downwards.
ATCACACTGCCGCCTCCCGTTTCAATGCGCAGCCTTCTCTATTTCACCTCCACCTTGCTAGGGCCAACTTACACAGACCTGAGGAGGGCATCACCAAAACAGCAGGGTCCTTCCTTCAGACCTAGGCCACCTCCGCCCGGCAGGGACCGGTGGGGCTGCCACGGGGCAGCACCAAACCTGAGTGGTCTCTGCCCGTACAACGGGAGCCAAGGGGGCATTGCATTGGGGATTGCAAGGTTGTACAAGGGCACCATGTGAAGCCAGCATGCATGTATTCACTGACACCTCCCCAGGGGTCCCACCATTTAGCCAGGTGGCTCCTGCCCCGGTGGGATGGCAGGGGTGGCAGAGGACCCTGCGTACTGGGATGAGCACTGGCGTGAGGCTGCACAGCTCCGAGCTGGGCAGAGAGCATGGTGAGGGGTAGGGATGGGCAGCAGGGAGATGCGGAGGCGTGCGGGGAGACGGAGCCGCTGTGTGCAGAGGAAGCAACAAGAAAAGCACAGAAATGAAGGCTCAAATAGCTGAGGGACCCTCTACTTTCCCACAGAAAACATAAGGCAGCTCCTGCACATTTCCATCAGGGTTCGAATCACAAGACAGATCAGGGAGTCCCTGCAGCAGTGCCAGGCCAGGGAGCCGGGCTCTCGCTGTCAGCACTGCAAAGCAGGGAGGAGCAGAGGGGGCACACAAGGGTGCCCCCTCCATGCACTCATAAATAGCCAGCTGCAGAGACTCAAGCAGCATGTGTCCCATGCCCCAAGTCCCTGGGACACCGGCAAGCACGGACACAAACGGCTGCTCCTTGCTTCCTTGGAAGGGACCCATGGCACCCTCATCGCAGGGCAGTCGGAGATGTCAAGAGACAAAAGCAAGGGCCACCCTGTGCACCTCTGAGAAACTCAGTTTCTGTCAACACTTGGTGCAACGTGCAAGCCTTGCTGATCCCGGGTGGTACAAGAGAGCCCCACCACGCCACGTGAGCAAGCTAGTGAGGTGGTCAGACCACTCAGGCAAACCCATCTCTTGTGCTCACTCTGAAGGCAACGAGGGGTCTTGTGTGTATGAAGAGGCAGAAGCGGGTCCATGGGATGTGCACAGTGCCCAGATCCTGCTGCTGCCTGCATCTCGGCCAAGTGTACAGGCCCCCGTGCCTGTGAGGGTGAGGAGTGTACACCCCTGGCAAGGGGAAATGGCACCTGTGGGGCGTCCCTCAGCTCAGCATTTCAAAGGGTCGGTCCCGCATCTTTCACTAAAGCAGCTCTAAGGACTTTGATGCCTGCAGTGCCCCATACACCTAAGGGCAGAAGGACCTTCGCCCTTCCTTGTCTTTCTGCCCAACGCAACATCGCAGCAGTGACTCTGCTCCAGCAGCCCTGAATGATCACACTGAGGTGCCATAGCCCCACGGGGCCCTTTGGCAGGGCAGAACACGGAGGTTTCACCCCATAGCTCAGCTCTGCTTCTGTGCTTTGGATCATGGTTCTTTCCTCCAAGAGGAGGCGATGGCACATTAGCAAACAGCATGTTTGGGCATAGATGGGCTCTGGCCTCAAAAGGCATCAAGACATTTAGAAAAAACCCTGCACTCCACATCTCTGCAGGTTCCTGCTTCCCTGCCAGCCTGCGCAGCCCAGTCACTGCCACGAGCTCCTTGCTGCCCCAGGACACTGCAAGCCCGCCCTGCTAATGGCAGGGGAATTAGCCCCCCGGGCCTGATTGAACGAGGTTTAAACTCCCCCTAACACCCATCCACAAAGGCCCCATACCCGCCAGGGCACTCCCAGGCTAATCCTCCCTCCAGAGCGGCTGCTATATTTAGGTATCTAAATGAAACAGAGTGGTTCTTTCCAAAAAAGAGTTAGTTTGGGTTACATAAATACAGAGAGAAACTTGAAAGCTGTGTTTCCAGGTCCTTGCACTGCCATAAGCGAGCAGCAGAGACAGGGACAGTCTCCCCCTGATAAACTGCCTTTCATTTATTTTCAACTCAGCTGGATGTGCAGATAGGTTTCCAGCTCCTCTGGGCAGACGGGCAGCAGGCGAGCAGTGCAAGCTGAGACAAGGGAGCCTGGGCAAGGCTCATGGCAGCCCCTGGTCACCACAGGGAGGCAGGGGCCCGGGGGCTGCCGATGCACCGCATCCCGGATGCACTAACACAGGAATGGAGAAGCCACCACTGCAGTCAGGCCAGGCAGCACAACTGAAAGCACGGGCAGGAGGAGTCAACAGAAGTAAATAAACTGAGCAGCTCCAGCCCTTCCCATCCGTGCCTGTCCTAACAGTCCCCCCGTGACATCCCTCCCCGCTCAGTTGCTGACTTCCTTCCTCCTGCCTCCACTTCCACATCCCGAAGCCTCTGGTCCCATGGGGAGAAGAGACGAGCGTGCGCGAGCATGTCCCACACACCTACCACTGCTCCTGCCCCCCAGCTCAGCTGACGGCACGAGCTGCTGGGCAGGGTTGGTTGCTGGTCATCAGCAAAGCAGCGCCCCACCAGAGCTGGGTGACAACATGCACCATGGGAGTTTCTAGGGACAGGCACCACGTGCTTTCATTTTCAAAATATATATAAATAGACATACTTATTCCTTCCTAAAAGGACATGGCCACAAGAAAAAAAAAAGCAGCTCAAATACCATCCAACCTTTCAGCCTGAGAAAACCACACAGTTCTCATAGGCTTGAGTTCTGTTACCTGGGAAATGGGTTTTAGCACCCAAAACCCACATGCACCAGTCTCCTGGTGGGGCCCACAGAGAGACAGAAACTTCCTTTTTAAGAAAAACATTTGCAATTTTTTCTTTTCATTATTAGCACAGTTAGGTCGTGACTATCTGTGTGCAAGCTTGCTTGCAAGGAGAAAATGCTGGTTGGTTTAAATCTCCAGCTCCAGCTATGCAGAGCTCTGGGGTTTATTCTGTTCAAGGGAAGGTTTAAAAATCTTCCCGTCATTAATATGCTGGAAGGTGGCTCTAAGCAGCACACACCTTGCGCAGGCAGGGCTGCAGGCCCCAGAGCAGAGGGGGAAAGGAAAGCAGCTAAGCAGCCGCGGTTTAAAGGGAGCCGACAGGAATGCAAAGTTTAATTAGCTTGCAGCCAAGGGCCATGAAGTTGCAAACATTTGCACCGAGGCTGTGCAAGTCCCAGGAAATCAGGAGAGAGGGACTTGAGCTGGAACAAAGTTCAGCCCTGCCGCGCTGGGTGCCAGGTGAGCAACCTCTGTGTAGCAGGAAAGGGCACCGCCAGCTCGCCTGGCCACAAACCACCACGCAGCCCCCCGTGTCCTGCCCTGCCCTCCACCAGTGCTGACTGCGAGCAGGCGGAGCCCTGAACCCTGTGGCACACAGGCAGCGGCTCTCCTCCCTGCTCCGAGCCCAGGGAGCGCACGCTCTGCCTGGGCAACATGCGAGGAGCCAAAGGACCGCGGCTGCCCCAGCCCTGCGCCCACCGGCGTTGGCAGGCGATGCTTGCAGAGGGGCTGGCCTCTGCAGGGGAAAGAGGAGCCAGAGCCTGCCCCTGCTTTGGCCTTCAAGGGGAGCTGCATGAGTGCAATGTTTTACACCTCCAGCTCCTTGCTGTTATCCAAGTGTGTGTACAACCGTCACCCCAGCTGCAATCAGCACTGCTCTTTGCTCTAACCTAGCCCGGCTGCTGCGGGGCTGGCTGGAGCTCAGCCCCATCAGTCTCGTGTGCATGCAAAGGGTCACGGCAGTGTCCCGCTGGGATGTTTCCTGAAACACCCCATGGCTACATTTGCACTTTCTTCATAAAAAAAAAAAAACCATAACTCACTCCTACCTAGGCACTTTGGCTAAAAATGAAGCAAGAAAGGGCTCAGCAAGAAGGCTGCCGAGGCTGGGGGACAGGGACCACGCTGCCTGTTCCCGGCAGTAGCTCCCCGTTCCCAGCAGCAGCTCCCCTGCACCCCAGCTCTGTGCGCTGAGGGACAGCTGGAGCTGCTCTGGCCACAGGTCCCCTCGTGGCAGGACAACCAGACACCCAGCTGTCACTTGCAGGCAGTGAAACCTGCAGTCCTCCCTCACGCGGGCAGGAGGGAGGAGAAGAAACATGATTAGAGGCAGCTGGGCTTCCTTCCGTCCGCAAGGCACAGCCGGCTCAGCACGCTGTTCCGGCTGCAGCACAGCCCCAGCTCAGACCCCCGCCTGCGCCGGGATGCTCTGCCCTCTCCCCTTCATATCCCCCTGCCACAGGATTTCCTTGCTCTTGATGTGCACGAAAATTAGGAAATGAGGGTTCCTCGGGGACTAGGTGGGGAAAGCAGCTTTTGGCGGGGGGAAAGGATGACACCTCCCACACCCCTCACCCGACGCCCGATATGCTGGGGTCAAACGGGGTCCTGCAGCCTCCCCGGACAAAGGCCAGGGAAGCAGAAGCGACAGTAGCAATGAACTTGCTGCAAACTGAAACAGGAACTGAGGAGCTTGACCAGTGGCGCTGGCTCAGCAGAAGGGGCTGTTTCGGCCGGCGTGCTCCTGCCGCTGCAGACAGCAACCACAGGGCGCAGAAGCAGCACAGAAGAAGAATTTAGAAAATGCATCTCAGTAAAGATACGCTGCCCTGCAACCGTAGTCACTGCAAGAGCTCAAAGCACTCGTTTTATCCTCCGCCACCACAGCACAAAAACATCCATATAAAGCATGTACCGCTCCATCTCAGGGGAGGGGAGAAGTGTCACATCAGCCCTCCCAGGGCACCGGGGTCTCTCCCGCTTCAGCCCCCATCACACAGGCTCCCCCTCGCCAAGGGCAGAGGCCTCCTGCTCCCACCTCCGAGGGCAAACGCCTGCCTGTTTGCTGCCTGGGTGGGCAGGGTGTCACAGGAAGGGTGGGTATGCACAGGCAGATATAAAAAGCTCCTG
>NW_008824283.1:2137592-2142733 GCF_000699105.1 Pygoscelis adeliae | reverse complement strand
GTACGGGAGCACTGGGGAAGCACCCGGCACCCAGCGCCTGCCGGCTTTGCCTTGGGACAGCAGGGATGCAAGATAAGCAAAGTATTTTCCCTAAGCCCCACACTGCTGCCCAGGAGCTCACAATGATCAAAGGTCAGTCTGGCTACTGGATGGGGCCATCCCAAAGAGCCCCCGGGGCTGCCACAGCCTCCACACCCCCCACCAGCAGATACCATACTTGATGCATGGGGAACCCCTCCCCAGGGGGGTTTCCAGCTCTTACAGGGCCAAAGGAGATTTCCAGCTTTTATTTTTCCCTGTGTTAATTCTGAGGTGGACCAGTTTAGCGTAGCAATTTGCAGCAGCTCAACCCTGGCTGTTGCCTCTGCCTGGGGAGGTGCAGCAAGACGGAGCAGGGTAAGGACGGGGCTGATGAGTCCCTGAGTGCAGTCAGATCTGTGCAAAGTCCTTCGGCATTTCTTGGAAGCTCCCATTATAAAAAACAATAAACAAATAAATAATAATTTGTGAGCCAGAGCTCAGGAAAAGTGCTGAAAAGCAGAACAGCCGAGCGATAAGGGAAGGGAAACACATTGGTGGACCATCACCCCGCTGTCCCTGGAAGTAGGTCGCTACCTCACCTGACCACCCGCCCCATTAACTTCAACCTTTAGTCTCTGGCTCATTACTACAAGCAGAGGCAGCTTAAAACATCCTCTTTCAGGCGCTCGCAAGAGAGCAGTTCACCAGGCAGCAGGCAGGTGGTGGGTCACCCATGCAGGCAGGGCAGCCGGCTGCCCACTCTTGGGGTGTGGGCAAGGGGCTGCCCTAGCCCATGCCCCCCAGGTAGGAGGAGGGCCCCGTGGCCGGGACCGCAGCAGTCTGCCCAGCATGGCCGCACTGTCAGCGGCGTCTCCGGCGCGTACAAAGTTCCCCCCCTGCTAAATCACTTCAGGCTGCCAAGCAGTCACAAGAAATATAAGCCTGCTCAGGGTTGCCATGGAGCGGGGCTCGGCCGCGGAAGCCTGATGCCGATTCCTCCAGCAAACGCATTTGCCGACCGAGGCCATGCCGGCACCTCATATTCCCAGCTCCTCTCGCCCCGGCTCCTCAGTGGCGGCGAGTGAGCACAACATGCGTGGTCCCAGCAGAGCCTTATCTCTGGGGACAGCCCCTCCCCTCCCGGCAGAGCCAGGGCACCCTCCATGCTGGAGAGCCCCACGTGGCGCTCCAGCTCAGAGCGCCCTGCAGGGACGGTGCCCCTCGCCCCAGTGATGCCATCTCCCCAAGGCCATGGGCAGGCAGAAGTGGTGGCTTCAGTGGTGTTTGCCCCACAGGCACCGGGTAGTGAAGGCACAGACTGTCCCTGCACAATGCTTCTGCCCCAGCCGAATGGGTGATGTCCCCGAGCTTCCGTGGGTGCTGGCACATGCCAGCCAGGGGGAAGCGTGCCCTTGCCAGCACTCTGCCAGCCGGCAGTGCAGACGCGGGACTCCCACGATCTGCCGTGAGCTGGCCCCCAGCCCCACCAAAGGGAATTTCAGAGCCTGGAAGGCTCCTGCCCCTTGGGAGCAGCAGGCAGCAGTGCCCCACAGCACAGCAAACTGCCTGCCAGGAGCCAGCCTGCGGCGTCCCTGTCCCCAGCCCTGTGCTGGGGACCATGGAACCCATTCCTCAAAGCCAGGAAGGGGTTTGGGGCAGGAAGGGATCCCCCGGGCATTTTTCTTTGGACAACCGACAGCGCTGAAGTGCCGGAGCAAGTGGAGTTTCTAACTACAAAGAGGCTTTTGACATTGGAAAGGTTAATGTACGAGAGAGATCCATCTCCCTCACAAAGCTCCCTTTGCTGGAGGCACTAGGTTGAGACCTTAATTATTCACCTGTTGGAGAGGTGCCTTTCCATTACGGCATGAGACCGGGGCAGGGATGTGCAGGCAGGAGGGAGGAAAGCCCGTGGCGTGGGGGAGCCCTGGGACCTGCTAGGGTAGGGAGCACCGGGGGATCCAGTCAAAAGCAGGGGGTGAAGGCAGGCGGGTGTGTGGGGAGGCTCTCCGAGGGGCCAGATTTCAGGCCAGCCCTCCTTTCCCCCCACCGCTGCTCCCTCCTACCGCTCCCAGCGGCTGCCCACTCTCCGCCCGTTCCTCTCCCCACCGACGCCCGCCCCCCGCTTTGCAAACGTACCAGCGTGGCCTCTGCTAACTGCCACCGTCGGTAACAGCCACCACGCCACAGCCGCCTTGCAGTACTTTTCCAGGAGAGCAAGGGGGATCTCCAGCCCCAGCAATGCAGCGGCCCTTCGACCCAAGCTGCAGCAATGCAGCCAGGCTGGAGATACACTTTGCACAGGCCCTTCGGCTGTCTCAGTCATCCAGCTACCCCCCCCCAAATCTTTGAGAGAAAAGCCGCAGAAAAAGCAGAATACCGGTCTGCTCAGTGAGGACTACCAGAAATTAGGGATGCATCCCCACTTCATTACTAGCAGTAACAATCCACCCGATGGACCGCTTTTCCACCGAGGGCTTCACTGTGCCTCCCGCACTCATCAATGGATTAAGCCATTAGCAGGAGGCTGAGAAGTTAAAGACAGAATATTGTATTTCAGTTCATGTGATCTTTAAGCATCTCTCCAAGAAGCGGCCTGGTTTTTTGGTTTTTTCCCCCTGCTGCACTTTGTCTGGGGTTTTTAAACAAATTGAAGCCGTAAAAGTCAAACAGTTCCTGCCTCTCACAGGGATGCTGAGAGTCTCCAGCCACTCCGCGGTGCTCTCGGCATAGCTGCCTGGCTGGCACTTTCCAAAGCCTGGTGCCAGCAGACGAACCAGCTACAACCAGCTTCATACCTCTGAGCAGCAGAGTTGCACAAAATAGATTAAGCGGGCCCAGAAATGACACGTTTTGAGTCGCAGCAAAACAAAATCACTTTTTTTGCTGTTAAAACAGGAAAAGGAGTTGGCAGGGGAAAGGCAAATATCAAGTGAAAAACCCTGATTTTCTTTCTGTAGCAATGCAGGTAGCACGTGAATCATCGCTGTCCTCAATATGTAAATAGAGGTTAGCAGGCATCCTCAGCACAAGCCCATATAATTAAGGGACTGATGCAAATATTCATGTCAAACCTTCACCGTGCATCTCCCTGAGAGCCCTCCTGAGGATTCCTCCCCTGGAGAGGAAGGGATCACCTGGCACCTGCCCGCACCCAACTGTGCCTTTCTTGAAACCTACTGCAAAAGCAAGGACTGGGGAGAAGCATGAGGAAGAGAGGAGGGGAGTCAGAGTTCCTCAAAATTTCCACGAAGGAAATGGCTAATATTCATGATCTCATGGCCTCCTGACATTGTAACCTCTCAGGATAACCTGATCTTGTGCTGGAGCACTGGGGACTTTGCAGAAGCAGCTTTCGGGCTTCATTGAGAAGTCAGTACCCAGTTGTAAGCAGAGGCTTGTACAGTAGTAATGGGGAGAGACGTCAGCGGCCAGCCCGGGACCGCCTCCCGCTCCGAGTTATAAAGCTGGCATGTGACAGCAGCCAGGGCTGGAGCCTTCCCTGCAGTTTCATCAGAGGTTAAGGTACAAGCACAACACACGCTTACAACTTCAGGCACTTCTTAAGCAAATGCATGCAAATCATAGCTGGGGGGGGCTTTTTTTTTTTCCCCTTTTTTTCTTTTCTTTTTACCCCAGCCTTTAACCCCTCTGCGCACTTGGGACAGAGAGGAAATGCAATTATCAAAAGCAGGCACCGGGCGGGAGAGCAAACAGAGGCTGCACACCGCTGCTGAGGGAACCTGCAGCAGGCTGCAAAGATTGCATTGCTGCTCTTCCCGTTATACACCCCGCAGACATCAGACTAGCACTAACTCTGTGCACGTACCTACACAGCTCCTTCCAATATAGTGCACGTATGGGAGAGAGAGAGAAAAAGAGGGGACAGGCACAGCAAACCGTATTTTAGGAGATGCCATAGAAACGGTCTTATTTCATCACAGGCCATTTCACGGTCCCTAATTTTGCAGGGGATGTTCACAACATGGTGGTTTTGCACCAGAGAAGGATGACAATTTGCAGGATTTTTTCCCCCTTAGCAGTCCCTTTTTTGGAATAAGATTCCTACACTGGCACATCAAATGCTAACCAAAAAGCAAAAAAGAAACAAGCCTTCAGATGCGTGCTGCAATCACACGAGCTTTTCATTTCATGTTAAGCACGCGGAGAACAGGCAGGTTATTGCAGGGAAGTGGAGCCAGGAACTTTCACCTGGCCAGGGAGCAACGGGGCCGGTGGAAGCTGCAGCCTTCCTGCCATACTTCCTAGGGATGGCATCCCACACAACCAGCCTCCTCTTCTCTAGCCGATGGTTCCCTCAGCAATAATAAATCTGTCCAAATCAGAAAACGCAAACTGCTTACAAAATCTTCTCGGCCCACTTCTCACCCTTCCTGACCCTTCTGCTCTAATCAACCTGTCAGCAGCTCTTCGTTAACAACCGAAGCTGCCACCTCCCCCCTGCTCTGCCCCCAGCAAGCTGCCCAGGTCCCATGCCAAGCCTGAGCGCGCTGGCGCTGGTGCATGCAAGGAGAGGCGCTGGGACTACATCAATCTAGCTGGTGGCAAGACCTGCCTGGTTCTGGCACACGCACCAGGGGCAAATCTGATTTAGCGAGTCTTGAGACCTTATTTGTTTTGAACCCAAACAGCAGGATTAGTCCCCGTCCCGTTCCCCACACACATGCTCCTGCTGTTTGCAATCCCGGAGCTAAACTGGTGAGAGAGCAAGGGTTGTGATGAATGTGCTAGCTTCACAATCGAAGCTATTTTGTAATCTGTGGTTATGAAAGTGAAGGGCTGGAGGGATGATATATAACTACAGAAAACTCTTCCCACTTGCACCAGCCTCATCAATCCGACTGCGAAATGTGCGGTTGTGCTCCAGATCAGTCACAGCTCTTGCTACCGTCCGGCTTATTGTATAGCGCCTCTCTTCCAGCCCCCAAAATGGAAAAGCATGCAAGCCCTATAGCCAGCACAGCTCACTCTCGTGATCGTGCGGGAGCTGCCAAGGAGCCTTAATCTGATTTTAATACCCAGCTCCGTCCAAAAGGGAGCCCATCCAGATTTTGGAGCCGCTGACTCGCAGCACCGAGACCCCCTCTCCCTGCCCCCAC
>NW_008824283.1:2132107-2136643 GCF_000699105.1 Pygoscelis adeliae | reverse complement strand
CGTGGGGCTTGCGGCCACGCGTGGGGCACAAGCAGCTTCCCGCGGGACGCGTGCCCACTCGGGGTACCCGCTTTAACCACTGCTGTGAACACCTTAAAAGTGCCAGCCCTTAAAAGTGGGGGCACCCAGGGGGCTGCCAGCGTCACTGGGTGCCACTCGAGAGTCCCTAGATCACCCTGAGTTGAGATATATAAAGCCTGAGTGCAGCACGTCGGGCTGAGGGTCACATCCAGACTCGGTGGGGGTTCACCCACAGTTGCAAAGTGCCTCATGGGGCTTGCAGACACACATGGGGCACAAGTTCCTTCCCGCGGGACACACACTCATCCAGGGCACCCACTTTAAGCACTGCTGTGGGCACCTTAAAGTGCTAGCCCTTAAAAGTGGGGGCACCCAACACCACCAGGCACAGCTCAACAGTCCCCAGATCACCCCGTGTTGAGCTATATAAACCCTGAAAGCAGCGTGTTGGGCTGAGGGTCACATACAGGCTTGGTGGGTTAGGGGGACACACATCTGCAGTTGCAGAGTGCCCCCCAGGGCTTGCAGCCACACATGGGGCACAAGCACCTTCCCGCAGGACATGCACCCACACAGGGCACCCACTTTAAGCACCGCTGTGCGCACCTTAAAAGTGCCAGCCCTTAAAAGTGGGGGCACCCAGCATCACCACTCAACAGTCCCTAGATCACCCCATATTGAGATATAAACCCTGAGTGCAGCATGTTGGGCCAAGGGTCACTTCCAGGCTCGGTGGGTCTGCACTGGAATGGGGCCAGGTGGCCGAGAGCAAAGAGTGAAAAGGAGTCAAAGATCTTCAGATTTCCCTTGGTTTTGTCTCAGTGCCCATCCCACTGTTGCTGCGAGCATCTTGATGTCACGCACGTCATTTTTCTGTCCGGGGTTTTGAGGCATACGCTAAAAGCCCGTTCAGAAATAATTAATGACGGGACCAAAAATCTCATGAATGTTCTATTTACTTACCCGTAGCAATTACATGGGAAAGAGCAGGGCTTGGCACTGCAGCCTGAATTAGCTGGTACACAACTAACCGAAGGGCAACACTTGCAGCCTAATGGCTCCAGATCTTCAAATCCCCTCAGATGGGCCTGCAGGATCAGTGTGAATGGCTGATGAAGCAAAGCAATGTGGAGCGATCTAGATGGAGAGCTCTGCACAGGCTCTGATGGGTGAACAGAAGATGCTTCTTCCTCTCGTAGGAAAGGCTTGCTGCCCACCCATGTCCTCGCCTTGCTTTTGTTTCAAAGGGAGAGCTGTTTCCAGACACTCTTTAATACCCTCCGGCCTCCCTTTGGTTCAGGACATGCTGTGAACACCATGCAATGTAGCAACATTGGATTTTTCCCTGATGACCCCGAGCCTTGCACCAAAAGAAGATGTCAGAGGACAGTATGTGTTATATCATACGGCTGGTGACAGCTGGGGGCAGGGGCAGCTCTGCTGCTGGGATGGGACAAAGCAAGAGAGAAGCTGCCGCCAACTCTTCCTCATTGCTGTGGCACTTTATTACTAATTACTGTTATGAAGTGCTGAAACAGTTACTCAAGGTGCTTTTCAATCTGCTCCACCAGCAATGGAACTTCTCTTTCTGTGGGTAGGAGGTCTGGGCCCAGAAATGCTGCTGCTGGGATGCACAGCTGTGGCTCACAGCAGGTACAGCACAGGGCACGGCACTGCCCGACTGCATCAGAATGGCCTGGGGAAGGAAATTGCCTTGCTCTGGGGCACATGCAATTCCTTGCAGACCAAGACTCGAATTCCCAGTTGACCCTGCTGGCCGGTGATCCGGTGTGCATTCCTTGCCCCAGTCCCTCCTTTGCAGAAGATGCAAGCGCTGAACGCTACGGAGAGAGGAGGTGAGCTGAGAACAGGAGGGACGTTTGCCCCGTCAGGGGAAAAAGCAGTACTGGAAGGCCTCACCGTAAAAGTAGTCTTTTGAGAGGAACTTGTTGCACAAAAGGCAAGGTTCTCTCTCAAGTATCTCGTGATTTCCTTTATACCAGTTGTACTCAAATAAGAAGTAAGCATTCATGGGAATTACTTGTGAACAGTTGTTCTAAAATCAATTTATGCATAGCCGTGTGTTTCAGAAATACCTTTTCTTTTCTAGTGTGTATACAAGCACAGTTCCTCCCTCCTTGCTTTCTAGCCCAAGAAGATGAGCCCTTTCCAGTCCCAGCTGTCGGCAGCCTGCGGGGTGCCCACCTTGGCAGCAGCCACCCTCTCGGCCAGGCAGCCCAGAGGCACTGAGGAGCACGAGGGAAGCAAAGCCCAGCCTGCGCTGCCCCATTTCTCCTCTGGACAGAGATGGGTTAGGGCTTCTTTCAGCCAAGTGAGCAAAACTGGATGGGACGTCAGGGTCAGGCTGCCCTCGTGCCCAGAGCGGGACAGAGGACAGCAGAGATGGAGCAAAACGGGGACATCTCAGAGGGGTGGACTTGCTGCTACTTCTGGGTTTCAGTGGGATGCTGGAGGACGAAGTACAGTTGCTCACGTGGCTGCAAGTCGGTGTTAACATGCTCCAACTTCTGCTCCTGACTGCTCTGGACTTTTGCACAATCCAAGCATTTTTCTGTGCCTTTTGCGGTTTTTTACCTATAGAATGGAGATCACACCGCTTCCCTGTGCCCTGGAGCTTCTGGGGGGATTGGTTGAATAACACTCATAAAAAGGGCTTCGAAAGCACCAGGAGAGAGGTGAAGGAGGACAAGATGTTATAGCTGGTATTGTCTCCACCTCCTTAGAAGTCAGTCATGTGGCAGCCTCAGAAATACCCGCGGTGGGTAGAGAGGGCATCCGATCCACAGTATTTCAGTGCAATGGTGTGAACGGGACATTATATTCCCTGCGTGCAGGCACCCTTCTCTGTCTGCGCACAGAGTGACCATGCAGTTTCGCTAAGTGCTCACAGCTTTCCTCTTAAACCAGAACCTGAGCTTTGTGAGCAGGAGAGCTGCCAGAGCTCCGGCTTCTGCTGCTCTTTGTATCTATGTACTCAAAGAGGTGTCAGCCACAGTCGGGCAGAAATAAGCCCCCGCGCCCACCCCTTGCCTGCCGGCCCTGGCTAAGCCGGAGCACTCTGTGGCACTGTGCCGGCGCTGCAGCCAGCCGCAGCAACACGATGCTAAGCCCGGAGGGGCCAGGGATAATATTACCAAGGTAAAATATAACAGGAAAAGTCTGCAAATGCCCTTTCAAAACAGCAGAGAGTGAGTAATGTCATTAGGCCAGCGGTCAGGAGGGGACAGGGTTTGAAGGTACCCTTAGCCTACCAAAGGCCAAATGTGGGACAGGGGCAGGAGCCAATGAGCGGCGGCTGGACAGGAGACACCCCGCGCTGTGCAAACTCCCGCCGTTGGTTTCATGTTGCAGCTGCCCCTGTTTGTGGATAGGAAAATGTTGTAAGGACCGGGCAGCGCAGGCAGTGAAAGGCAGTGGCAAATGGGGCTCCTCTGAGTTACAACATCCCCAGCCTCTGGTGGGTCCTCGCCAGCCCCCCACGTTGTGACACTCTCTTCTTGGCACTAAAATTAAATGCAGCCCCAGAGGAATTTGCGTGGCTGCCAGGACGGCCACCCCGGCGGCCACTCTCGCTGGGGACCCAGGGGAGGGCGACTTTACACTGACTGGATCTCTCTGAGCTGGTGGTTGGATAAGCTGGGGGCAGCCGAAGGGGAAGGTGCCCCCGAGGGTCTCCCAAAGTCCACCCCTAAAGCAGTCTTCATTCATGTGGGCTGCTAATTGGAGGCCTTGCTCCCCACGGGGCAGCAGTGGTTAGCAGTGCCATGCCCCTGGGTTTCACTGAGTTTCTCTGTTTGGCTTCTTTCCACGAGCTCTGCTTTTCTTTCCCCTCAGCCCCGCTCAGCACTCAGCTCAGCCTTGTCCTTCACCTGAAGTCACTGAGCACAGGAACCTGGTGTTGCTTTTCCTCCACACTTTCTGTGTCCAATGGCTCCTGATCAGCCGTGTTCACCTGGGAGCTCCTGCCCCCTCCTCCTCCTCGGTTTGTGACATGAGGGCTCTGTGATGTTTAATGGTCAGCAAGGAGTGAACCTCTGGAAATGCACCGCTGAGCAGCGTGGCCCCTCACTCCCCACAAGCCTGGGTGGAAACTGCCCCTCCACTCAGTCTGACCTCATCTTTGCCACAGGGCTGAGGATGTGGCCTCTTGGGCTGGAGGGGACCTGGGAAATAAAAGAGTGGCTTCAGAGGACAAATGGGTGCTGGCTGGGCTCCTGGCTCTGGGCTCCTGGCTCTGAGCTCCAGCTTGTCCAGGGAGCGGGGCTGTGGCTGTGCTTATTCAGAGGTTGCTGTTCCCACTCCAGCATCCCCAGGGCATCATCAGGGAGAGATGTTCCACCGTGCCGGCAAAGCCCCTCATGCAAGCACACACGGGCACCGTATCTGCCTGTGCCATGGCAGAGACCCCCCGGTCCCCTCTCTGGATTGCACCTGGCAGAGGGTCCCTCCCCACCCCACGCCACCAAACAGCTTGCTACAGCTCTCCTGCCCTGG
>NW_008824283.1:2130759-2132064 GCF_000699105.1 Pygoscelis adeliae | reverse complement strand
GAGCAGAGACAGGCACTTGGGCTGCTCCAGCAGAGGAGCCTGCAGCCGGCACTGAGGGCTGGGTGGGATGCACACATGCAGGGTGATGTTGGACAGGACTCCAACCTGCCTGATTCTGCAGCCTGCTCCTCTCCAAAACCGCAGTCTTGCACATGCTGCGGAGCTAAAGCCATGGAGTTATTGCAAAGGAAACCTATGAAGAGAGAAATGTGGTGGCAAAGGAGCAAGAAGGGGGTTGTGGATGAGCTATTGAAACAGATGGGAATTTCCCAGAGCAAGCAGCAGAGGCCAGGCAGCGCAGTGGAGAGTAGGGAAGGCTCCTGCGTGATGGCTCATGCTGCCCACCAGTTGAGTGGGCTGAGCGAGAAGACCAGGATGCCCATTGACTCCTTATGGCGTTTTCAGTGACTCATTTGTCCGCGGGAAGCAGCACACCCGCAGCAGCTGCAGCAGCCTGTCCTCCTCCCCGGGCTGCTCTGGCGCAGCGGGGCCAGCCAGCCCCTTCTGCCTGGGGACGAGAGCCTGGCAGCAGCCTGGGGCACTCGGCTCATCCCGTACCTCACTTTATCTGGGGCAGAAACCCCTTGTCAGAGACCCTGCACCACTCTTTCTGCACTGCCTGACATCCCGCCATGGAGACCCAAGCCTTCCCCTTGCTGTTTCACTGGCAGTGTCCCCACACGCTGCCCCAGAGGCAGTCTGGCACGCTGGCACCAGCCAGCCATCGGCGTGTGGGGACCAAAGGGAGCTGCACCACACAGCACGTGTCCCTCTTGCTTACTCTTTCACTCTGGCTGAACTTGGATTCCCCACTGCACCATATCACTGGTGGCTCTCACACTGCGCTGACAGTGTCTGTCATAGCCCATCGATGTCACCCCGCTGGCCCCTCACTGGCCCGCCTGCCCCATCCCTACCTCTCGGGCTGCCTCTGGTCCTGGTGGCGCTGATCGGCCCCCCTTCCCTGCCCGTCCCTGCCCGGCAGGACAGCACCAGGAGCTGGGGTGTCTCCTCCATCCCCATCATCCTGCTGCCAGCCTCTGCTCTGCTCCCTGGGAGGAGCGAGGGGCAGGGGGGAGTGTGGCCAAGACCCAGACCGACCTCATCCTCCTCTGCTGACCTTGGCCCTGAGCAGGGCAACTCCTCCTGCCTCTCCCCGGAGGCTGCTCAGAGTCTGGGCGCTGCCATCACTGTTTTCTCTTCCTCTTTCTGTTTAACTGCCTCCTCCCAGAGATGCACCACGATCACCCAAGCAGGTCCCAATCCTCCTCCACCAGCGGAGCTGGCCAAGGGGGCGAGCAGTGA
>NW_008824283.1:2123218-2130706 GCF_000699105.1 Pygoscelis adeliae | reverse complement strand
GGGTGCTGTGCGCGTCTCCCCGCCTCAGGGCTCCCAGCCCAGGCTGCCCACCAGCCAGGCTGCCCCTGTCTGTCCCTGGGCCCCCATCCTGCAGCACCCCCTCCACACCACCCCTGCCCTCCTCACCAGCTCTCCTCCGAGCATCCCCCATGGCGACTGGCTGTCACTGTCCCCAGTTACTGCACCCCCGCCTGGGCACCAGTGGTGGGAAGGGGCTGGTTGTCAGGTCCCGGCACCCCCTGACCACAGGCACTGGTGTTAGAGCAGAAACCCCTCCGCAGGCATCCCCTCCTGCTCCCCTTGCCAGCCTGGCAAGTGGAGCCGCCCGCAGCACTTTGGGGAGCGGCGGGGATGGGGCTGTGGGCTCGGTGGGGCTGGAGGCTGGGGTGCCGGGGCAGCAGGCACTGGTGCATCTCCCGGCCCCATGCAGATACCGCTCTGCTGTTCCTCAGCACCTCGGCACTGTGTCCCTGGGCAGGAGACACTTCACCTCCAGCCAGCGCTATAAATAAAACCACGCTCTTTTATCCCGCCAAATAGGTTCTCATTGATTTTACCTATTCCTCCTCCTCCCTCCTGCATCCCTTTGATATGTGAAGTCAGCTGCAGAGGAGCTCAGGGAGCCGCCAGCCTGGTGGGGAAAATGCCACCCCCTCCAGGCCCTCTCCCCCGGAGATAGCTGCTCTCCCCTGGTTTTCGCTCTCTGAACAGGCGGCACCACTGGAGGAGAAGAAACAACGCTCCCCGGTGGAAGTTTGCAGGCTAATTATTTATTAATCTCCTCCTGACAGTGCAATTGCTGGCAGCAAGGCAGCCCCCGAGCCCCCCACCATGGGGAGGAGGATGAGGAGGAGGATGGATAGCTCTGCTGGTGGGGCCTTCTTTCTGTCGCCGAGGAGCTCAGGTGAGCCTACTTCTCCGGCTGCTTCGGTTATGGTTGTACCGGTGGCTGAGATAAGGGGGGGCCCATCTCAGAGACCCCGGGTCCCCATCCTGGGAAGTGCTGAGGGCTGGTCCCAGGGTGATCCCTGGTCCCATGCAGGTGATGTCAGCCAGGGGCTCAGCCCCCCCCCGACCAGGCAGTGCGTGAACGCCTGCTTGCTGCAAGCAGTTATTCTGCACACGGGAGCTCCCCACGCAGAGATGGCTAGCAACAGAAATAATGCAGCAAAATCACAGCTCACAGAGTCTTCCTGGCACTTGAAAGCATCTTGAGAGCTTAAAAAGCTGCAAGATGCTCTCATTCCCACCCTTTCCCTGCTATCCTTGCCGCTCACTCCTGTGCTTTGGGCCCCCCTTCCCGGAGGGGTGTGCAGCACTTTCCCAGCCAAACGGCACCAAGTTGAGCATGGCGAACCCTGCCCGCACCATGCAGCAGGAGGCAGGGAGGCCGCGTGCTGCCCGCCGGAGCGGGACTGCGGGTGACTCATCGCCATGCAGTATGCAATTACCGAGGCAAGTGCAGGCCCCTGCTGTTTTGCACAGGTATCTGTGTCAGCCGGGGCTATTTCCAGCTCTCTCC
This sequence comes from Pygoscelis adeliae, assembly GCF_000699105.1. Classification (NCBI taxonomy): domain Eukaryota; kingdom Metazoa; phylum Chordata; class Aves; order Sphenisciformes; family Spheniscidae; genus Pygoscelis; species Pygoscelis adeliae. Next base: position 2,129,184 of record NW_008824283.1, on the reverse strand, counting down.
GCACTCCTGGCTCCTTCGAGAGGTAAGGAATACAGCCACCTCGCTACTCTGCCTGCCACAGGGAAGGGCATGATATTCCCATGAGCAAAGAGTCAGGGGGTTGGATATTGCATCCCAAATTGCACAACTGGGGGAGGAGGGAGTGGTGTGCGATTGCCCACGCATTTTATGTATTTAAGGGTGCACGCACAGCTGCAGGCCGAATGTAGACACAGAGAGATGCAACGAGGCTACACAGCACCCATTGCCACGGACAAAGCGCCAGGCGAGGAGAATTTAGAGCTGTTATTATTAGCGATGCTAGCAGCGATAGAAAGGAAGCGGCAGGGATGTGATAAAGCAGAGTTTGGAAAACACTCTGGCCTGGAAAGGCAGCGGAGGGACCAGGATAAAAGGAGCAAAGCAATGTGTGGCAGTGCCTTCTCCCCTCCCTGCCGGAGCAGATAACTGCAAGCTCCGTGGGGCAGCGTCTCTGTCTCATGATCTGTACATTGAGTGCGCGCCATCCCCTGTCAAGCTGTTAAGCCAAACCGTGCTGAGAGAGTGAGATTTTTTGATTTCCAAAATGTTTGCCTAAGACTTTGCTCATTACTTTTCCCTCTGGTCGCTGTGAGCAGGAAGCGGGGGAAAGCTTAGGCGTTGAGTGCTTCTTGGACAAGCTCCAAGCGAGGGCCACAGCCTTCCAGCCTCAAGCCTCGTTCACTAGGGGGGTTTTGCAACAGGGGTTGTCACAACAGGGCAGCAGCTGCAGCCCAATCCCTATGGCCATAAGCAGAGGCAGCTATATTGTCGCACCCGTGCTCTGTGTGCCAAAATGCGTCTGTGCCTGGGTGGATGGGGTACACCCTCCTGGGAAGCCCGAGCAGGCTGAGTCTGCCCAGGGGAAGCGAGCTTGTCCTTGCACAGCCTTCGGGAGTTTTCCTGGGCGCTGGAGGTTTGCTCAGCTTCACCTGGAGGCTGTGATACAGGGGAAGGCTCCATATGTGATACAGATGTGCCTGGCATGGGCCACTCTGTGCCTGTGCAGCGTGGTGAAGCGACGGATATATGACATTACCGAAGCCCCAGGGACCCCCGTATGCAGCTTGTCAGTGCACGTCGTATGTCCTGTTTAATTACCCTGAAGATGAGCGGTGTTCATCACCCAGCTGGGCTTGGGCAGATGGGTCTGCTGGAGGCAGGCGTGGGGGATAACGGCCGAAGAAGGGATGGATACAGAGCCGGGACCTGGGAAGGGGCTGGGAGGGCTCTGTGCCTCAACCTCCCGCCTTTGCTTGACACATGCCCACCAAAGCCTGGCCTGGGCAGAGAGTGAGGCCGCAGTCAGACCTCTCACGGTCGTGGGCTGTGCCCTCTGTGGACAAGCCACCCAGCTGCAAGCGGCACCAAGCGCCTTCGTTCTTCCTGCACCCCCTGGCAGAGCCCTCGACATGGGAGAACTGCTACAGTTTTTTGCTGGAAAAATCACATTATCATCCTCAGTGCCACCTCCCTGGCCTTTGTCACAGTTTGGTGCCCCAGTGCCAGCTTCATTTTAAAAGCATTATTCATTTTTAATAAAAGCTGATCTAAACAGCGACATTGTCGGGATGATAAAAATAAAAATGTGGCGGTTGTCACAACTGTCAGCATCCCTGGGAATGGGGGACTGGCAGTGTCCAGCTGCGTGTCCTGTCAAGCCTGCGCTGCCGCACGGGCAGAGGAGGAAATGTCCGGCAGCGTGCGCCTGCGGGCAGCCTCTGCCGGGAAATGCAGCGCCTGCTTTTTCTTTTTAATACACAGGTGCACTTCTTACGTATACTTGTTATTTTCTAAATGTTTAGAAACTTTAATTTCATTTATTGCATGAATAAATGATCAAATACGACACATACAAATGTTGGAAAGTAAATTAGTTTGTTAAGCCCCTTCACTAAAAGAACTATGTATTATTAAAATATCTGTGTTGCAATGCGCTGATATCACATTAGCAACAGTAATAAGAAATGCTGTTTATCCATACGAAACTAGATTTTCAGGGCACAGATCTGGTAGCGTGCGTTGAATAGGTGCATGGCTGAGACCATAAGCCACGGCGACCAGCGGCATCTCCATTTGCCCAGGGAGCCGTGGTGGGTCACGGGGCAGTGTTTCACGTCCCAGGCTGATGGCCAAGCCAAGACCTTCACCCCAAGGTTGTCCCTGGAAAAGTCTGCCTCTGCTCCCCAGCCCCAGCCCCACGGTGGTGTCACATCAGGCAGGGTGAGTAGGAAGCAAGCAGGAAGCATGCAGGAAATGAGCAGGAAGCCCGCCTCGCTCGCTTCCTGAGCATCTGTGCTCCTTCCATTGCTCTTCCTTCTGGAATAAAGCTTCACCAGAGGCTCCTGCACCCCCACCACTGCGGCTCTGCCCGCTCTGGCCGGCTCCGCTGGTTTCTCCCGTGGGGCCGTGGCTTTTGGCAGGGCCAGGCAGGGGCAGGGTGCTGCGCCAGGGCTCCTCTCAAGCTCACATTCTCCCTGAGTTTTCCAGACTGTCTTTATTTGCAGGCGTGAGCCCCGTGAGAGGCTGTATTTGAATGCAGCCTGGCCGGAGCAGAGTGCAGCCATGGCTGGGACAAAACAAAACCAGCATTCACGGGCGGTCATTTAAATTCCCAGCAGCTGTTCCCTCCCAACACACTCACACCCACCCTCCTTTGCTGTCCACAGGCACTTTCAGGGGCTTTTTCCCTGAGCAGTAGGGGAGCGGGTCTTCCAGCAAGTTCACCTGCTACCAGCATCCCTCCTCCTCCTCCTCCTGCCTGCTAAAAATAAGTGGCCAGCCCTGGGAGGATGGTAGCTGGGGGCTGCTCGTCACCTGGGGGATCTGAACCCACCAGGGGGTTCAGCCCTCCATGGTGCCTCCTCCCTTCCCCGATGCAGTGGGTCGTGCAGGGCCGGCTGGGTCCTCACCCTGTGGCAGGAGCCCCATGCGCTCACCGGCACCCCCAGCCCCTGAGCCGGTTGCAGGCACCCCGCGGCTGCCTCCCTGGCCCCAGCTCATTCCCATTTCCTCGTGACGGTGCTTCACCCTGTGAGGCTGAGCCTTGCTGTGGGGGCGGCTGCCCAGCCCACCTCCAGCACCGCACCGTCGGCTCCAGTGGGAGAACGGGCCCCCCACGCCGAAAGACACTCAGTTTCCCAGGGCAGGGGTGTGAACAGGCACACACCTCCGGGGACACCGGGATAGACCCAGTGCAACGATGTTTTGGGCCAGGTGTAGCCACGGGACCCTGAGCAGGAGCTGAGCGGTGCCTTTTGGCCCCTAGCACACTCACATGAGAAAGAAATTGCTTGCGCGTGGTTTGGTCTGGTTGGGTTTAGCCCCAGCGCCGCTTTCCCACACGGGTTACCGGCACAAGGGCCCGGCAGGGAGCAGGCAGCAGCATGCCGGGCACCGGCAGCAGGAGCAAGCATGCTGCGGTTTTCCAGCCGGAGACAGGCAGCTGCTGTGAAGAGCTGGTGGTGAAGCGCTGCTTGCAATCCTATTACAGCTGCGAGTGCGAATGAGTTTAGTGGCCTCAATTTAATTCCCATTTGTACATGGTGAAAAAAAAGAAAGAGGGGAAGAAAAGCTAAATCACGGATCGGCACGGATTGGCTGGGGTGGGGGTGCGCAGGGGGGGGGGCAGGAGGTGCTGGGGATGCAACCAGCCCCAGGCAGAGGGTGCCGCGCTGGCAGCAGTGGTGGGTGCCGCAGGGGTAGGAGAGGGACACATCGCTCTCACCGGATGCGCCCATCACACCTGAGCCCGGGCTGGGAGAGCGACCACAGTTTTGTGTAGCTGGAGCCCATTGGCAAGGGAGTGCAGCAGGCACAGGGCTCCCCATCCCGGTTGGAGAGCCATATCGACGGGAAGTGCACGGGCTGCTGCGGGCCAAGCTGAGCCCTGCGGGGTGGGTGCCCGTGTCTCCCTCCTCTCCTCACCCCCGGGACATGTGTGGGTCTGGGACAGACCTGGCCACGGGAAGGCTGGAGGAGGGAAGATGCTGCTTAAAGCCCCGAGGAGCTGAGGCTCCAATTTCAAAAAATAAAGTGAGGATCTTCATCTGTATTTGCTTAGTGAGTTAATGACTTTATTTCTGATTTGATGCTCTTGTCTCTGATGACTCAGGCACAAAAAGGGAGAACAGATAAGAGCAAAGAGGCCTGGCCAGAGGGATGCTGGTGGCTGCTCAGTGCCCGGCGTCCCCCAGCCTGGATCCCTTCCAGGGGATTCCAGAAATGCTGTCGGCACTGGGAGTGGGACCGCGGGCATGGGGAGGGCAGCAGCTCGGGGAGGTGAAAGCACAAGCAGCCATCCCTGATAAGAGATGGGCTCTACCCCATTATGGCTATGGTAATTGCACTAACAAGAGTGCTAGGTATTTTATACTTGGCATGACCTGCCCGGATTGTGCTGTACCACCCCGGCCCTCTGACCTCGTCCTCTTCTGGAAGGAATAAACCTCTCTGATGGGAAGGAGAGGAGCACTTCTCCTTCCCCTGACACCTCCAGCTGGAACTGGGGACCTGGCTGCCCATCCCTTGCCCCTGGGTGTTTGCCGAGGCATAGCAGGCAGCGGGGAATGCCCCGAGCCTGGGGGAGTTAATCAGTCCCAGAGCAACCCAGCCCCTCCTGGCTGCATTTCTTCATCACGAGAAACAAACAGATGTGTTTAGCCTGAATTAGCTATTTTAGATTGGGAGGGCAATCCCAATTTCACTGCACCTAGTTCCCCCCAGCCTAAACAAGAAGCTGGACAAAACACACATTTTCTTTGTCGAGGGGGAGGTTTCTCCTCTCCCTCATCGCTTGTTTCCAAGTTCCACAAGCCCTGCAGAGACGTGAGCAGAGCTCTCTGCAGCTGGAGGGCTAACATCTCAGCTCTTCCAAATAAATAGAAAATGACCCAGTTTCTTTATTTTCCTCTTTTCCCAAAGTCCAAGCACCCAAAAAATGAGACGATAAGTGGAAGCCACAAATAGATTTCACGTATCCCGACAGAGCCGGGAGATGAAAGCACTCCTGCTTCCCCTGCTCTGACCCAGGTATGGTGGCAGCACATCCTCCCCGGGGTTAGCTTTCCCAGGTCAAAGAAGCAGAAAAGGCTTTGGGGCTGACCCCCAGCTCAAGTCCCACGTTGCCTACGAACTGCTTAGGAAAGCCATCATCCCCTGTCCAACCCCAAGGGCTCTGGTGCTCTGCCCCCAGGTGCGGGGGTTTCTGGACCAGTCAAGGTCCCAGACTGGTGCAGGTGGGATGCTGGCTCACTGGCTCTGAGGAACATCTCACTGCCGTGGTTCAGCCTCACAGCCCCAGGCTCTTCCAGCGCCGCAGCTGGATGCACCTCTGCTCCCACCCAGGAATGGCTGGGGGTGCAGGAAGCCCTCTTTCCAAAGGTTTTTTTTCCTTGGTACTTTTTTTTGAATGATGCCAAGGGGGTTCATACAGTCCCCGCACCCCTCAGGGACCAGACTTTTCTGAGGCAGTGTGGGAGCCTCGCTGGGGCTGCTCCCATCAGCCTTGCTCCAAGTATTAAGGTGAGCAGCAGAACGTGCCCAGCCTTCAACTATTCCTATCACGTCCCATCTGGAGACAGAAATCTGCCTGCTGGCTTTACAATTAAAATTGAAATGATTTGATTATGGGGCTTCATTAGTAAAAACAAACACCAGGCAGCCTTATTCCCTCTCCCCCCGCATCCCAACCCAGCTGTTCCGCCCCAGGGCTGTTTTAGGTAAATCCCAGCCAGGATGCGGGCTGGGCACACAAAGGGTGTTCGTGTCTGCAGCTTGTAGCTATAGTCAGGTGCAGCCCAAAGGAGGCAAATTTTAGACCCACAAATCACCTTTGTCTGGTAGAGATGCAGCAACAGCCTCGGATTGACGGCTCGATGGAATGCCTCCTGACAGCGGTTGTAGCGATGGCTTTAGCAGCAGCAGGACGTTTCCCAGCTTCACAGCCT
>NW_008824283.1:2121527-2123118 GCF_000699105.1 Pygoscelis adeliae | reverse complement strand
GGCTCCCAAAGCCCTTGGGGCTTCTGATTTACACTTTGACTCCATTCCCTTTGTTCTGTGAGTCTTTGCAATGGGGCCATTTGCACCTTCACATCAACCTGAACTTGCCATTGCCGGTCCGTTTTTCTTCCCTGCAGCTGGTTCATCCCGGGGGAAAGTGGGGAGCACGGGGAAGGGCTGAGCCAGTGCGGCACAGGCTGCCTGTGGTGTATGCAGATGTTTGAGTCCCCGAAGCTGCGGCAGTTCTGGGGGAAGTAATTCAATTAATACTCAGGGTGATGGGAACAGGCTGTGCAGGCTGGCAGAGGAGGAATGCTAATGAAGGAGGGCTTGGGAATGCTGCTGGGTTACAGTGCTGCTCCCCTGGCTGCTCCCAGCGCTCGGTTTTCTCTAGCAGATGGGATGGCTCTGGGCAGTGGGGAAGTGAGGTGGGAATTAGGCAGCCTTTCTGCCTCCAGTGCCTGACGCAAGGAGAGGGCTTTGAAACGGCTCTTGATGCTGAATTGGTGGCCCATTTGAAAGAGCCTGTGGCAGAAGAGGTATGTGCTATCCCTCTTGCGGCATGCCGGCAGGCACCCCCACCAGACTCCCACGCCTGCAGAAGGCAGGATGACCCCTCTGCCCTCTCCCTGTCTGTGGGCAGGGACGCTTCCCTTCAGTGCTCACCTGAGCTTCTCCATCCCCACCTCCCACCTGCACTATCTGCATTTGCTCCAGCAAAGAGCTGCCTTTGAGGCCTCCCCAGCGCCGCAGCACGTGTACCAGCGGGGCTGTGCCTCCGGCAAGCAGCCAGCTGAGCCGGGAACTGGCCGAGAAGACTGAGCCATGGTGCCTGCAGACCAAAGGCCCAGGCTGTCTGGGACTCAACAGCCCCTTTAGCCCTCCCTGTATAACGAGGGAAACCCGGGCCCAGAGCTGCAGGGCAGGGGCGCTGCAGCCACAGGGCTCTGGCTGGGGAGGAAACCCCTGGCTCGGAGCAGGGCCAGCCACGCCAGCTCCGGCTGATGGCAGTGCCTGGTGGCACACAGGGATCACACACAGCTTTTCCTTGGGGCGGCAAGCCCGGTCGGACAGGGGAGGTAGACAGGGGAGCAGAGCTGGGCTTGGGGGTCCCTGTGCCCAAAATGACTCAAGGCCATTGCGGCCTGGGGGCCACCAGTGCCCCAAGGTCAGACCGAGGGTTTTATTTGGGATGCCTTTGCAAGGATGGATTTGGGAGACATTTGCAGGGATGTATTTGGGATGCATTTGTGGTCCCAAGTACTGCCGCAACAACCATGTGCAGCCACCCCGAGGATGCAGGCACGGGGCCACAGGGAGAGAGCTGTGGCCATGGGTGTCTGTCCCCTTTGCCAGGCCGGGCAGCAGGAAAGGGCGGCTGTCACAGGAGCTGGCAGGAAGGCAGGAGGGTGCTCTGCACCCCCTCCCCGCCACACTTGCTCCTTAACTCCTGTGGCCTCTGGAAAGCCCCGGGGCGCTCTCCAGCCAGCGGAGTGACCTTGGGGACAGGACAAGACCACAGGGACCTGCCTTTTGCTGCCAGGCGGGAGAAGCCCCTCATGCCATGGGGCTGAGGAAGCAAATTGAAAGG
>NW_008824283.1:2119526-2121481 GCF_000699105.1 Pygoscelis adeliae | reverse complement strand
CTGAGCTATTCGTGGTGGGTACTGCTGCCCAGCTGCTCCAGCTGACTCATGTCGCGTCAGGGCCAGGCTGGCTTCCCAGCGTTATGAAGCCTCCCCCCAAGCTGGTGGCACCAGGCCAAGCTGCGGCCAGGGCAGGTGGCAGGGGGCGCGGGTTATAAGGTTACACCAAAGAAAGAGCAGCTCCTGGCGGGACGCTCCCCTCCCCGGCTGCATGCCATCCGCCTGCCCGGCCTCAGCTCGGCGCCTGGGGATGCTCCAGCCCCGTCCCTCGCGCGGGGGCCTGGATGCGGCCCAGGGATGGTGGGGTCTGGTTGCAGGGATGTGCTCCGACAGCGCAGCTGAGCCGCAGGCAGGGGAGCAGCGGGGTTAGTCCCCTCTGCCGGGGCAAGTGCCACCAAGTTGGTGGTGCTAACAGCATTGTTGTCCTACCCAGGCTTGCCTTGTGGGCTAAATCTTTAACCAGACCAAGGGTTTAACTTGATCAGTGGCTGGAAAAACGTGGCACCATTTCCCTGGGGCAAAGTATCTTGATCCCTGCAGAAATCCCACACGTGGCTCCTTTTCCTGGGCCCCCCTCGGCAGCTCCCCAGTGCTCGTGTCCAGCCCTTCAGCATGGGGACCTGCAGGACCCTCTGGGGCAGGGAGCACCCTGTGCCCCATGCACTGCCTGGGCTCCCAGCTGGCCCCGTCTTCCCTCCAAAATCACAGTTCGCACAGACCCAGGCGCACCGGCACGGTATCATCAAGGAGCTGGCACTTCCCCTTGCAGGGTGTACCTGGGCATGGATTGCCCTCCCAGCAGACAGCGTGGGAGGAAAGCCACCACCAGTGAGCAGAGAATTCCTTGTCCTCTCGAGGGGAGCCCCCCCGCTGGCACCACAGTCCCCCTGCCAGCCCCGCCGGCTCCCCAGCCCTGGAAAGCCTTCCACAACCCCTGCCCAGAGCAGGATGATTGATCATTGTTATTAAGGCTGGAGAACGTTTCTGTGCACATCCAGGTGGTTCAAGAGCAATTAGTCACCCTCTGGCGAGGGGGTCCAGGCTGCCTCTCTGTCCCTGCCAAGGTGGTAGCCCTCCGTCACCCGAGCAAGGGTCCGAGGCGGCTCCTGGCACTCTTGGCGCAGCTGGAGGGAGCCCTATCTCCTTGCGGGCTGTATCTGATGGGCTCGCTCCCCGCCAGCCCTTCCTGGGAAAGGGGCAGGGCTTTGGCAGCGGCACAGCCCCAGTACAGGGCTCGGTCCTGAGCTGACCCCTGCGCCCCAGGGCATCTGATGGGGGGGAAGAAACAGGGTCTACAGCCCCCAGCCTGGCCCAGCCCTAAGGCAGGGATTCACCCCCCGCTAAGGTGATACACCCACAGCAGCTTGTGTTTTTATGTGGGGTGGATGCAATGGAGGGCCTGAGGAGGAGGGGTGCTCATCCCCGGATGGTGGATACCACCCAGCAGCCCCCGGCACAATGGTCCTGTGGGGCCGTGCCAGGCACAGCTCCAGCCAGGGGCTCATCTGGCAGCACTGTGACAGCAGGGACATTGGCAGCAGCCGGCTGCCGGCTGAGGAGGGGGGGCCGTAATGACGGTCCATCTCAGCAAAGGTAGCAGAGCATGAAAGCAATTTCACACTTTATTAGACAATTCAGGTGCCGGCAGCGTAAGCCTGGAGCGAGCACTGCTACTCGCGCCTCTGCTCCCATCTCGCAGCCCTGCGCCCGCTCTCCATGGGACTCATCCCTCCCCCTGGCCACACAGCATCCTGCTGACCTGGGCTGGTGGCAAAGCGAGCAGGGCCAGCACAGACTGCTGGGGGCTAGGGTACCAGGCCTGCGGACTGCTTCACGTGGGCCACCCTGCTCCCACACACGGGCGGGTGCCTGGGGACAGCGCAACCACAGGCTGGCTCTGCTCGGAGCCAGCTCAGCCTGGCAGTGGTGGGGAACTCGAGCACCATGCCTGCAAA
>NW_008824283.1:2116277-2117050 GCF_000699105.1 Pygoscelis adeliae | reverse complement strand
GGGCCTCGCTCCCCGCCAGCCCTTCCTTGGAAAGGGGCAGGGCTTTGGCAGCGGCACAGCCCCAGTACAGGGCTCGGTCCTGAGCTGACCCCTGCGCCCCAGGGCATCTGATGGGGGGGAAGACTACAGCCCTACAGCCCCCAGCCTGGCCCAGCCCTAAGGCAGGGATTCCTAAGGTGATACACCCACAGCAGCTTGTGTTTTTATGTGGGGTGGATGCAATGGAGGGCCTGAGGAGGAGGGGTGCTCATCCCCGGATGGTGGATACCACCCAGCAGCCCCCGGCACAATGGTCCTGTGGGGCCGTGCCAGGCACAGCTCCAGCCAGGGGCTCATCTGGCAGCACTGTGACAGCAGGGACATTGGCAGGAGCCGGCCGCCGGCTGCGGGGGGGGGGGGGTACAGCGGGGCCGTCTCACGAAAGGGATTTTTTTTACACTTTATTAGACAATTCAGGTGCCGGCAGCGTAAGCCTGGAGCGAGCACTGCTACTCGCGCCTCTGCTCCCATCTCGCAGCCCTGCGCCCGCTCTCCATGGGACTCATCCCTCCCCCTGGCCACACAGCATCCTGCTGACCTGGGCTGGTGGCAAAGCGAGCAGGGCCAGCACAGACTGCTGGGGGCTAGGGTACCAGGCCTGCGGACTGCTTCACGTGGGCCACCCTGCTCCCACACACGGGCGGGTGCCTGGGGACAGCGCAACCACAGGCTGGCTCTGCTCGGAGCCAGCTCAGCCTGGCAGTGGTGGGGAACTCGAGCACCATGCCTGCAAA
>NW_008824283.1:2113868-2116226 GCF_000699105.1 Pygoscelis adeliae | reverse complement strand
CTGTGCCCCCCCCACTGCCCTCCTTCCCTGCCCACTGCAGCCCTGCTGCACCTCTATTCCCCTCCTGGCACCCCACGGTGAGGGGATGGGTCCAGGTTTGGGAGCCCGGGCTTGGGGCTTCCCTGGCAGCTGCGGGTATCCTGGCAGAGCCAGAGGGCACATCAACACCTGGGCATGCGGCCATCCTCCCTGCGCTTCAGGTATCTCCACCTGGAGATGCACTTTGCAGCTCCCCACCCTGCCTGGGGCCACTGCCATGTCCCTGGGGACAGGCAAGACAGGGGAGAGCGGAGACTGAGCTGCCACCGTCCTGGAGACTGAGCTGCCACCATCCTGCTCTCCGGCACGCGGCCGGGCTGGTGCCCTGCATGCCAGGGGCACGGCTGTGTGCTGTCACACCCCGTGGGTGGACGCTATCCAAATGCCTGCACGTCCAGGATATGAATCAGCCTGGACAGGAGCACAGCAGCCACTCCTGGACAACCCGAGCTGCCTGGCAGGCTGCTCCGGCAGCCAGGGTATACCGGTGCCAAACCCTTGCAGGTCAGCAGGCAGCTTGCAGGCAGCAATGCTTGCCCGGCTCCGCTGCCACCTTGCAGATCAGCCCTGGGCATGGCAAGACCCCAGCCTGGCATGTGTTTCCCTCCCCCTTGCACAGCCTGCTCCCGTGGTGCTGAGCTACAACACAGCAGCGCCCAGCCAGGGCAATGCCTAACCTTGATCTGACCTCCTGGTGAGGAGCTGTCCCTGCCTGGCTGTCCCCCCGCGCCCCCGGCCACGAGCGTGTTCCACCGGGCCAGCCAGAGCATTCCTCCCAGGAGAGCCTGTCCTTGTCGGGCTATTTAAAGGCACACTGGTGCCCTTTATTTCCCCTCATGTTTAGGCTGGAAGAGCCCTGTACCTCCAGTGACTTCAAGGGGGCACATCCAGGCTCGGGGCAGCAGTGGGTGCAACAAGTTTGGGTAAAATGGGAGAAGTGAGGGGTGTCGGCACCCCGTGTCCTGCAGCCAAGTACTAGGGCATGTCCTGGGACAGACCCTGCGGGGAAGGTTGCACCATCAAGGCTGGGAGCAGGACTGGTGGGTACTGCAGGGCCCAGCTCGCCCCTTCAGGTCCAGAGACTGAAGGAGCAGCACAAGTTAATTCCCCTCTTCCTAGCGGGGGTGTCCACAGTGTGCTCCAGCCATGGCCGGGACCTCAGGGTAGGCAGGGCACCGGTGCCACCGCTGCTGGGCAGAGTGCTGGTGCTGGCTGGCTCAGCACCATATGAAGGAGGCTCTTGGTGCCTCAGCTGCACCCGGCTTGAAGCACAACTGCATTATCTGGCAGGGGACAGGCAGCCGGTGTGTGGCTGCTGTATGTTTTCCGGTGGGATGGGCAATGGGCTGTTGCCACTTTGGCTTTCATGGCCCTGTCAGCCCTGGCAAGCACTGGTAGATGGACATTTGATGTGTACAGCAGTGACCCAGGAGAGGCAGCAAGGGTCTAGGACACCTCGCAACCACCTGCGCCCCCCGTGCCAGCTGCAGACAGGGCAGAGCTCCTTCTGACCAGCACCAAGAGACAGGCAGCACCAGCGGTGGCAGGAGGGAGGGAAAGGGGAGCTGTTGTTTCAGAGCACATGAAATCCAGAGTCTTGACAAGTGGGATAAAGAAAGCCCAACCGGTTTTATAAGCTGCCTATCAAGTCCTGCCTGCCCCAGGTCTCCTTCCAGTGGGCAGATCAGGGCACAGGAAGCAGCGGTGTTCTTAGTGCTCCTTGTCCCACTGTCACCTTTCACCCTCTGAAGGGTCCTGGGCACCCATGGGCTGCAGAGCCGGACCTGCCCGAGCTGCTGACTCCTGCTGTTGCCTGTGCTGGCGCAGGGCTGATTGCATCTGTGCCCCGCCGAGCTGGCAGGAAGGCGGCTTGGGAGGGAAATCCAACCTGATGTGATTTGATTAGGAACGGAAAAATCCAGAGGGGCCATCAGCAGCAAGCTGGAGGTGTGGGCCCTACTGCTGTGTGGGGCTGGAGGCTGGGTGGGTGAGCCTCAGAAAGACAGCCCCTGCCCAGCATCCCTTGTCCTCCCAGCCTGCCCGCTGTCCGCGTCCCACGGAGCCCATCAGCCTTTCCCCAGGCTGGGAGCATGCCCAGGCAAAGTCCCCAGCTCTAGCGCTGCCGTCCCTTCCCAGGCTTCATGCGGGTGAGCATTTGCTCGGGGCTTTCAATGGCACCTGGGCAGAGGTAGCAAGCCCCCAGCCTCCCCACAGATAAAGCCCCAGGACGCTGCAGGTACAAAAGAGGGTGAGCCCCACAGGCAGCTCTGCCCTGAACCCAGCACCTGGTCCCATGTGTGGGGTGGACAGAGAAAGCAG
>NW_008824283.1:2113002-2113496 GCF_000699105.1 Pygoscelis adeliae | reverse complement strand
GGTGGTGGGCAAGGGGTATGCAGCATGGCACCACAGGCTGAGCTCTCCTGTGGAGGGAGCACGATGCCAGTCCCTGAGGATTGCAGCCGGCAGCTCCCAAATTCCCCTCTGACACGATGTCAGCACTGCTGTGGGCACGGCTCCTTGCCCTGAGCCCCATCAGCATCATCTAACAGCGCAGCATCAGAGCAAGCCATGGGGAAACTGAGGCATGGAGCTGTGATGCCTCAGGCCGTGGCAGGAGGAAGTGCTGTCTCTGTCCCCAGACCGAGCCTTAGGTCAGGGACCGACCAACACATAGGTTGGTTCTCCCAAAAACCTCTTCCAAGGGGCCTGTGCTTCTAGAGAGCACGCATGTGTCAAACCGCTGGAGATTTGTGTGGGTCGGCAAGGGGGACAGCCCCAGGAGCTGTGCCCTCCGTCCCCAGCCCTGAGCAGCACCGGCTGGGAGGGAAGCGGCGCACAGCCCGCCTTCAGCCGCTGCCCCGGCACAG
>NW_008824283.1:2109966-2112765 GCF_000699105.1 Pygoscelis adeliae | reverse complement strand
CGGCCCCACGGCACGGCCCCGCGCGTGGGGGGGGGCGAGCCCATCAGCACGGGTGGGGCAGAGAGACAGTATAACATACTATAATGTCAGCGTATCAGTCACACGAACTAGCATCAGTGGTGTACAGAGCACTTCTCATCGCCAGAGCTCAAAGTGCCCTCAAAGGGGTCACTAGCATCAGCCCCGCTGTGCTGGGGGGGGAAACTGAGGCCAGGAGTGGTGCTTGGTGGCCAGGAGGGCTGGGGAGGACCCCGGCCACGGCACTCAGCCCGGCACCCTCCCATCGCTGACAGCGTGGCTGGGCAGAGGCTGGCGTTGCCGTGCCCTTTAGCAGAATGTGAAAGCTGTGCTGCCGAAGGGACCACAATGGCATATCAGGGTGGGCAGCCAGGCAGGTGTGACACTGCGGTGAGGAGCGGGGAGCCATGTCTCCGGGGCTGCTCCACCTTGGTCTCTGCACTCAAACCAGCGATTTCCCGGAGAGCCTCTTCCCAAGAGCCCCAGATGCTCTGTGCCAGGCTGAAGAGCCCCTCTGCAGCACTGCACCCTTTGCAGCTTAGTCCTGATCTAATTGGGGACAATGCTGTCTCATCACCCCTAGGGACACTTTTGTAACTGATGCGGATTTCAGCAAATCCCTGGAAAACTGCAGCCACCTGCCCTCACTCTCTCACGCTCCTTTCCTTTGTGCAAACACGTATGGGACATGGCACCCTCACGCCTACTCATCAAAATGTGCCTCCCAACTGCCGTCCCTCACACCCACATCCCCCGGGACGTATTCTGCCAGCTGCTTCCCACCGCCTTCCCAGCCCGGGACCACTATGGCCACCCGCCTCCACCATCTCCCGTGACAAGTCCTCGGGTGCCAAGCGGACGGCTCTCATCCGATGAAGCCTGTGCCCTTGGGTGCCGGGCTGGCTGTGCTCACACAGGCAAGCTCCAGCCCATGGACTCCTGCACAGGGACGGTCACCAGGTAGCTGGAGGGCACATAGCCCCTCTGACCATTCACATCCACCAGGCTCCACTCCTTGCTCCCCTTCTTGTCATGTGGCTCCAGCACCACCACGGGCTGCCCTGCCTGGAGGCTCACCTCCTGCGGACTCCTGGCTGCGAAGGAGAAGCCGGCAACCACCTGCAAAAGGCAGGGGAAGGAGGGAGGAAGCCTTTGCTGGACGCGAGAGTCAAAGAGGAAAAGGACAGGACCTAGAGGGGACATGGAGGTTGTTTCCAAGAGGGCAGTGCAGTACTGCCATCGATGGAGGGACACTGTGGACCCCACCAAGCACAGTTCTCTTGCTCTGTCCACCCCAGGTCCCAGCAAGGCAGACACCAGCCTCGCGGGGCACTCGGCCAGGGGCTGTGACACTTCCCTGCTAGGCACATGGCTGCACATGCATGACCATGTGTGTGCTGGAAAAGCAGGTCCACCTTCCCACCCACATGCTGCACACACAGGGACTAGCATGAAGCTGGTGGGGTTGCTAGGAATGGCCCTGGGGGGTGTCCCCCACTCTCACCTGGAAAGCTGGGGTGAAGGTGGCCACCTGGGGGCTGGGAGCTTCAGGTGATGCATACGAATGTCGCCTTCTCTCTGTGCTGCTCTCCAGGGCTGGCATCTGCATCCCAGGCTGCTGGCTTTGTACTGGGCAATAGGGCTGGAGTTTTCCAGCAGGCACAAACCCTCGGGGACCTGGAGGACACGCACACACACAGGTCATGGAGCCCCGCTGCCTGGCACATGTAGGCACAGGTCGGAGGAGAGAGGATTAACAACTTGGCTGTTGCCTGGCATGGCACAGCAGCCCTGTTCAAACTGGTCCATCACTAGGGGATATCCAGTAGCAAAACCCCCCAAAAAGGGGTTTCAAGATGTTTCTGTGTGCATGGGATTCTCTTTTCCCAGCCACAATGAGCCATGAGTGCTCCCTCATGGGGAAACCTGAACTTAACAGCTAATTGCTACGGGTACAGCTGGCAAATCAGAGGTGGGTTTGGGCTGAGCAAACCCTGGAAGGGAGGACCCAGGAGGCAATGGCCTGCTGTTTCATCCAAGATGAGGAAGTGGTTCAGGTTTGGTTTCTAACCTTGGTGCCAAGGTGGGGAGAGGCTCCCCATAGCACTCACAGTACCTCCAGCATCCACCAGCCATCTGCTTGTGTTCCCCTTAGTGTCCACACTTTGCAGCAGAGCTACAATCTGTCCCCTTTGCAAGGTCAGGTCCAAGTCTTTGCTGCCACTGATGTTGCTTGTCACTTGGTAAAGTTTGTCTGGTCCGTGCTTGCTCACAAGGGAAAGGACCTTCTGCTCCTCAGCAGGGTTCAGAGTCTGGTGAGGAGCAAGAGACACAGGAGCACTTGATGAGACAGGCAGGAGACTGAGGCCCTCCATGTACATGTGCTCTCCTTTCTGCAGGATCACATCCCAGTGAGAGGTTAGAGGAGAAACTCCTTCACACTATCTGCTCTACCTTATGGTTTGCAGACAAGTGTCCAGAACCAGAAGAGCTGAGACTCTGTTTCATCCCTGGTTATTCCCAGCCAGCTGCTGTCAGGGTCTTGGGAGAAATACTGTGGCTGTGGCAACCCTCTGTGCCACTTTCTGAGCCAACCTCCTCCTCAAGATCATAGAATCATTAAGGTTGGAAAAGACCTCTAAGATCAAGTCCAACTGTCAACCCAACACCACCATGCCCACTAAACCATGTCCCTAAGCGCCTCATCTACACGGCTTTTAAATACTTCCAGGGATGGTGACTCAACCACTTCCCTGGGCAGCCTGTTCCAATGTTTAACCA
>NW_008824283.1:2108047-2109464 GCF_000699105.1 Pygoscelis adeliae | reverse complement strand
CCAAGCCTGTAGCGCTGCATGGGGTTGTTGTGGCCGAAGTGCAGGACCTGGCACTTGGCCTTGTTGAATCTCATACAGTTGGCCAATGTTAGGCACTGGGAAGCCACAGTCCTACTTCTTCACCTAGCTGGCCTGAGACACCCCCTTCCCAGCTCCCACCTGTGTCACAGGGCTCGGCGTGACCGTCTGAAACATCTGGCAGAAGGTACGGAGCTGAGCGCCAGACTGCTGCAAGGTGTCTTCCACCATCTTCCAGAAACTGGGCAGAGGCATGCGGCCATGAGGCATCTGTGAAGATAGACCCTGACATCAGAGAGGGCCCTGGGAAGGGGAAGAGCTGTGGGTAGGGTCAAAAGAAAAGGAGCAGGAAGAGAAGAGGTGAGAAAGCAAGAGAAGAGACCTTGTCACTAAAGATGCACCTTGCATCTAGGATTTGTTTCCCGTTGGCAAGGAGAGCTGCTGCTCTCTGGCTTTGAGCCACCTGCCCTGGGCAGGGTAGTCACATGCAGGGCTCTTGGGCTGTACCCAGCCCATCGCAACAGTCCCTGGGTCCTGCTGTCCTGCCCCAAGCCCACAGTCCGTCCCACCTGACTAAAAAGGGAGACAAGTGGATGTAGCTCCGAGGTAGATGTCTGCAGCGTAAGCATCCCAGACTGAGCAAGGGGAATCCACCCTCATGACTAGGTACGTACAAGCAGTGCCTGAGAGAATACCTCCACGTGGCTGCATCTTGTTCTCATCTTGGTCATGGGTCAGGCCAGGGCCATGCTATACCCCAGGGCTCTGGACTGGCCTGACCCACCACGTTTGCAAACGTCAGGCTCAGAGAGTGCAGTGAGGAGTCCTGGGAGATAATCTCCCAGGGGATGGAGGTTCAAGGGATGCTCGTTCCTCAGGCCAGGAGCTGTCCTTCTCCTCCTTGCCTTCCCAACACAGAGCTCTTGGGAGCTCAGAGTTAACACGGATCTCTCAGGCAGCACATCAATGAATTACCAGTGGTGTCCTCAAAGAGAGAGCAGGACAGTTCCTGGCAGTGAAGAAGAGACAATTTGGCTTTCCCCAGCTGAAGGAGAGGAGAGATCACTTACAAATGCTAGACAGGGAGCTGTGTGTCTGCAAGGGCAGGCTTGGGCTACAGCAGACCTTCAGTGCCCTGACATCCAAGTGATGTCCCAAGCCTGAAGAAGGCAGGTCTGGCTCAGCATGTGCACCAGTTTGGGCACACACACCAAGGGGTCACTCTCACCTGCTCTAGCTCCTTTTCTGCCTGGTGCAGGACCTGGGCAGCCAAGTCCCGTTGCAGGGCGCTGAGGGAGCACAGTATCTGCCCTAGGAGCTGCACAGCCACCTGGTTGAACCGTGGGAGCTCAGCCACCAGCAGGGCATTGATGGCAAGGTAGGTGTTCATGGCTGCCTC
>NW_008824283.1:2099452-2108010 GCF_000699105.1 Pygoscelis adeliae | reverse complement strand
ATAGTCCAGCAGCTTGTCCAGGCGCTTCTTGACCAGCTGTTGTGGCCCCACCAGCATGTCTGAGAGGCTGCAGAGGGGCTGGCAGACCAGCCTGTCCAGCCGTTGCTTCTGTGGGGCAAGAGAACCCAAATCTCCATGTGAGCCCCCCAGACAGGCCCAGCTGCTTGCATGGGACACTGTCTTACACAGGCGAAAAGGCGAGGGGGAGGGGGAGGGCTTGTGTGGAGTGGGGAGCATCTGAGGCATCCTTCCCTGAAGGCACATAGGATGCCAACCAAAGCAGTCATGCATGCCACAATTCAAAACTTGTGCTCCATGCAAACGATCGTGTAGGACCCTCACATGCAAGGTCCCATGGGCCAAGGGGAGTGCTGCAGTGATTGTCCCATGCAGGTCATAGTGTCCTGGTTTGACGGAGGCCCTTAGCCCAGGGTCTGTGTGGTTATCCCATGTAGCTACCCTCCCTCCCCATGCTGGTGCTCCCTGGGGATGCTGGCATCCAGGTGTGGGGTTCAGGCCCCCCTGCCACACTCTTCACTGCTTGGAAAACCTCCCTGACTGCATTCACGGTGGCAGCCACCACCCAAGAGGGAGTTCTGGAGAACCAAGCAGGGGTGGTGGAAGGAGACAGATGGGGTGGTCTTGGGCTCCCAAAGGTGAGTACAGATGCCCAGAAGGTGTAGGTAGGTTGGACTGAGGCTTGGTGGTAAACACCTTGTATGAGTCAAATAAACAGTATGCCTGGTTTCCCACCATCCTGTGCTCTGCTGCAGCCCTGCCTGCATGGCTGGCCATGAACGTGTGAGGGCCCTGAAGCATAAATAGTCTTTAATGGCCCAGACCACCCTCACCTGGAGCCTCCACCCACACCCCTGCCCACAGCCCATTTAAGGGCCTTCAGCTGCTACTTGAGCATTGCTGTGGGTGAGCTGGTTTCTGCCTGTGTCTCCTGGGTGGACCTTGGACCTCTGCTGTAGGTAGCTCAGCTCCTAGATGGACCCCTCAGATGGACGTTGCTTCTTGCCCCCAGCTCTGCATGGACTTAGTTGTGTCTCTGTCTCCTTTTGTTTCCTGGATGGACCTTGGAGTAGGTTTTTAACTCACGTGTCTGGGACTGCTGATGGATCCTGTTACCTGCCCCTTCATGTTCAGGCCCCAGGGGACTGTGCCTGTTGGTGAGGACACTGCCTGCTCTGGGGTCCCTCTCAGCTCTTGGCTGCCCTGCCCTAGAGCCAGCCCCTGCTGTACCCTGGTGGAAGGTGAGAGAGCAATGCTTGGCTGTGACCCTGAAGGAGATCTACATGGAAGGAACACTCACAAACTCTGGGAAAACAGTGCGATAGAAGTATTCTGCAAAGTGGCGGTACTGCTGGGCAGGTCCCTCGTCAATCTGCAGCTCATGCTTGTGTGGGGTGGGCACCAGGAACGCCTGAAAGGGAGAAAGCCATCAGACCTGACCTGCAGAAGCTGCCCAACACTAGCTAACCCATCTGTAACCTATCCCTGTGTTCCCAAAGACATGCCAACAGTGCATGGAGCACCCAGCCTGGGTGCTCTGTGCTAGCAGCCCAGTGGGACTAGCTCTGGGCTACTCTTGTCTGCAAGCCTGAGTCCCAGCCTGCTGCTGGTGCCAAGGGAAGCCTGGCCTCCTGCTCCTCCTGGGCTTGGCTTTGCTGCCCCTTGGAGCACTGCTCCTGCAGTCAGTCCTGGAGCAGCAGGAGCAGTTTCTTTGGTTCTCATCAACCATGGCTGCCATCAGGACACTCTGAGAGAGGCCCAACTCTATTCTAAATCTTCTCTTTCTGCCTGTGGTCATGTTTAGGAGACCCTTCCTTTGTAGTCCCCCTTGCCGGAGGAGGGACTGCAGATGGGAATATAAAAGGGGAAAGGGAAGGTGGCAGTTCTGAGACCTGTGTGCTTTTCCTCAACCCTACAGGAGCTCTTACACAAGCAGACGTGGCTGTGACAATCTTGTAATCACCAAGATTTGCCTCCCCTTGTGGTGGGGGGCACTGGTACAGACAGATGCACAAGAGAGAACTTCCAGCCAGCACAAAGAGAGGCCAGGCTGTCTCTGCCCTATGAGAACGTCTTCATTGGCTTCTCAGGATGTCTTTGAGAAGCTTGCAGAGGGAGAGAGATGGGGCATCTTTGCAGCCCCACCTTCCCCCACCAGCAGCTCCTCTGAAGCTGCATCCAAGACGCAGCATGACTCCTAACCACAGCTTATTATCTAGGCAGCCCAGCGTATTTGCAGACACTTGATGTCCTGGCTGAAGCCAAGAAGCTGGCTTACAGAGACGCAGCTCACCGAGGGGCAGTGCCAGGCAGGTCCCCAGGAGCACTCAATGTCCCAAGGAACGGTCATACCCTGTCCCTCTAGCTGATGCTATATCTCACTATCATATAGATTGCCATCCTCGTTTTCCATTCTAATCCTATTTTATCTACTCTTTGGGCTACAGGGAGTCTTTCTGTCCCCTTTTCCTCTTCCCCAACCCTATATGGGGAGCCCTTGTCAATATTTTTATGACAAGGTCTTTCCAGCCCTTGAATTGCTGCTTTCTGAACCCTCTGCCATTTCCTGAGACTTTCCTGATAATGCAGTGTCTGGGGATTTCAAGTTTTGCCATTGCTCATACTTTCATTTCCCTCAGATGCCCCAAGGGATTTCCATGAGAAAATCACAGCAGCTACTCAGACAGGTCATCTCAGAAGGGAAGTTTGTTGTTTCCCTGATTTGGGAACACTTCTGCCTTATACCTGTTATGCAAGAATTCCCAGGCTGAACAACACTTAGCCTTCTCAGCTATTTAATGCCTTGAGATAATGATCGGTTATCAGACTGTGTCAACAAAGCCTTGACTTTGTTTTAAGCTCTGCTGGACCTGAGCGATCCTTGGATGTTGTGCAAGCCCTTGGCACAACATCTTTAGCTGAGAGATGCAAGTCACTGAACATCCCCAACTGATGCTGGTTTCCATAGGGATTGAAAGTATTCTGTAACCCCAAGAAACAGGTCCTGAGGCCTAGATGGGGCCAACCCCTTGCAATTTATCAGGGTTTTACCTCTAAATGGTCCAGGTAGGATGCCACGTTCTCCTTCAGCACAGCCACGCTGGACACCACGCACTGGAACTTCTCTTCCAGGTCGTCATACTCCCTGTCCTCCGTCTGCAAGGCAAGGGGCAGCTTATCCCCAGCACAGGCAGGCCAGGCAATGCCTCAGGCAGGGCTGATGCCCCTCACTGGGTGCTAATGTAAAAAGCAGCCAGGCACCTGCCTGAATTAGCTTACAGTGCTGGGGACAGGCAAGGGAGACCCTGAGAGGCTCCAGGAACCTCAAAAGGGCCAAGATCTAGGGTGCTTTGGATGCATGCAGAAACAGGGCTTTTGGAGTGGTTGTGGTGCTGGGGAACACCATGGTGTCTTTCCTTTCGCTAGGGTGCCTGAGGATCCTATGGGGGCCAAAGCACTGCCCTGCAGTGCTCTGAGGCTGGGAGCGAGGTGTGTACCTGCATCCCTCCTACCCCACTGGTCCTTGGGACTGGGGACCAGGAGCCACCCTTAGGCTGCTTGAAAATGGGACTGTAGCTCATGTGAAAGCACAGGCCACTGGGTGTCAGCATTGGCCATGCCACCTTGGCTCCACTCTCCCCGTCTGCCTGGCAACGTGTTGTGGGAGGCAGTGGAAAGCCCCAGAAACGACCCAAGGAGAGGCAGTGCGTCCACAGGCCGTGGGGTGCGGGCTGCCCACCTTGGCCACAATGCCGGCCTCGTGCATGAAGAGCCGGCTTAGCCGCGTGGTCTTCTTGGCAATGGAGTGCGTGTTGAGGCGCGCGAAGCGGTCCCGCAGCGTCAGGTGCTCAGCCTTGTTGTATTTGGTTGCTGCCTCAGATAGGGGCACACAAGGTGGGAGGAAACAAGATCAGAAGAGGAAACTTCAGGGCAGCATCCTCAGCAGCCTGAGTGGGCAACGTGGGTGAGCAGCACCAAGGCCCGGAGCTGACAAGTCATGATCAACAGGGTAAGCACAACCCACATCAAAGAAGGGCAGCCCGGGGGAAAGTACTATGAAAACCAAAAAGAAGAGCAAGCTCCCGTTTGTGGAGAGCCTGATTTCTCCTATCCCAAGGGCAGGCCTGTTCCTCCCCATTCCCCAGCTCCAGGAATGCAGACAGGCTAGTTTTGTTCTCAGCTGCGCCATGCCACCCTGCTCCTGCAGCCTTCAGGTCTTGCCCAGAGTGGCATTTGAAGGACCAGAGCAGTGCTGGGAGCTGCCTGCACAAGTCAGGAAGGGTGGAGGGCAGGAGAGCTTTGAACTGATTTAAGTGGGAATTAGTGCAACACCAAGGGGAGATGCTGGGGTTGGGATGGGGCTTCCCAGACACCATGCCCCCTGCCTGTGCCGTGCCCCCTGCCCGCTCACCTACTTCTCTGCGCCGTTTGTACTCGTTGATGTTGGCGTTGACCTGGGCCATGGCGCGGACGGCTGCCTGCAGGGCCGGGTAGGCGCTGGCGCTGGTGGGGGTGTTCTCCAGGATCTTTGCCAGCAGCAGTGGGTATTTGGTGACCCTCTGCACTGGAATCACCAGGAAGAAGCTGAGGTCCGACGCACCTGTGTGAGGCCTGATGGAGAGGGGATTCACTCAAGGTTGCAGGCTGCCCTCCTGCCCTGCCAGTCCCCCCAGCTTCTCTGCAAGCACTTTGGGGAGAAAGCAGCGCCTCTCCAGCTGCAGGGGAGCTTTGCTGCTTTGGACCTGCAGGCAAGCTGTGCCCAGCAGCCGTGGGGGGTTTCTGGCTGTGAATCCCTGCTCCCCACCAGCTGCAGGGCCACCCCCTGGGAGCGCTGGCAGGGGGACGCCATCTCCATCAGCCCCGAAGGCAGTGCCAGCCCCGGGCAGGTGCCCTGCCTCCCTGAACAGTGCTGCGCTTGTCTAGCTAGGAGGCACGGGATCAGCGCTTGCTCCGGGGGCAATGGGGGGGGCAGGGTGTGGACAAAGTGTAGGCAGGCTGCAGGCAGGACACCCCTTCTACCCGCACACAAGGCATCACTCATTTGGGAGTCACATCGCCTGTGCCCTGAAAGAGAGAGCAGCAAATCCCAGCAGCTCCTCTGCTGCCACTCCTGCTTCTCCTGGCTCTGACAGTGTTTGTGACCCCTCTGATAGTTCAGGAGGGGTTCGGCAGGTTCCCCGGGGCCAGCCTGTCTCTCTGGTCAAGTTGGGGAACATGTGCCCTCCGTGGGCACAGCCTCTGGGGCTGTGGAGCAGGCAGGACCTATGGGTGCTACCCCATCCTGCTGCTTGTTTTGGGGTCCACCATAAAAGACCACCAACCTGTAATGTCCCTCTGGCAAGTGGCCCCAAGGATGCAGGACAGGCTGCCAGGGACTACACCAGGCAATGCCGCAAAGGTACCCACGCAGGCAGCTTGTCCAGAGAAGAGAAGGGCAAGGCTAGTAGGTAAAACAGGGAGAGGGAGGTGGTGGCCTCAGCAGCAGGTACCTACACTGTTGCATTCAGGGTCTCCAAGATCTCCTCCTGCAGCCTGGGGTCCTTGCGGTAGCTCTCCACCAGCAGGAGAGCATGCTCGTAGCTGGCACAGTAGATCTTGTAGACAGTCTCCATCTCCTCCTTGAACTCCTGGAACAGGGTGCCTGGGGAAGGAGAGCGAGGCTAGAAAGGCTGGCCCTTTCCTATGGCCTCAGAGAAAGGCGGAGGTTTCTCCCCAGCCTGCTGGAAGGGTGAAGCAGGCAGAGCAGTGCCAGCCAAACATGCCAGGGCAGTGCTCTGCACCCCGGGCACCTCCACTAAGCTGGGCCTGATGCTGCCCCCCCCTCACTTTCTGCAGGCTGGGCAGGTCTGCCTTGCCCCTGTGGGGCGAGCATGGGTGGCTGCCTGTGGATGGCAGGGTGCAGGCAGCAGCGCTTCCCAGAACTGAGGTGCAGGAGGTGTCAGGGCAAGTGGGTTGGGGGCTGTACCCAGACACAGCGCCGGGCAGCGGTACTGCCAGCACCAGCAAAGGCATGGGTGGACATGGGTCAGCTCTCGGCGCTCCACCACTTACTGATGCAGAGCAGCTGTTCATGCCGCTGGGTAGCCGTGGCCTCAAGACCCTTCAGGAACCGTCTGGAGACACGGAGGATGTCGTCAGTGTTAGAGAAGAGTCCTTCCAGGTCAAGATCAGGCAGCTGAAGGGAACAAAGATGCCCCAGGGTAAGCCAAATACATCAGACAGAGGTGGACCGTGTGTTCTGGAGGCACTCACCCTCCTGAGCACTCATGTCCTTCTAGCTGCCCCACGCGACACCTGAGCAGCTGGAGCAAATGCTCTGTTTCAGGAGGCATTGGGGATGCTGAGACATGGTTGTGGTCCCACACGGGGCAATGAGGCCTTTTCACGTTACAGATGCAGGGTTAAAGCTATAGGACAGCTGTACTGGGTCAGATCCAATATCCATCCAACCCAAGACCTTGGCTGATTGGGGGGAGCCCAGGAAGGTGGAGGGTGAGCACGTGGTGACCTCCTTGCAGTGATTTGGGCATCTCGCAGCTCTCAACAGATTCACCCTACGGTCCCCAGCCCCTGGGTGGGGGGAGGTACCCCCTCTCACCTGCTTCTTCTGGAGGTGTGCCCGGATGTCTGACACGCAGAGCTGGATGTTGTGGACGTAGCTGGCCTCAGTGGTGATGAGCTCCTCCACGGCCAGCCGCTGGCTCAGCTCCATCCTGTCACAGGGCATCACCTCCTCGTAGATGGCCTCTTCGGTCTCGGCTGCGTCCTCGGCATCGGGCTCTGCCCTGCGGGCACTCGCCATCTCAGCATAACACTCTGCAGGGGGTGGCAGGGGATTAGGGACTGGCTGTGGCAAGGGCAGCCCCGGGACCAGTGCTCCGGTGCCCAATCCAGCTCAGTGCCCATGCTCCCTCCCCTGTGCTGGGGGCACCCCACAGCACATCCCCAGGGACACTCAAGCCATCTGCATTTACAAGCAAGGCATGGGTGACACTCCAAAACCATGAAACCATAAAGAGCTGCAAGCCAGGAGCAGGCTAGCAGTGGAGGACAGACACCCACGTGTGGCAGGCAGGGACTTGCCACACATGCGTGCCCAAACTCTAGCGACCACATGCAGGGCCAGGGTGCAGGCAAGGGGAGCCCCAGCTGCAGGCAGGGGCCTGGCAGCACTCACCTGGGACTGCGCAGGGGCTGGTCCCCAAGGGCAGAGCGGGGTTTGCTGCCTCCGCTCCCACTCTGTGCTGCTGGGGCTAGCTGTTCCCTCCCTGCCTCGGCTGTCAGCGCCTGGCACGTTGCCTTGCGTTCAAGAGTCCTATTCAAAGTACAAAGAGTGTTTTTGCAGTGCTTGAACAAGAGATGTTTCTGTGGCAGGGAGAGCTGGTTTAAAAGTGGTGGGGATGGGGGAGAGAAGTGGAAGAAGCTGCAGGCGCCTCTATCAGAGGCACTCGCAGCCCCTGGTGCGCAATGCCTGTGCCCTGCCCAGCACAGCCCACTCCCCTCTCCTCTCTGTCTGTAGAGAGTGTGAAAACTTGGAGCTGATTCATGCTGTTTCCTTTTCAGGGAACATTCTCTGCTCTAACTGATGCCAAGGAGGATGGAGCAGCTCCCAAAGCATCACAGATAATGCTCGGTCCCAGGCAGGAGGCCTTGAGAGAGAGACACGGCACAGCCCACACCAGCCCAGTGCACAGCTCGGCCGGATCCAGACCCCAGCTGGGGGGCAAGGGATGCTGCCAGGCAGCCTGCCTGCAGAGGCTGCAGGGGAGGTGAAGAGCGAAGGCAGAGTGGAGGTGGTTTGGCAGGATAACAGTGAGACAGCACAAACAGGGGCACAGGAAGGGTGGTTCTGCACATGCCCTCTGCCGCTTGCCCAGCCAGTGCCAACCTCCATGCCTGACCGTCAGCCAGACCGCATCAGGCCAGGCGCCCGCTTCAGAGGCTGCAGCCCAGAGCACCTGAGGTGGGAGCAGGGAGAGGTGCTGGTAGGACAGCCCGAGCCTCCACCAGGGAAAGGTCCAGCTAATAAGTGGGTGATGCAGTTGCGAGCACTGGGCAAGGTGCATGTCCCCTCCTGGCACATGACCACAGCTGCACTGGAGAAGAGCTGGGCTTGGCACAGCAAGCAAATGCCCGTGAGAAGGTATGGGACCTCTGCCTGCCTTACAGGGGCATGCTACCCTGCCAGCTGTCATCCTTGCCCTCTGCGAATTTGGCTGCCGCAGCTGCCTGTGGCATGGCGTTGGCTGCTACGGGACACAAGGAGTGGGAGACACTTTCCTGAGCCCCTTTGGGTGCTTCCAAGGTGTCCAGGCAGAAGGATGCCCATCAAGGCCTGTTGGACGAGCCCAGCGTCCTCTGCCTGGGGGTGACAGCAAAACCCTTGCTCAGAGGAAGGGCTCCAGTGGAGGCAGGTCGAAAGCCGTGATCTAGGACACCCCCTGAGCTCTGGAGAGATGCCCTGCAGCTCGAGGGCACGCAGGCACTGGAGTGACACTGGTCCCTGTGCCAGCATCCCTCAGAGCATGCAGCTGCTTTGG
>NW_008824283.1:2096809-2098377 GCF_000699105.1 Pygoscelis adeliae | reverse complement strand
CGCCGGGCAGCAGCTCCGGGGGGGGAGCAGGGGCCCCCCCGCCTCGCTCCTGCCGTAAATAAACAGGGACAAGTCCTCCGTGCCTCTTTAGGGCCTCGCTACCGCTCCAGTGTGTTGCCGCCTCAGCACTAGCTAGGGGAGCCCAGCTGGTGCCCGGGTGCTCCCACAGCCCATCCGTGAATGCACAGGCTTCCCCCCGCGTTATCCCGTAGGCATGCATGCCCGTGGCCGCGTGCCCCTCTGCCATTGTTTCCCAGCTGCTCAGCCACGGAAAAGGGTTCGGAGCAAACAGAAATGAAAATACATAACGAAGGAAGTGGTTGCACGGATTGGGCCATTGGGAGCTAGTGGCTATTTGGCGTGAAGTTGTTTTTTTTGCTTGTGAGGTGTTTGCATCCTTACAAACAAGCTATTGAAAAGAGAGAGGCTGGTCTGCAGCCAGCTCCCGCAGCTGAGAGCTCGTCCTCAGCCTGGCCGCAGGGAGGGGATGGCGGCACCTGGGTTTTTCCAGGCTGACCCACAGTGTCCAAAAAGTGTCACAGTAAAAAGGACTCTGAGTCTTTCAGTGACTCACGCAGGTCACAGGCAGTGTCTGTGTCTAGAGCCAAACCTCCCCACAGGCCAGGATGAGCTCTCCGGCACAGCCCTTCGCACTGGGTCCATTTCTGGGGGTGTGAGCCAGTGCCCCCAGCTGAGGTGCAGGGGCTGATGTAGGCTGGGCAGCGCAGCATGGGGGCCCGCACGCATCTGCCCCGCCAGTGCTGGTGCCAGGAAGGCCAGCCTGCCCCGCTGCCTTCCCTGCCTGCATCCCATCCTGCCCGTGGACAGGCTGGGCAGGGGGGCTGTGCTGGGGGCCCCGAGCCAAGAGCAGGAAACCGCCCTGCCTCGTCCCTGCGTTGGAGGGATGCTGCAGCATGCGGAAACGGTTGTAGATGGATAAGTTGGGCAGCAACATGGCAGGAGGAGCCAGCGATGGGAAGAGGCAGAAGCATTAATGCCCAGGCAGGTCTTCAGGGGAGAAGCCAATACACAGTGATGTCCCCTGGCTGGGTGGGTGGCCAGGGTAAAGCCACCCCATGAGAATGGTTCCCAGGCTGGCCCACGCCATATGGGCTTAGGGGGAAACATGAGGCCATGGGAGAGACCCGCACATGGCTGGGCAGCGAGGGCTTTACCTGGTTGTGACCCTGGGGACACAGATGTTGTTGTTCCTCCCTTGCAGGTGGCAGCAGGGATTCAGTCCTCGCCCAGGCACTTTCTGAAGCAGTGAAACACCTGGCTGGGTAGTCTTTGGGCTGCCATTGCAGTGATGTCAGGAGTTCCCCAGCTCCATCCTTGGGCAGGCGCTCCTACTGCTGCGTCCAACAAAGCCATCACCCCTCGAGGCACATCACAGCTGCTTTGCTCCCATCAGCATCTTGTGGCTGATCATGCCAGGGCAAGAACCACGCTCCTGCGGCTACAGAGGGAGTCCCGGCAGGGCAGTGCTCCCCCTTTGGACAGCATCCTCACCCCTCTGGGGCCGGCACAGTGGGGCGGCATCCCTGGCCACCCGGCCCACCCGGGGC
>NW_008824283.1:2094480-2096369 GCF_000699105.1 Pygoscelis adeliae | reverse complement strand
TGCTCAGGTTAAGCCAAGCTAAAGGGTCCCAGCAGGGTGGGCTGTCCCCTGGCACTCTTGGCATTGGCACCCTTGTGGCAGCCAGCACTCCCACCCTGCCAACACAAAACCTGGCAAGCGGTGGCAGAGCGTGGGACCGCATGTGGGACCGTACGTGGGACCCCACAGCCACTGCGGAGGGTGGCAGGGAGGCAGGACTGCCTTCTTCCGCAACAGAGCCAGGTTTGTGTAACCTCATTGCAAAACTGTTTTTACAGGATGCTTCTCGCAGAGCAAGGGTGAGCCACCTCCATGGCACTACCCGGCCCTCTTCATACCCACTGCCGCAGCAGGAGCGCTCTGCCAGCTCTCTTCTGGCAGTATTTTAAAAAAAATCAAACCCCAAGCTGCTGGTGGGACAAGGTCCCCCCATGACACTCCTTGTGTGATGACCACAGGCCCAGTCCAGAGGCTGGAGAAACACCTGCTCGATGGTGCTGGGCTCCGGCTCAAAATAGGCATCGCGGTAAAAGCATCAGTAAGAGGGAGGCAGGTTTACAGGATGGGAGGTGCCTGAGCCAAGATCAGGCAGGAACAAAGGGCTGCCCAGTGTGTATGCAGGTACCATCTCAGCCAAGAAGGTGGTTATTGCCTCCCTACATCTCACCCTGAACTTCTGCTGGCTCCTGGAAAGCCTTTTGCTGTCGACAGGGATTTTCCCAGCTACTCAAAACGTTAAAGCTCAGACTATTCGGATGAAAGCTAAAGCCATCAGGGGGCTCTCTGGGAACACACCAGATAAGCTTTGAGTTAGACAGGGCTTGCTCAGAAAATAAACACAACTTCCAGCCATGCAAAGCACGACAGTTCAGGCTATGCCTAGTAACAGCAGGCGGGGGTTCCTCTCCGAGCAGCAGGTTTGCACAGGAAAGTTAGATTTCCTCTATTTAATCTTTTCCATTATTACTGTTCTTTAGATTTCTTTCCCGTCTTGAAAGGACTTCATGACCACATGCTGCTATCAACCATTCATGGTGGAAATGAAAACATGGGGAAAAAAATAGCAGCTCAAGAATGTGCTTGCAGGTGCGTCCTAATCGCAAAAATTCCTCCCACACTGCAGGTCTAGGAAGCGGACTTTGCCTCCAACACCACTGCTTGTGCGTGGCTGTGCAAAGCAGAGGAGTTCAAGCTAAGGTGCTAGGGAAAGGAGGAAAAAGCCCGTGAAATGAAAGGTCTTCATTCTGCTGAGCTGGCCATCAGCATGAGCAACTCCTGAAAAACCACATAGATGTCATTCCTTTCTCTTCCTTCTTCCCCTCCCAGCTAACGTAACCTGTGCTTAAATCCTCCATGGGAGCAGGGCTGTGCATACCTGCTTGGGATAATCCCATCCATGTACTTGGCCAGGGCTGTGCCGAGGGCCTGCTCCTAAGCAGGTAGAAATCGTGTTAGCTTCAGCGGTTTGGAAGGAGTTGCAGGCTCCAGCCTCGTGGCTAGGGGGACGCTGCCTGCACCACAAGGCAGAGCACAGCCTAAAAATAAGCAGATAGCATTTGGTCCAAGCAGAATACATTAAGAGTTGGCTCTTTATTTCTAAGAGGGTTATTTATGGGCCTTAGGCAGACCTCCTTCATGGAGGAGGAGGCTTCAGCCCCTCTCGGCCTCTCTGAGGCTACAGAAGCTCAAGTCTCCTGTATCCACATTTTAGTGCTTGAAGCTTCATGTTCACCAGCCTCTGCGGTCCTTCCCTCTCCCCACCGAGTCCCTGCTGTCTTGCCCCTTTTCCTACCCCAAGATCTCCTTTTCTCTCCCAGGGCTGGTGACTCTGGGCCTTCCACCCATCTGTCCCACACCCCTGTCATCAGCTGAGCCAGCTGATGGTGAGGACAGCTCAAGGAGAAAGCCAG
>NW_008824283.1:2091381-2094315 GCF_000699105.1 Pygoscelis adeliae | reverse complement strand
AGGAATGCAGGTGGCTGCTTTTCGTGCTGGTATCTCTGCTGGTGAAGGGTAACAGTTTGCTGGAGAGCACAATTACCCAGTTTGCAAACAGGTTATTTCCTAAGGGCTGTGGTCTGCAAGGTCTCCCATCCCCTGCCCATCAAGGATGCATGCAGCGGGCCCTTCCTGGGGGCTGGTGGCTCCAAACCTATGAGCAGGACAGGCACTTAGTCCCTTCCTCTGCCCTGGCCCAGCCTCGAAAGCCATGGCCAAGCAGCATGCAGAGGTGTGCACGGTCCATGGGCACTTGGGTAGGGGCGCCAGGGAGGGATGGAGGTGTCTGCAGCACCTTGCAGCTCTGGGAGGAAGGACAAATGTCTGCAGGCCAGTCCAGCCCCAGCTGGGGCCACCGACACCCCATCACAGGGCAGTGCCAGCGACAATACTCCTTGTCCAAAGTATCCCACAGGGCAGGCGCACCATCCCACCGAGCACTTCTGCCTCCTCACTCCTACTTCCTCTGGAGTGAGGAGGTAATAAGACATGAGAAAGGTAAGAAGAGTTTAGAAAATTCTGGTGGTTTATGCTGATTAGTCATTTCCACTGATCAAACCAACATCTTCTCCCTGCCTGACCTTGTACAGTTTCTGCTCCTGTCGAGTCATTACAACCACTCACCCGCAGAGCTGGAGCTCCACGTGACCACCACCTCCTCCCAGTGGCATACGATGCTTTCGCCCTGGGCCACCCACACGCCTGGCCACCCAGGCACCGTGCTGCCAGCACCCCACCCCAGGGTGCAGTTGCTCTCCTGCACAAGGTAAGGGCACGAGAAGATAAGCAGAGGTGCATCCCCTTGAGATCCTTTGGGACCAGGTACCTCTCGAGTCCCACCAGCACCTGCTCCTCCAGGCAAATTTCTGCAAGAGTGATTATTCTGGAGTCACTGCAGTAGCTGCTGCCTGCGCAGGAGACGTTGCAGGAGCTGACTTCTTTTGCTCGAGAAACAAAGGGTGGGAGGGAGGCAAGAGCAGCCCTTTGAAGCTGCCAAGCCAGTCCATGTGCAAGCTCTCCATCCCTTGTTCCACTGACGCAACGGGGAGTGCCTCTGCCTTGACTGGACTTGTGTCTCTGCCACAGGCAAGCGTAACAGCTGCCCCCTTGAGAGGGATCATCATGTGCTTGTTTCACTACCATAGGCAGAAACCCAGCCCAGGAATCTCAGCCGATGTGCTGTGTCTCATAGCGTAGTAAGGACGTCTGAAGCAAAGACCTTGCAGTACGCCACCAGCTCTGTGCACTGCCAGGAAGGAGGGCGGGGGTGGGCAGCCCCCGAGCTTTGTGCAATGGGCTGGGGAAGCCCACGGCCAAGGGCCTTTCCAGGGAAGCAGCCTAATGCCTGGGTTCCCCCTTCATTTCATGAGCAGATAAACAACCAAGCAGGGAGAACTGGGCGTCTCTACTGGAGGCTCCGGAGAGCTGAGGGTGGGCAGCTGCCTGGCGTTAATGGAGGTCTGTCTGCAGATTCCTGGCAGGGCAGCACTGGTGGGGCTGAGAGGACAGAGAGATGTGGCTGAAAAACCCAGAAGGGGTGAAAAGAGGCTGAGGTGGACGGAGAGGTCCAGGGGTCCCTGGAGCCCCAACAGCTGCGAGGCTCCAGGACCAGCTCACAGTGTTGCCCACGTGTCCTCGTCTACCACCTCCTCGCATCTTAGCAAGAAGGATGTTTTACTGGGGAGGAGTTTGCTGTGGAAAAAAAACAGCAGCTAATATCACGGAATATAAAACAATGGCCAGGAGTCCCATGTGCTGGTGGCACTGAGGTCTGGCAGCTGAGAGGAGAGTCCTGGTCAGACTGGGCAGCACCTGCCCAGGCCCTGGTGCCCTGTACAGCTCAGCTCCCCGCGTACCTGTTGGGTTATCCCGGCTCCGGCAATGTGGGGCTTCCTGCCAAAGCGGCAGCACTTGGCCGGGTGTGCTCTGCTCGTCAATCGCTTCAGCTGAAAGCAGAGCTCCCCTGTGCGTCACCAGCCATTACTTCATCTCTTCCCCCCCAGCCACAAGATGACTGCAGCATCAGAAGGACGTCTCCATTATTAATGTGTGTAGATGAGATGCCAGCTCCAGCTCTTCCACCCGCCTTGACTCACCAACCTACACCCCAGCTGCAGGTCTCCTCCCCAGGAGGTGGAGAGCCACCAGCCTTGACACCTTCCAGTTAGAGACCTCTCTGCTAAGCCTTGGGTCCTGCTCTCAGCCAAGGGGGATCACAGGACCATCCAGCAAGGATGTGGGGAAGGAGACCTGGTTCTCATGGTCTGGTGGGGTGTCCAGCAAGATGTCCGTCCAGGCGTCCCACTACAGGCCCTCGGGGACACAGTGCTGTATGGGATGGAGAGAGGAAAGACCTGCTAGGCAGATCAGTTTTTACAGGCAGGAAAGGAAGGACTGAAGTAAAGGGTCTGTTTTCACAGCAGAGGGATGTTACCCGTGAGAACCAGTGAGTGTGTCCAGAAATGATCTGAAAAAGTGCAGGGATAGCAAAGTGACCACAAGCACTGAGCTTTCCAGAGCAGAGCAGACAAGGACAGGCTGCGAGGAACTGCCGGGTCCCTCTCACTGAGCAGTGGGATGGTAAGGCGGCCAAGGAAACTCCACGCAGGCAAAGGCAGAGGAAACACACAGAAACCAGTCCTAATGTTGGCAGTCCAGTGACGGGCTCTGACCAGTGCATCTCCTCCCAGGAAGGAGATCTTGGGAGTAGTGCTAAATGATGTTTGCAAAATGTCTGGAGCAGAGAAAGCAGAAAATTGAATGTTGGAAGTGAGTAGGAAAGAAACAGGATGAGAAAGGAAACACTGCCGCTGTGTAAGCCTGCACTCAGGAGGCTGCGTGCGGGTCTGGCTCTCCCCGTAGCCTCCCTCTCAAGAGGGATATGGAAGAGGCTCAGAGAAG
>NW_008824283.1:2079125-2091332 GCF_000699105.1 Pygoscelis adeliae | reverse complement strand
AGAGAAGGGAAGCAGGAAGGACCCAAGCTCTGGAGCAGCCTCTGTGTGAGGAATGGCTCCATGGCCAGGAAAAGGGATGACGGGGAGGGGTGTGATACAGAACTGCACCGTCTTGGGAGGCACGTGAGGGTATGGAGGGGTGATTACTCACCATCTCTTCCAGTATAGGGCTACACACTCCAAAAAAAACTACCTGGAGGGAAGTTTAAAACAAGGAAAAGGAAGTGGTTCTCTGTGCAATGTATAGTTAAACCATGGAGCTCCTCACCACAGGATGTGACAGATGCAAAGCATTTAAACAGGAACTGAATGAATTCATGGAAGAAAAATCCTTTGGGTTATTAAATACAAAGAACCACCATCTCTTCCTTAAGGCTGGAGGACTATTCTTGCAAAGTCTTGCTGCACCCTTACTCTGTTCCTCTGTAAACATCTGCCGTAGGCCACAGCTGGAGCCAGGATATTGGCCTAGATGAGCTGTCACATGGCTCTTACATTTTGTCAAACCACTGCCCTGAGATGAAGCCACAGACTGGGCAGCTCCCCAGGAACATCGCACACCGTGTCCTCACCTGAGGGGAGCCAGGCTGCTCCGGTCACAGGTTCTGCAGGCAGGCTGCCCCACACAGGGGGCTCAGCCCTACCTGTGCCGCATGCCAGACCAGCCGTGCCACCACGAGATGGTCCCATTCCCTTTGGTTTTAAAAGAATAGTTGATAATAATCAACTGAAGTTCACTATTTTTCTTGAAGCACTTTTTGGAACGCCTCACCACGGGGAACATCCCTCTGCCCAGTCTCCTCTGGATTTTCAGGCAGCATACAGCCTAATGAAAGCAAACGCTTCTGCTGCTAACAACTGTCTGGTGATGTCCTTGAGACAGAGGAGGGGAAAAGAGTCTGGGAATTCATGGAAACCACAATACGTGTTCCGGTCACAAAAAATCATTTTTAAAAAGTTCTTTTGCTAGAACTCAGTCCCACCTCTTTCACCAGCCCGCACCTCTGCGTGCATGTCTCCCCTCCACTGCTTAATGCTCGCAAGAGTTTTAATCAGCTCAGAGTTGGCACGAACTGGCTGTTCAGACATGGCAGTTGACTCCAGGGTCTTCTGCTTGCCTGCTGCCACACAGTCTGCTGATATGATCTGATCATTGTGATAGCCAGGCAGCCCTACTGAATTCGGTCTGAGTTTGGAGATTTCAGAACATCATCTTCAATTCCCCGGGGGTGATAAAGCAAACCTCACAGCAAGGGCACACAGAGAGATGCTGTCATGTGCCTGGAGTTCCCTGCAATGCACCAGTTCTCAGCAGCTGGGTACCAGCTGCTGGGTACGGAGATGTGACTCCACCGGCTTTAACGGGAAGATCTGACTCTGGTCTGTCTTCTCTGTTGTTTGGGAGAGGGTCCAGCAGAGGTGAAACAAAGAGAAGTTTCTATTTTTAGAAACATTTGTTTTCAGGATAATTTTTCAAAGAGGTGACTGACAGGGCTTCATGTGTTCCAGAGACTGAACATACCAGTCGCAGTGTGGGTCACTCTGGCAGCTATCCGACCCTCGAGAAGTGAACAGAACACTTCAGGGGGAATGATCCTTTTTGTAGCTCCTGTCCCAGTCTGCCATAAGAAACCATCCTGGTACAGCAGCACAGAGATGCTGGGGATATCCAGCGCCAAAAGCTCCCAGCCAGGACCTGGCGCCTGTTTTGACTTAGTGCGTTGCTGCTGCAGTTTGTGCTGCAGCATCCAAGGGATGCTCTGGATGCATTGCCCACCTTTTGGCCAGCGGTGACACAGGACAGAGGAACGCTGTCACCTGCTGCACCCCACGGCTGCAGCAGGTCCACCCTTGGGTGAATGTCAAACACTCATTTCTTCCCCTCTGGTTTCAGACCTTTCTTTGTCTCCCTGCAGAGGGGAGGCAGGTCCCACATGCCTGAATTTTCCTGAGAAGCTTCAGAGTGATGTAAATACCCTGTCTCAGACAGCAGCTTGGGTGCCAGTCCTAGGAGCCTGGCTCCATCAGCCAGGGTAGCACAGGCTTGCCGTGGGGAGCCACGGCTCAGCCACTGCACGCCTTCCCCTCCTCTGGGGACCCGGGGGGGACTCTGTGTCCTGCTGGAGACAGGATCACAAGAGACCTTGTGACAGCAGGGGAACCATCGCACTTAGGAGAGAGGTGCGAGTCTTGTGCCTGAGTCACACAAGATTTCGATCTGCTCCCCAGGTACTAGTGGGCTTTGGACCAGGCCAGCAGCACCTGTAATCAGGGTGAGCCATCCTTGCTGTGTGACATTCCTGTGCCAGGTGTCAGTTGCCACCGCACAGACGTGGCCTCACAGACCCAAAGGAGATG
This sequence comes from Pygoscelis adeliae, assembly GCF_000699105.1. Taxonomy (NCBI): domain Eukaryota; kingdom Metazoa; phylum Chordata; class Aves; order Sphenisciformes; family Spheniscidae; genus Pygoscelis; species Pygoscelis adeliae. The sequence goes on along the minus strand of NW_008824283.1, from coordinate 2,088,974 downwards.
ACTGCAGAAAGGAGTGTGGGTAAAAGAGCTCCACACCCAGAGCCTCATGCAGTGGTAATAAAAATGCCTGTATTTTCACTCAGTCTCAGTGCCAACAAGACCAGGCATAGAGCAGCAACTAGCAGAGCTGTGTTCCCGCCGTGAAGCCGCTCTGCAGTTGAATCTGGTCACGGGCTGTTGGAGGTGCCCTCCTGCTCTGTAGCAGGGACCAGTCCGCACCAGTACCTGCTCCCCCTCGGTGGAGGATGGTGCAGAGGGAGCTTGTGCCACTCATGCTGGAGCTGCAGTCGGTGCAGAGCAGAAGGGAGGCTCACCCCTAGCTGGTGCTGCTCCCAAATTTGCATTATGGGTGTCAGCAAAACACCCTTCTCTTCAAGACACGCAGCTACTCCCCAGGGCATTCAGATGACTGGCCCTGTGCCTCTGAGCAGCAGGCAGCAATTCAGTCTACTGCCAGGAAACATGGTGGCCAAAAGCTGCCTTGCTGTGTCACAGAGCCCGAGTTAAGCTGTCCCTACAGGGTCTCGCTGCTACCCAGCTCTGGGACTGAAGCTGGCATGTCCCTGTCTGGTTTGGAGCATGGGCACGGTGAGCTCAGGGCTGCCCACAAGATCCTGCAGAGCCATTTCTGTGGCTGCCCACGTGTTGGCTGAAGTGTCTAACACAGACACCTGCTTTTGCAAAACACGGCTTCTGCTCCCCTGAGCTGTGCTGAGCTGCTGTTCATTGATGCTAAAATTAGCTGAAGGTCCATCAATAAAGGAGCCCTTGAAAGAGCTCGCTCTCAAGAGCATCAAAAGGGGACAGCCTGCACCCTTTTCATCTGCTTGCTCTGCTCCTCAGATGATAAAGTGGGACCTACATGGCGTGACTGCTGCTCCGGAAGAGATGTAGAGCAGGGCCTTGCACATCAAGGGGCTGATTGATTTGTTAGTGATATTTCCAGTACTGTGGTGACAATAACACGTGATGAGCCTTTCCCCTTATCTGGCACTTTCCACCCTGCGCTTTTCACAAACGCTAATGAACAGAGCTCGTGATGATCTTTGGAGGAGGAGAGAGAAAAAATTCAGGCATAATCACACAGCATCTCTCAGCCCATTTTTTTTTTTTTATCTCAACAAGAATCAGCTTTTGAATGACATGAAAAGCGGCTCCATTGAGTAGAGAAGATGTTCAGGCCTGCAGGTGACTGTTGGAAGGAACAAGACACAAGTGGATCCTACTCCTGGGAGGGCATGCTCATGAAGGGGCTGGTGCCCCAGGTTTCCAGCCACAGTTTGTCTGGAATCAGGTCCTCTGGCCCGAGTCCAAATCCTGGGATACTTTGCCCGGTAGCGTCCCAGTGCCACTGCCCTTGTGCATGGCTTGTGGGAGATGAGCCAGCACTCAGCATCCGTCAGACCTAGTCTCTTGCGAATCTCCCCCAGGATTTAGAAATCAGAAGGATGACCTAGGAGATATCATGTTTAAAAATCACAGAGACATTTACAGACAAGTCCCTGGAGGGATGGGGCTCCTTTCCACTGCCCTGTGCTCTCCAGGCTCTCTGGGGTGCTCTCAAACTTGTTTTTCTTTCCAATCTTGGGAGGAAGTAACTTGCTTTAAAAAAAATGGAAGGAACTGTAATGCCCTGACTCCACAGGACTAACTCCATGACCCCTGAGGAGGTGCCGATAAAAGCCACTGCATGATGTGCTGTTAGTGATAAAATCACTGGACTCAGCAGTCCTTGATTGGGTTCCTCATCTGCAATCTGCTTGCTCGAGTGCTGATCCTCATCCAGAGGCAGCCTCTAAGTGTTTTAAGATTCAGGAGGTGGGAGGCAGAGGGAGCATGCCTGCTGCGAAGGGGCCTGGGGGACAGGGGGACACAGCCTCTGCTCACAGCTCTGTGTCATTTCTCCCCCAAAGTGTAAAGAGATCCAGAGCACCCCAAGAAGAGGGTGATAGGGAGCCCACTGGGACAAACTGTGCTAAGCTGGCTCCTGCCACCGGAGAGCAGCGGTATCCACCCAGGACAGCCAAAGCCTGCACTGGACAGACAGGACTGAGCTGGCCACATCCTGCACTTCAGGCTGTTGCTCTGCTGCTGCAGCAGACACTCTGCACCACCTGCTTTCGTTCCTCTTATCCTCCCCGGCATCCTAAACCACAGCACATGGCATGTATAAAACCCATGTTCCCTAAAATGGTTCAAGAAATTATACTAAGGGGAAGATTTACTGCCAGGTATATCAGCCGTCATCCACAAGCTGAATTATTTTGCGTTAGAGGAGACTCACCTCAGTGATTTGAACATGACTGATTTAAGCAGTCTCACAGAAGAAATGTGCCTTGGATGCCAAATACCAGTACTCTGCACTAGCAGGGTAATTAATTCAAAAGCACCGGAGAAACTGCTGCTGAAGACTTATCCATAGCACTTGACGTGCAGTGAATCAGCTGTGCTTTCATTTACATCTTTTTTGGCCCATGACTTCTTCAGAGTCTCTCACCTCACCTCCTAGTGCATCCGCTCAAGTACCCGAAGCAATTTCAAGTCTGACATCACTGGAAAGTTTGGACCTCAGCTTCACCCCCGTTCAGCAAATTGTCCCTAGTGATTGTGCCAAAGGAAAAGAGATGCAGTTCTTCCATCTACCTACAAACACTTCTGGAACTGCACAGCCTCTTGGTAAGGAACCTGCTTTTGGAAATCTTGTGGCCTTTCAGAGAGTTAAGGCAAGGTAAAACAAGGTGTCCCAAAGCAAATCAGATGGGCTCCATCAAGAAAGAAATTTTTAGGGATCTCATGTCTCTGAACTTTTTTGCCTGGGTGGATAGTCCGAGCTCTGCAGCAGAGCCAGGGCAATCCAAGCAGCCTGCAGGTGCTGCTGCTTGGCACTAATACGTTCACCAGAGAAACTCTGCAGGAAAGAGTCTTCCAGGGAACAAGTTCATTGGTAGAGCTTCAGCTGTGCACTAACGGCATTTCCTATGAATCATCAAAATTACTTGAAAATCCCCCTTTTCCTGCAGTACTTAAAAAAACCCTCTCTCCAAACAGCCAAGAATGTCCCAGACTGCAGAATTCCCCTCTAACTTCTTGAAAGGCTTGGAAATGGCACTGTTAGCTGCTCATGGACACCTTCTCCACGGACCCAGATACCTTTGGTTCAATTCAAGCACTGCAAGAAGGAGATTTGTCCCACTGTCCCAGCCCTGCTCCAGGCTCTGCCCAGCTGGCCAGAGCCGTGCCCCAGCTCCAAGGCCCCCCGTGTCCCTTCCCTGCCAGAGGACGAGCAAGGCACGACGCGATATCCATGCTGTCGCAGCTGTGGATGATGGGGTCTGTCTGGAGACATGATGTGGTCAAATGCAAGGGTTTGGCATAAGTGGGGAAGGCTCACCCCAGCCTTGCCTGTGTCTGCTGCCCTTCTCCTGCAGCAGTGCCCGAGATGAAATCCGAGGCTCCAGGTCAGACATGGCATGGCTGCTCATATCTTTTCTGATGCACTAAGGCATCGCCTGTGCTGGCTGTAACCCTGGACTACAAGGGATGACAACTTTCTGAGGGTTATGTGCGAACACTTAAAGCAGGCACCCTTGCCAAAAATAATGGTGCCTCTTGCCTTGTGCCAGCACTGGCATTGAAGCTTTGCGCTCAGAGCCAGCCTGGCAAATGCAGCCGGTGTCAGACTGCTCCAGAAAAACAGAGTTATTTTCAACCTGGACCAGTTCCCTGGGTTGGGTCCCCGCAGCCCCGTGCCTGGCCCTGCCAGCGCAGGGGAGGGAGGGGCAGGAGGGCAGTGGCGAGGGGCCTTAGCAGGGGTGGCCAGCAGCACCTCTTTGGTGCCTGTGGATGCCCTTGGCGTGGGTGGGTGTCAGGCAGGACATTGCCCAAGGAATGCAGAGGGACCGGATCCCTCCTGCCCCACTGCAATGTCCTGGTGAGCCCCACCTCACCCTGCTCTGCCAGAGGCACCTGCGGGGGAGCAGAGTTTGGCCAAATGGGTGGCAAAGCCACCCTATGAGGTGTCCTCGGGCACACAGACAGGACCATCTGAAGGTGAGCCACCTCACGTGGGGTCCCAGCACAAGCCTGGTTTGGTTCCTGCTGGCACAACCAGCTCATTTCCAGCCATTTTCCCAAATGCCGTAAGCTCTGCTAAAAATAGCTGGATGGAGTCTCAGCTAAGGTCAGCACAAAGCCGAAGCCCAGGGGCTCAGGAGGGAGGGCAAAGCCTCCTGTGTGAAGGGCATGCTGCTGGTGTAACAGTGTGGGCAGGGGGAGCACGAGGAGATGCTAGAGCAGAATGGGTGTCCCCAGACAAACAACCTGCTGTGTCTACGAATCTGCAACCCAGATCCAATTTAAAACACAAATCCCTCAGCCATGCCAGAAGCTCACTTGCCCCTCCTGCCAAAGAGCAAAGAAATACTGAGATGACTTTGGCTGCCCAGGGCTCAGTGAAACCCATTGGTGGTGTCTCGGTTTGTTCACCTGCACCTGGGTTTTACCCACTTACAGGGAAAATTGGGGCAAAACTGCCTTGGGTTCTCCATCTCTCTGAGACAATAAACATTTCAGAGAGCAGATCGGACCAGATCTGGACCTTGCTTTTTCTTGGCTACACTGGGTACACAGGGTGAACGTGCCCCTCTGGAGAGGAGCTGATGCTGGAGGGACGAGTCAAAAGACAGAAGATAGTAGTTTTATTTCTGAAGATCTTGGGCTTCTGCTGATCCCGCTCTTCTTTTTCCTTTGCATCAGCCCCAGCTTTGTTGAACCTTGCCATGAGACAATTTGATTCCCTAAACCATCAGAAAACTAGCCTGGCAAAACAAGGGAATCGTCTTCTGCCAGGCTAGGAGGTGCATCGGCTCGGTGAGGGGCCGGACTGCTGGAGCGGCTAGCCAGGAGTGAGCAGGACTCTGCCACTGGGCAGGGGCTGGGATCTGTCAGCTCAGCTCAGCTCAGCTGTGGCATGTAACTTTGCTCTTTGCGGTCCGTATTGCAGAAGCCCTCAGGATGTGCATCCCTGGTGCTCCTAGGTCCGACCTGCAGCAGCAGGAGGAAAGCTCTGGAAGATGGCAGCTCCACTCCAGAGAGACTCTGAAATTATAACTTGACCTGAACGTGAGCTGACTGCTCCAGAGCAGAGGTGCTGCATGCCCTTTGACTTTTTCAATCAAGACTTTGCTTAGCTTGCCATTTCACTGTTCCTCCCTCCCTTTAGAGCCTTTAGACAGGAGCCCGGGATATCCCTGCTGCCCAGGAGGATGAGCAGTTCCCTCCTGCTCCAACTTCACAGCAGCACATATTTGCTGACACGGTTACAACCATGCAAAGAGAATCAAGAGGATGCTGCTCCACCAGTACTGCATCAAACAGCTGGTTTATTACACCAAAACCACTCCTCTCCTTTGCTGGGATCAAATTAAGAGGTTTGGGGATGCTCAGTTGCAAAGCAGGCACGAAGAAAGGATGAGCAATGCTGGGATCAAGGAGGGCTGGTCACACTGGAGGCTTGGTCATGCAGCAGGACTTCTGGCCTATCTTCTGGAAAGAGAAGAGAGGGGATTTATTCCTTGCATTTTATCAAGTGATGCAGCTATAAACATGTTTTCATTGTCTCAGTGTCCCTGAAAGATGTGAAAAATAATAATGAACAGGAGCTAAAGAATAGCTTGCGGATGCTGTAGCTGTCCAGTTCACCCCATCCTCTTTGGTGGTGGTGGTGCCGAGGCTGGTGTTCTCCCTGTTAGCAGTGAATTCAATGATTCTCGTATTCTTTCCTGGCTGTCTGCAGAGTGCCTTTCCAGGCAGCAGGGGATTTTTCTTCAGTTTTCCTATCTGACCACTCCCATCTGGTGTTTTGGCTGACAGCATGTCACTGCCAACAGGGGACAACCCTTGCACTGTCCCCTGGAGCTCCTTGAGCCATTCGAGTCACTAGTCTGGCAGAACATTAACCCAGAAAAAACACCAAGAGAAACCATTCGGACAATTTTCTGCAGACTCGGAGAGCCGAACTGACCACAGAGGGTCTGATGAGCCGCCAGAGCTGGGCATTAGGAGTGGGGCAAGTAGGAGTGGAGGAGGACGCAGAAGTGAGACTACCGTGTATGAGCAGCAGTGAGTCCTTAGATCAGGCCAGCTGCTGTGAAACCACAGCCTAAAATTCCCCTCTCAACTTACATTTTCAGTGTTTTTAATTGATATAATTTTAAATCCAATCAGTATCTCTGTGGGTTTTATGTCTGTGCAGATCTTGGTATTGTTCATGTTTGTCTTCACCAACTTCTGTGCTTTCCTAAAGATTCAAGGACACAAACCCCAAGGCAGAGGCCGTGGTAGGATTTTTACAAGGCCGGGACTGCTTTCAGACTGTCAGTGTCTTCACTGGTCAGCAAGGCAAACCCCAAACATGGTGCCATAGGATGTGGTTTTCTGCAAGGGGCTAGGAGGGGAATTTTCCTGTACCGTGGCATGAAGACAGAACAGATCCGTTGGCCAAAATAAAAAACAGCAAAAGCTCTTGCACAGGTGGACTTCATCCTGACACAGGAGGGGACAACACACCAGGTGAGACCCACCTCCAGATGTGATCAGCTTCTGGACATCTAGGATCCATCAGGCTATGAGACTCCTCCAACTTCATGCTCTGAATAGTGCTGTCCGTTCACTGGGTTAAATTCTGCCTATCCAGAAATACACATGCACCTTCCCTCTTCCCTGAAACTGAACAAAGCTCTCTTTGCTACCGTGGAGATGTAATCAGAGCCCCAGAGTGGCTGAGATGTAAATCTGAAAGGTAGGATACAACATGGTGTCCCCAGCCCACAAACAGATGTGGTCTGCAACCACAGGAGTGAAGAAAAGGGAAACAGGTTGAGGTCATCTCGGTGTGGCACACAGTGGGACGTTGGCGCATGGGGCTCTCCAGCTCTTCCTTCACAGAGCAGCCAGAGCTGGAGGTTTTCCCCACACTCCTGGTCCCAGTGCAGAAGGGTGTTCACAGGTATCCTCAGGGCTCCTGACCAGGGGTGATGGAGCTGCAGCTCTGGTGGTAGGTCTTTCTTCTCTTTTATGTCATAGAATCATAGAATCATAGAATTTCTGATACAGGCCCAGGATGCCATTGGCCTTCTTGGCCGCCTGGGCACACTGCCGTATGTCATGGTTTATGCAAATGTCATGGTTTTAGCCTGGTTTATGCTGGCTGACTTCTGCCATCTCTCTGCTATCTTCCAGCCTGTCCTGCAGCCTTTCCCACATTGCCTAGACTGATCCTCCTTTGAATCCCCCCATTCCCATCCCTCCCGCGGGACCCATTAGTGAATGCATGTTAAAAATAACCAAGACAAAAAATACCAAATGCTGATTGCTGGTCATCTTTTTTGCACAACACCCAACTAGACTGCAGACATTTTAGGGAAGATGTGTGCCTGGGTGCGTTTGCACCGGGCTCGGCTCAGCCAGTCCCTGCCCGTGTGATGTTCCCTGGCCCAAGGCACCGGCAGCGTCCCCTGGACACAGAAATGTCCCCCGGCAGGCAGGAGGTGGCAGCATTGCATAGCCCAGAAGGTCCTGCTCGCCTGCATACCCATGCGTGGTCTATTTACTGGCCAGGAGCTGCAGACCTGCTTTTCCAGCTCCTCCAAGGATACGTGACTCAAGCCAAACGCCTCCAAACTGCTCAAATCCCATCCAGAGCAACATTAAATACAACTAAACCCCAAAGGCCGCTAAGTGTACATCAGTCCTAAGCTGTGAGCAAATCACCATTAACAGCAATGTGAGGGCAACTGAGGACACAGGGGCTCTGCATTTAGAAATGAGTGTGATGTTTGAAGATACCTCATTTGCCCTTGAAACTCCAGCCCCCTTAACTAGTGTGCGATGTATCTGAGCTCCTCCGCACAAGATCCACATTCCCTTTGAGTGACAAGAGTGCGGATATTCTTGCTTGCGCAAATGCTCCTTGACAGAACCGAGGTGGGAATGAGTTGGAGGCTAGCTTGCTCTCAGAGCATCGTTTTCATTCTGGTGCATCTGGCATAGTCCAGGCTGATTTGGAATCCTTCGCATTTTATTTTTATTAGAGATGCGGAGAGACCTGTAGTAAAACCTTGGATCTAAGCTCCCTGAAACACAAGGGGAACTTGGAGCTGATATTTGCAGTTCAGGGCATTGCTGGCTGCCAATCTTCCCTCTCCACTCCTCCTGGTCTCTCACCATGGAGTCATCCTGTAGCTGACTGAGTCCACCACAGGAGGAAACACAGGCAGATCACAGACTTCCCTTGCTGCCTAACAGCCAGATGGACACAAGCCAGGACTTTTTTGCACTTGTGCAGCCAGAAAGTGTTTGTACCACAGTGCCTTTACCAAGCTAGAAAGCAACATGGTGAGTGCAATAAAAGCCTCTATCACCTTGTGGATGCTGTTAAGAGGACTGCTCTACGTTTATATGCACAACTTCCTACCAATATAGCAGTGTCCTAACCTGGACCTCTTACTCCCACTTTTCTCCAAAATAGTTAGCTATTCAAAAAAATCTGTGCATAGACCAGTCTTAAAATCAAACTTTTTATTATTCTCATGGCTTTGGGTGCACCAGGCAAGCTGGAAAGCAGTTTCTTTAAAAAATTTCTTTACTGAAAGAGTGGTTAAACATTGGAACAGGCTGCCCAGGGACGTGGTTGAGTCACCATCCCTGGAAGTATTTAAAAGATGTGTAGATGCGGCACTTAGGGACATGGTTTAGTGGACATGGTAGTGTTGGGTTGATGATTGGACTCGATGATCTTAAGAGGTCTTTTCCAACCTTAATGATTCTATGATTCTATTCTATGATTCTCTGACTGCCCCCCTTAAAAGCAGACACCCTGAGTAGGCTTTCCTTCTACATACATGAGCTACATTACTGTAGGAGCTTTCTTTCTCCTGCAGACTGAATCATTTCCCAAATGTAGGCTTGCACAGCAGAATACACTGCTCTGAGAGGGAGTGATGATGAGTCACTGGGAATTCACAGGTTTGTGTTCCTGCAAAGGAAAAACTCACAGCACCGAGCGAGGGGGCAACGGAGGCGATCTTGGTTTTGACAGGCAGCAAGAAACAGCTCCTGGAGCACGAGCTGCTGGGTCAAAGCCATCTGGGGAAGGAGAGGAGCCGAGTGTAACGGCCACGTGAAGGTGGGGTCTGCAGGGCCAAGAAATGCAGCCATGACGGGTGGCTCTGCCCGCAGTGTGGTCCTTGTGAGGGGGCCACAGCCTCCTCAGGCTCCTCCTGAATCCTCGCCTGGATTGAGAAACTCCTGGCAGAAATGCATGCGGCCCGTCCAGGATCTGCAGTGCTGCGCACTGCAATCCAAGCAGGCCGAGGCTGAAGGTCGGAGGGATAAATCAGACGCGGCAGGCCGGGCAGGGAAGGGTAATGAGGCAGATACCATGTGTGTGCACAGAAGCGGGGAAGGCACCGCTGGTCCCTCAGCTCAGCCCTGCAGCCTGCCGGGCTGCGGATACCGCAGGGCCTTGGGGCCGCAGGACAGGAGACGGGTTGTGGTGGATTCATTTATATACAGAACCAGACCAGTAAGGTGCACGCAGACTGGGGTTTGGGATTTGGTAAGAACCTTGAAACAGTGCCAGCAGCCCAGCCGCAACCCCACATAAAAGAGGCGTGAAGCATGCGTCACAGCGGCGACTCTGACCCGGCCTTATCTCCTGTTCCCTAGCCCCAACGGCCACCTGGCAGCCAGCGAGGGCGGACGCCCAGCTGCCCAGGCTAGCGAGGAGCACCCCACCACCTGAGGGACGCAGGGGCGGGTGGGCAGAGCAGACACCCGGGAGTCTCAGCA